>NC_133521.1:13704000-14008750 GCF_049354715.1 Callithrix jacchus | reverse complement strand
ACAACCATCAAAATAAAGACATTAACACTGATATATTACTACCACCTAATCCTCCTATCTTGTTACAGCTTCACTGATTGTCCCAGTGATGTCCATTATAGAAAATAGATCCAGTTCAGAAACGTGTTGTGTTTAGTTGTCAAATTTCTTTAATCTCCTTCAGTGTGAAAGATTTTTTTTTAACTTTAATGATCTTGATGTTTCTGAAGATTTGTAGACCAGTGATTTTGTAGAATGCTTTTCAGTTTGGGTTTGTCTGATGTTTCCTCATGATTGAGTTTAGGTGATGCCTTTTGGTAGGAGTATCACAGAATTGATCCTGTGTCGATCATGTCAAAATGTCTTACCAGTGGTGGTGTTAAATTTGATCACATGGCTAAGGTGGTGTCTGCAAAGTTTCTCTACTTAAAAATTACATTTTTTCCCTATGTAATTAATAAGTAACTTTGGGGGAGAGACTTTGACACTATGCAAATATCCTGTTTCTCATCATACTTTTTCCCAATAATTTTGATATCCATCTAGCCATTCTCCTTTCCTAATTTGCTTTTTATTTTATTTCTATTCTTAGAGACAATCTCTCACTCTGTCACCTTGGTTAGAGTGCAGTGCTGCAATCACAGCTCACTGCAGCCTCGAACCCTGGGCTCAAGTGATCCTCCTGCTTCAGTGTTCTAAGTAGCTGAGGCTACCAGTATGCACCACCATACCCAGTTACTTTTAAAATTTTTTGTATACAGGCAGATATAGTCAAGCTGTGTTGTCCAGTCTGATCTCAAACTCCTGGCCTCAGGAAATCCTCATGCCTTGGCCTCCCAAAGGAGAATGGCTGGTACAAACCCTGTGGTATTAAATTAGAATTGGATTTTAAGATAGGTATATAGAGAGATGGATACATATATCTGCATCTATATGCATCTGTTTGAATGCATACATATGTTTTCTTGTTCTGTCCAGGTGTGTGCCAACACACCTAGCTTCCTTTCCTCATTTGTAACTTCTTTCTTGGACAGTTGAAAGCCTGGGTCTTACGATCTACAAACTGTACATTACCATGAACCTTTACCATGGTTCTAAGAGTCAGAGCTGTACAAAAGGTGTATTTAGGCCTGGCATGGTGGCTCACGCCTGTAATCCTAACACTTTGGGAGGTCGAAGTGGGTGGATCACCTGAGGAGTTGAAGACCAGCCTGGCCAATAGCCAGGCATGGTGATGGGCTCCTGTATTCCCAGCTTTTGGGAGGCTGAGGCAGGAGAATCACGTGAACCCTGGAGGCAGAGGTTGCAGTAAGCCAATATGGCACCACTGTACTCCAGCCTTGGCAACAAGAGCAAAACTTTGTCTCAAAAAAAAAAAAAAAAAAAAAAAAGGAAAAACATTCCAGGCTCATGGTTAGGAAGAAGCAATATCATGAAAATGGCCATACTGCCCAAAGTAATTTATAGATTCAATGCTATCCCCATCAAGCTACCATTGACTTTCTTCACAGAATTGGAAAGAACCACCCTAAACTCCATATGGAACCAAAAGAGAGCCCACATAGCCAAGAAAATCCTAAGCAAAAAACAAAACAAAACAAAAACCAAAAAAACAAGCTGGAGGCATCATGCTACCTGACTTCAAACTATGCTACAAGGCTACAGTAATCAAAACGGCATGGTACTGGTACAGAGATATAGACCAGTGGAATAGAATGGAGGCCTCAGAATTAATGCCACACATCTACAACCATCTGATCTTTGACAAACCTGACAAAAACAAGAAATAGGGAAAGAATTCCCTATTTAATAAATGGTGTTGGGGAAACTGGCTAGCCACATGCAGAAAGCTGAAACTTCTAGGTTTTGAATAATGGTTAAAAGGCTTTCTTTAACCTGTAGATTAAATGGGAACTTAGACGCTTTATAGTATGTTTGACTGTTTGATAGGGCTCTTTCTCCCTCCCTACTCCACCCTCATAGTTTCTCGTTTTCACTATTTTTCTGGCTATTCTTAAAGGTTTGTTTTTCCATATGAACTGTAATTTCAATTTTTCTAACTCCTTAGAAAGCCTCGTTGGGTATTTTTATTGGAACTGAGTTCAATTATAAATTAACTTAGGAAGAGCCAACATATATGTGACGGTGAATCATCCTATCCAAGAATAGGGAATATTTTTGCTAGTGTTCAAGTCTACCTTGTGTCTTTCAGGAATGTATGCTATTTTATTTTACTAAGTTTAATTTCTGTGTGAATTGTTGCTATATTTTATTATTCACTGACCTCTTATTATTGATGTCAACTTTCCAGATTATATCAATCCTTATTTCTATTTCTTAGTAATCTATGGTCCCATATACTATTTACATTCCTGTAGTTAATACAATTCTATTTTTACCCTCCTTGCTTTTCATGGTAGATTTTGTAAAAAGGCCACCTGGAAAAGAGTCTTAATCAGGACACTGGCCTTTATTGGGGAATCCTGGGCAGGAGTTATAAATTCCCTGGCAGGGCCGGGATGAAGTTACAGTAGTCTTAAGTGAAAGGCCTGGTCAGTTTACACAGGAATGAGGCCTTGCTAAGAGCACAGATCAGGCTTTTTTACAGACTAGCTCATAACAAGATTCAGTTGGTGGCAACTTGAGATTTAAGTAAGTGGGGGAATAAGACTAGATAAATAGGCCAGAGCTAGGGTGGTGAAATAATGTAGTAGAATGAGCATGGACTTTGGAGTCAGACAGTCTGGGTTTGAATCCACCTCTGCTATTTCCTGGCAAGGTTATCCTCAATTTCTAATGTCTGATAGATATTAATAGTACCTAACTCAGGGTTGCTGTGATGATTAGAGATGGTACACATGAAACACTTAGTGTCTGTTGCATATAGATAAAGATATAGACCTATAGATACTTGAGTCGCAATGTAACATAAAACATCACATCACATAGATCAGACTAGAAAAGACTGTAATTGAACATAAGCCTGTGACCTGTAACTGGGATTATTCTACTCTTCCTTCATTATCCCGGAGCTATGAAGAACCTTTCAGGCTTTGGTGGAGAGGTGGGGAGAACAGCTGGTCACTACCCTACAGGTTTAGGGCTGCATCTAGGATCCTGTGGTTTCTAATACTGGGCACAAAATTACAGGCTTAACAGGGGTTTTAGTGCCCCCACAGAACTAATGGAAGATGAATCCTATGAGTTTGGGGGATCTTATTCATAGACATACTGTTCGCTGGGGGGTCCCTCCTTTCTATGGTCTGAGCTTTTGATAGAATTTTTAACAATTTGAGCTGCAGGAAACTGTTGTGGCTTTGGCTGATGAACAACCCATGGAGTGGGAGGCAGAACTTAAAAAGTAATGCTTTGATTTATATCCTATTGGCTAAGAATTTTGTGATGTACAGAGGAACATGGTGGGAGTGGGGTTAGAGAGAGCTGTGTAGCTGAATATTGGGTCATCTTCATATCTACATAAATAGCTAATGTGACAGTTGGGGGTTAAAGAGAGGATAAAACTAAGCTAAGATTTCAGATAGGGGGTTAAAGAGAGGATAAAACTTGCAGCCTAAGGAAGGGTCACAGGGCTGTACCCAGTTCTTTACTAGGGGTAGCACATAAGCATATAGTGTTGGGGTTGAGCTTAGCAAAGCTACTAAAGTGTAGTAGAAAACACCTGGAAATCCCAGGGATTACCCTTCAAAGGCAAACATAAGAGGACTGTCATTTGGTGAATGAATGTAACTCCTGCTGACTGTGAGAAAGGAAAGGGAGAAGGAAGGACAAAGGGAGGAAGAGCTGAGAGACATAATTAATCAACCAAGAGAAAAAATGGGAAGGTCAAAAAGTCAACATCAGGTTCTATTTTACCTGTACTTAATTCAAGACATCTGGTCAGCTTATCACTGGAGAGAGAGAGAGAGTGCGCGAGAGAGCACTGTGAATAAATCAAATACATTGAGAACTTCTATCTTCATGTTAACTATTCATTTCATCTGCCTTCTCTATCCCTTAAGTTTTAGTAGATTATGTGGGAAGTTAAATTTTACTGATTTGAGTTTCATCTTTTTTTATTTCCTCTGCCCTGCATGTGAAGAGGCCAGTGAACCTTAAAATAACCAAATGGCGGAAAACCAAAGGAATAAGGACAAGCTTAAGTGCCTGGCCTAGATAATTAGTCTTTGAATAATCAAGAATGGGGTGCATTATAATCCTCATATGGGCACAGTAATTAGGCTTAGAGGCTTTATGATGTTATAATTTGTGTATGTAAGTGTGAAGTTGGATAGTTTGGGGACAATTTAATTTTATATTTAGCAACAAAAGAATTGATCCTGCATTGTCTAAACATATGAACATCTTAATCCTTGTTTCTAGAAACTCTCAAAGGATGAAACAAAAGCTTGGAAAGACGGCTGGAGTGACCACAGGTGCTCTGTTGCTTCACTCAGGGAGTCCTTCACCCATATCATTTTGAATGCATATAGTGTCACCTCCAAAAGTAGCTTTCAGATTCTCTGTTTTGAGTCACAGTTGATTCCCAATTATAAAACTAAAAGCAATTATCTGGGTTCTCACTGTGCATTTAAGATTATATTTTTATGTTTATTTATATTTTAAAAAAAACCAAGCAAACAACTTACTTAAAATGCAGTGTGTGCTCAAAGAGATTTAAAACAATAACAGCAGGCATATCCCTTGGGATTTTCTAAAATACTCCCTTTCTTCCTCTGCAATTTGAATCCAAATATTCAGCTTTGATTTTTGTCTTTTCTAAGTGTTCTACCTTTTTGGGCTCTTTGTATATTAGAGATAAAGGGAAAGAGAGAACTAAGAATCCCAAACTATGACATTTTAAAACTCAAGAGTTAATTTGGTTAGCAATTAAGATTTCTATTTTGTTTGAACAGAAGTTACAAGTTCAGTTGTTACTTAAAGCACCCACAAAATGGAATCTCTACTTTTCCCAAACAACATCTTTATTCATTTATTAGGTACAGAATGTGTTTGTGATTCTTTAGCTCCTACTATAAATTTCAGAGAAACCAGAGAAGGTTGTAATTCAACTATCCTTAAAATAATAGAAACCAGATGAAATATATTTGAAGAATAAAGATATTCGTTAATGAGTTGAAACTCTTTAATTAATTAGTTGAAACCCTTTTGGGGCATGGATAAGGAAGAATATTTACAGTATTTTTAAATGTCCTATTATGTTTAGAATAATGCACAAAATTAAAAATACCAAAAACATAACACAGTAACTGAAACTCTTGCCACTAATGTCATCAACTTTACCCTGTATCACAGTGATTCTAGCTGAAAGGTAGAAATTTCCAAAGCCTTGGTGATTTTCCAACAACCCTAAGTTCTTTTGAAATAAAGTCTAATGTTTATACTTATTATTTTCCATCCCTTAAACTCTCTGGACTTAGTAGACATCTTGGTACTGTTCTAATATTTAATTTTTACACTTAATTTGTGTATATTCTAAAACTTATCTTCCCAACTAGATTATAAGTTTCTTAAAAATAGGATCTATACAACTTAAAAAAAACTTATACAGCCTCTAACAATATACCTTAGTACATTAGAAACCTAGCAGATAGATACTTCTTCACTGATTTCATTACTAACATTTAAAATAATGTTGTATACTTGAAAAGTTTTATATTATTTAAATGTATGATCTTAAGAAGTTTGCACTATTCTGAAATGTGATTGCATTACATTTAGGAACTCTGTTCCCAGTTAAATGCGTTCTATTAACTGAAAGCCAGCTGTATAAATATGCCCTTCCTGCCAGTAACACACACAGAGGCAAAAGCAAATGCAATGGTGGAAATGATGGAGAATGGGGCAAGCCTATCTCTTCTTTTCATTAATTAAAGAGGTTTCATTGAGAGATGGATATTTATAACTGCACAGGTAGCTAGCAATATAAGCTTGTTTTTCGTGTCAGAGCATACATAGAAGAGTAAAAGAGCTGGCTGGGCATGGTGGCTTATGCCTGTAATCTTAGCATTTTGGGAGGCTAAATTGGGCAGATGGCTTGAGTTCAGGAGTTCAAGACTAGCCTGGGCAACATAGCAAGACCCAGTCTCTACAAAAAACACAAAAAGTAGCTGCTTGTGGTGGCACATGCCTGTAGTCACAGCTACTTGGGAGGCTGAGGTGGGAGAATCACTTGAGCCTAGGAGTTCAAGACCAGCCTGGGCAACACAGAGAGCCCCTGTCTCTAGAGAAAAAAATTAAAAAATAAAAAATTAGCTAGGCATGGTGGTGAGTGCCTGTGGTCCCAGCTACATGGAAAGCTGAGGTGAGAGGATCACTTGAGCCTGGAGTTTGAGGCTGCAGTGAACCATAACTGAGCTGCTGCACTCCAGCCTGGGTGACAGAGTGAGATTCTGTCTCAAAAAAAGAAAAAAAAAGTGGTAAGAGGGCTTGCATCTTAAGCAGCAAAATTAAAACTCTGTTTTCTGGTTTTCTTGGCTTAGACATATGAAAATTTAGAAGGTTTGAAGATTTCATGCTCCCAAAGACATTTATCTCTCAAACCTTCCTACAGTATAATTGATTTCTCCCTTGAACTCTGATTAGGAGGGTTAGGAAGAACTAGTATTTTTACAAACAAAATTAATCTCCTAAATAAATCCAATGTGTACCTTCTGGAGTGGTATGGGGAAGGGGAAGATGGTGTTGTTGGTATTAATATAGTAAATGCCTTCTCTAAGCTGACTTGGGAGGAGACAGGATGTCAGCTACTTCATCCTGAGATTGTGGGGAATTTTTATTCACCTCATTTAAAGAGTATTTTAGGGCAGGGCTCTTGCGCCTTGCAGCAGTTGCAGGGTAAACTGAGTGCTCTGTGGGCATAGGCATGAGAAAAAATGGTGGATCTCGCTGGGAAGCTGCATGAACTCTCCCTTCCACCTTCCTCCATTAGAAAAAAGCCAATTTTCTTAATATCCACTACTGTTAGCAGCCTCGGAGTGCAGCCCCATTCAGAAACTTCTCATCTTCCTCTTGCCACTGTGACCTGCTAGTCACTGTCAGGTGCTGGCTCTGGGCATTAATGGAATTGTCAGTTAGTAAAATCACAATGATCATCGCTGTCCAGGTCAAGCTTTAAAACAAATGCACTTAATAAAAATAGTCCATATATATATGATTTATTGATATAATAATATCCTTTAAATATGTTTAGGATGGTCCTGTAACACTTTTTATTACTTTGTGCTCTGTGTTATAATGTCCAAGTTTCATCACATCTACCAGACAATAAGCCACTTGGGGTGAGTGTGCATATTTTACCCTTCTTAATATTGCTCCCAGTCATTAAGATGGCACCTTGCATTTAGCTGGTTTGCAATAAATATTAAATGCATGAACAAACTAGTATTCATTACTGATATTTAAGTCTCATCGCTGAGTGCAAAATACTATAGTGAGTCTGGTGGACAAACAGGAGATGTGTGAAAGTGCCAGAAGGTTCTGCTTTCTGTTTATTTGTGCATGGCCATAAAGCCACATGGCATTTCAGGAGTGGGTGTGCCTCCATTTTGGTTAAGAGGGCTGAAGAATAGTGGTTTGCTTCCTTTTTTGCTTTTAGTGACTGTCACGATGAAACTCTAATTCTTCTGGTTTTAATAGACTAACAGGGACCACACCATAATTCCAGATATTGTTTTTGGGTTGTAACTGGTAGATCATTTACAAGTGAGATGTAGACTGTTCTGTTCCAAATGCACTTACATCACACCTGCCCTTCTCCTGTCTGCTCCTGCTCTGAATGGTTCATGCTGCCTTGGCATTAAACTATCCAGAAGCACCTAGGGTTGACTGCATTAGAGATTTATTGCTTGCTTGTTCTTCCAGATCATTTATAAGTGTTAAATCATGTCAGTGCTCACATCCATCCCTTATCGACTTCACTTTAATACTTATTCATCTCAAGAAGCCTTGATTTGTTCCTATTAAAGTTTCCCTTAGAGGTCAGGTTTAAAGAAGTAGAAAGTGCAGAAGTGTGTATCTTGCATCCCATATTACACAGAGCTCTGTTCCTGTGGTTCATGCTTGCTTTTCCTCTGTTAGAAAAAAAATACCTGCATTCTACAAAAATCCAGCCAGAGTAGGGTGAGTTGTCTGGGATTTTCTGTAATCTAACAGAGCAAGTTTAATGACTCAAGAGAGGCCTGCTGTATATTGCAGCTCATGGCTCATGAAAAGATATAGTATGTTAATTTTCTGAACTGGGTCTCTGAGGCTGAATTACATTATTTTTGTAATGTCTCTCCTGAATTAACTGCAGTTATTTGAGCATCTAACGTCTTGAATGCACAAAAGAAGGGAATCCCTGGATGTTAGTGACCAACAGAACCTTATACTCTGTAGAGGAAATTAGCTATTGGATGCAGTGTCTTCATGCTTTAGGATAAAATAAATATACTTTTTACATGGGCAGCACACTTCTCCCCTACTCATAAATGTGGAGCATGAATATCATGAGCCTCTCCTTTGAGAAGACTTTAGTGCTCCTCATTTCTTCAGGATGAACTCTAAGCCCCTTCACACAGAATAGAGGGCCTTTTGCCCTCTGGTGCCTGCCTTCCTCCTTCCACTCCAGCCTCATCACACCACTTCCTCCCACTCTTCTCTCCATTTGGACTGGATCACTTTCAGGATGCCAAATGGCCATATTCTTTGTCCTCTCTGGGCTTGTCTATGCACAGGCCTTCTGCCTGGAATATGACCTGTCTTCTCACATCTGTCTCACTATCAGTAATGACAGTAATGGTGGTTATATTCTGTGCTAAGGAGGGCTTGCATGGATCCTTTCATTGAATCTTTACAACAACCCATAAGCACTGTAATTATTCCCGTTTCACAAATAAGGAAGCAGAGGCTTAGTGAGCTTAAGAGCCGTGCCCAGTCTCACACAGCTATTAAGTGTAGTACAGGGAGTTGAAGCTAAGTAGCCTGACTCCAGAGCCTGCTCCAGGCTGCAGTGCCTCCCAGCATTGAGGTACACATAGTCATGTGGCTAACTCTTACCCATTATTTACACATCACTTGCTCCAGAAAACTTTCGTGGCAGGGTAGGTGCCCCTCCTGTGCCTTTTATTTCTCTCTTTACAGCATGTACAGTTTAACACCCCTGTTACAACTTGTTTACTTGTCTGTATCCTCCACAAGCTTCAGAGGTCCCTAGAAGAGGACACTGTCTGTCCCTCTTGCCATTTTATCCCCAATATCTACTGGGAAGCTTGGTATTCAGTAGGAACTCAGTACATGTTTGGGGAATAGGTAATCCTTTGACTAAACTTAGATCCACTGAAAATCCTGCGCAATTCTTTTGGTAGGAAAAGGTTAATTCTAGTCTTACTGATTCCTGACTTTAATGGAGGAAATAATTTGACAGCTTCTCCTTTTTGGAGGGACTACAGAATTATGTACTAGACCAAGGCTCTCTTGTGGTTAACAGCGCCTAGTCATATGAGTCAAGGTTGTCACTCAATCAGACTTTTACTCATTCCAACTACCCCTCTTCCCCCTTAAACTCTTAAGATAAACCAGGAAGTGGCTGGTTGTTTCACAGAAAGATTCACCAAAGGATTCTCATTTGTCATTTCTCCTACTACCTAATATTAGGTTGGTGCAAAATAATTGCAGTTTTTGCCATGAAGAGTAATTGCAAGGCTGGGTGTGGTGGCTCACACCTATAAACCCAGCACTTTAGGAGGCCGAGGCAGGCATATCACTTGAGGTCAGGAGTTCGAGACCAGCATGGCTAACATGGTGAAACTCTGTCTATACTACAAGTACAAAAATTATCCAGGCGTGGTGGCAGACGCCTGTAATCCCACCTACTCAGAAGGCTGAGGCAGGAGAATCACTTGAACCTGGGAGGTGGAGGTTGCAGTGAGCTGAGATTGAGCCACTGCACTCCAGCCTGGGCAACAGAGCAAGAGTCCTCAAAAACAAAACAAAACAAAACAAAAACCAACAAACAAGAAAAGTAATTGCAAACTGCGATTACTTTTGCACCAACCTAATACATATATTGAAGCTGGAAGAAACACTTGTCTGTAGCTCACCCAGTCCTTTTTAATTGAGAAAAAATTGCAGCTCATAGAGAGGCACAAATTCATCCACTAGTTAGTGGCCAAGTTAGAGCTATAATTCACATCTTTCACTTAAATAATGAGCTTATTTGATGCACTTTCACAACATGATTACTTTACAAAACTTTTCTTAACATTCACATTGATAGGAATAAATGTGTTGTTTCTGTTCTAAAGCAACACATAAGTGTATAATTTATCTGAGATCAGCAGTGCAGAAATGAGAGGTTTTTTTTAAAAAAACTTTTTGTTGAAGTCTAACATTCAGAAAATTGTGTAGTGCTTGATGACTTTTTTTTTTTAAGACAGGGTCTTACTCTGTCACCCAGGCTGGAGTGCACTGATGTGACTGTAGCTCACAGCAGCCTTGACCTCCTGAGCTCAAATGATTCTCCCGCCTCAGCCTCCCAAGTAGCTGGGACTATAGGCCCAGTGCGACTCTTGTGGCCGGCACGGTGCTACCGGTGCTACCAATAGCCAGGCGGTGCTACCATGCCTGGCTAATTTTTCCCTTTGTTTTGTAGAGATGGGGTCTCACCATGTTGCCCACACTGGTCTTGAACTCCTAGCCTCAAGCAATCCTCCCACCTCAACCTCCCAAGGCTCTGGGACTACAAGTGTGAGCCACTGTGCAGCCTGACCCTGATGAATTTTTATAAAGTGAATACACTCGTGTAACTGGCGCTCAAGTTAAGAAATAGGACATTGACAATGGGATATTTTTAGTATTGAATATATAATTACTTTGAATAATATATTCTTACCTAAATCTGTTCTATAAAACTTATTATAGGTTTATAAGAGTAGCAGGTCATTATTGGGGGTTGAAGAGAAGGAAATTTTGAGATGACAATTTCATTCCCATGTACAACTCTCACAACCTCATAAGACAGTGTTTGAGGCATAAATTCCTTAGATTTTGTGTATCAAAGATGCAGCTTACTATTTATTTGTTTGCAAAAATAACGTGCCATCAGGCTGTTATTGTAAAGTCATAAACAGCAATACTTGTGTGACTCTAACTCATATTCTATAGTGCTCAGAAATCTACTTACAGCATTTTTTTCATAATTCACTACATGGGATTTGTAGGCATAGGTGAGTATTTGACTCATTTTAAAGGAAGGTGATATCTCAAATCTGTTATCAGTCATGTGTATATGCTGAGCTGTGGTGGGTTTGCATGGAGCTTATTATATATTTCTGCTACTCATTTTGGCAGACTTGAGACTGACTGGCATTAGGATGTCTGACCCTGAAGCTTCCCTGTCTCTGTTCTAAGCCAGCTACCCCATGCATTTGACCCCACTCATTAGTACAGGCTTTTTAAATGTCCAAGTCAACATTTTCCAACAAAGATTTCTATTCCTGATGTAGGTGTTGCCCAGAACTTTGGAAAAATTATTTAACCTGAAACATTTTCTTCATTCCAATCCTGCCATAATAATAATACACCTTGGGGGAATGAAACTTCTGCCTAAAATTGGGTCAGAATGTTATATTTGTTTGAAAGGCACAAATATGTTCCTTGTACAGTTCAACTAATAGAGCAGTCACTGGGCAATTTCTCAAAAAGTTCTTATGATCTAAAAAAGTTTCTTAGCCCAAAAGATTTTTAATAACATCTAACATCCAAAGAAAACTTCTTTTCCTATTCCCCATCTCTACTCAAGGTTAAATTTTATCCTTGAGTAGAAAATGAATCTCTTTGGAGAGAGATTCAGGATGGCCAATAACTAGCAGCTTGGGATTGTAGCTCCCAGTGAAAGTGCAGAGAACGAGAGGACGCCACACTTTCAGACAAATTTTTGTTGCTTACGGACCAGGAGATTCTCAGGGAAGGAGCCACAATGGTCGCCAGTGCGACTCCTGTGGCCGGTGTGGCGGTTCTTGGTGCAGAATAAATGGGAGTGGGTCCCCTTTTGGTCGACATTTGGAGCTCCGGGAAGGCAGAGTCGCCTATTCAGCTGATTGAAAAAGGGACTCAAGAAGGGGAAGCCAGACCAGAGATTCCTGGGCAGAAGAGCACCATGAATCTTAATGCCACTGTTTTAGCCAGCGCAGTGGGTTGCTCAGATTTTGGTGCTGGGAATCAACAAGTTGGACGTCCATTCAGAGACCTAATTTGAAAGTCAGTAATTACAAAGATGACAGGTGGATAAATTTACAATGATGGGAAGAAACCAGCATAAAAAGGCTGAGAATACCAAAATCAGAATGCCTCTCTCTCTACAGGGGATCACAGTTCCTCATCAACAAGGGAACAAGGCCTGATGGAGAACGAGTGCGTTCCATTAACAGAATTAGGCTTCAGAAGGTGGATAATGAGAAATTTCTGTAAGTTAAAAGAACATGTTCTAGCCCAATGTAAAGAAACTAAGAATCTTGAAAAAAGGTTTGACAAAATCCTAATGAGAATAGACAATTTAGGGAGGAATATAAGTGAATTAATGGAACTGAAGAATACAATACGAGAACTACGAGAAGTAAGCCCAGGTTTTAATACTCGAATTGATCAAGCAGAAGAAAGGATATCAGAGGTTGAAGACCAACTTAATGAAATGAAACAAGAAGACAAGATTAGAGAAGAAAGAGGAAAAAGGAATGAGCAAAGTCTCCAAGAAATATGGGACTATGTGAAAAGACCCAATTTACATTTGATAGGTGTACCTGAATGCCATGAAGAGAATGAATCCAAGATGGAAAATATTCTTCAGGATATTATTCAGGAAAACTTTCCTAACCTAGTAAGGCAGGACAATACTCAACTCCAGGTACTACAGAGAACACCGCAGAGATATTCCTCAAGTAGAGCAACCCCAAGACACATAACCATTAGATTCACCAGGGTTGAAATAAAGGAGAAAATTCTAAGGGCAGCTGGAGAGAAAGGTCAGGTTACCCATAAAGGGAAGCCTATCAGACTTACAGCAGATCTCTCATCAGAAACCCTACAAACTAGAAGAGAGTAGCGGTCAATATTCAGAAAAGAAAAGAATTTTCAACCCAGAATCACATATCCAGCCAAACCAAGCTTCATAAATGAAGGAAAAATAAAACTTTTTGTGAACAAGCAAGCACTCAGAGATTTCATCACCACCAGGCCTGCTTTACAAGAGCTTCTGAAAGAAGCATTACATACAGAAAGGAACAACCAGTATCAGTCATCCCGAAAACTTACCAAAAGGTAAAGAGTATCTCCATAATGAAGAATCTATATCAACTAATGGGCAAAATAGCCAGCTAGCATTAAACGACTATATTAAACTCACAAATATCAATATTAATCCTAAATTTAAATGGATTGAATGCCCCAATCAAAGACCAAGACAGGCAAATTGAATAAAAAGTCAAAACCCCTCGGTACACTGTATCCAGATCCATCTCCTAAGCAAGGACACACAAAGACTCAAAACAAAGGGTTGGTGGGAGACTTACCAATCAAATGGAGAGAAAAACAAAACAGGAGTTGTAACTTTAATCTCTGACAAAATATACTTTATAGTAACAAAGACTAAAAGAAACAAAGAAGGACATTATATAATGGTAAAAGGATCAATGCAACAACAGGAGTCAATGACCATAAATATATATGCACCCAATATAGGAACACCCAGACACATAAGACAAGTTCTTAATGACTTATAAAGAGACTTGGACTCCCGCACAATAATAGCGGAAGACTTTGACACCACATTATTAATATTCGACGGATCAATGAGATAGAAAATTAACAGGGACATCTATGATTTGAACTCAGACCTGGAATAAGTAAACTCAGTGAATATTTATAGACTTCTTCACCCCAGGTCCACACAACATACATTTTTCTCAGTATCACATTACACCTATTTTGAAAGTGACCACATAATTGGAAGTAAATCACCCTTTAGCATTTGCATAGCATTTCACAGACTTTAATGAAATATTGGTTGGCTGTTTGTTATTTTCTTCCTTTATTCCTTCCTGTCTCCACGGTTAAGCATAATTATCGGCATAAAAGAGGTTTTTAATACCTATTTTTAGATTGCATTCCAGCCTGGGCAATAGAGCAAGACTCCTGTTCTCTCTCCTCCTTTCTCTTTTTCTTTTTTTCTTTCAAAAAAAAAAAATTATTTAATTATTCAGAGGAATGGCTCAACTAACCTCAGCCCAGGAAAGAAAAAAAAGTTCTTACCTGTTTTAAACTTTGTTCCTGCTGTCTAGAATAGCCCCTCCAGCCAACAACATAGTAGTCTGCTTAATTAACATGTATTGTGCCTTCCTCAAGGCCAAGCAGGGTCCAATTATGGGCTTCAGCTAATTTTACCATTTTTTTCTCTTTGTATCTCATTCTGCTTTCCCTTAGCTCCCCTTAGCCTTATTGGCGCACAACAAAAGCTCAACAGGAGACTAGCAGCAGCATGATAAAATTAAATAGAATGCCACAAAAATGCCTGGGAATTTGAAAGGTGCCTCTTAACTTCAGCAGGGAAGCAGAGTAACATGGCCACTGTCTTTGGCTTAGAGAAATTTGCGTGGCACATGCACTTGATGGCTGGTTGTTCTATTTGTTTGCTATTATGAAACACTATTTTTCTTTATATGAGAACCATATCTAAGTGGGGTCACTATTGAGGGTACATATTTCCCAGTAAAGGGAAGTGTTGTCATCCTGTTGACGCCACTGAAAGCTGTTAGGACTATTAATTTTGTTGTTCATTTAGGCATGCATGGTTGCCACAGCAACAACAATCTCATAGTTCCTTCAAGCCCTCAGTGCAGTGAGCATCTGTTGAGAGTCCTACAAAGGTGTTATAGTTTCTTTCCTTCATGTCACAGATTGAACCCCTTGCTTGCTTTCCTTATGAGCTACATATTTATCAAGACTCCCTAGAGAGAGACAAGAGATTCTTTGCTGGAGCCAGTCAAAGGAAAAATATAAATGAAAATGAAGGCTTTTGTTTCCTGTAGCTGTTTCAGAGGACCTCAGAATGAGTGGTTTAGAAGTCAGATGATTATTAAAGATCTTGTTGGTCAGCTGAAATGTGAATAAGTCCTTGGCAAAATTCACAGCCAATCTTTTATGCAGGGTGGCCAGGACACTGAGTATCCTGTGCAAAGCCAAAATTGTAAATTCTAGCTCAAACTCCTAGTGGTATCCAGTAGTAGGGTGCAATCTCTTGCCAACTATTTTTCATAATCCAAGACCTTTTTCTTAAGAATCACATAGGGTTCAGAATATATGCTTCTTAAATGGATGCATTTCCTCTCTCTCGCTGTCTATCTCTTCCTTAACGAGCAGTTGATAGAGAAAGCTTATGTTTTCAAAAGCATTTATTGGTACTGATAGACAATCATCTTTGAAGACACTACTCAATATGAGTCTTTGATCCTGTCCTAATTTGTCTCATTAGCAAGTTATGGTCAGAATTGAGAGGAATTACAATTTCTAGATAAATTATATACTAACAAAATTAAAGGCGCCAAGACTGGTCAGGCTGTCTTTATAGCTGTTGAGTGGAGGTATTTTGAGTCCTTGTAGAATCCTCATTTGAAATTTACATGTAAATGTTAGGGCACCTGACTGAGCAAGTTTATGAAAACATCATTACAGTTTCCTCCTCCTTCTGTCATTATTCTGATCAAGATGATCATGAACAGATTTCTGTATTCATTTCTACAGAGAAGCTTACTCATTCCTCTTCAAAATTCTTTTATCTAATGATACCTGTTGTGCAATCATAAGTAATATTTAACTGTAAAATCTTTTACTTGGAGTAAATTATCTTTGAGATGGATTCAACTAAAGATTCTCTGTTAGGTAATTGTTATTTTTCCTGTTCTGGGTTTGGAGAAGAAACTTCTAGGTTATATACTGTTTTTAGGCAAGAAGCCTGAGCCTGGGTTACCCTGGCTTTCGTAAGACACTGAGTATGTCCTGAGGGCTTCTTTTTTGCAATTCTTTGTGGAGATTCCTGGGACCAATTTTTGTAAGACTCTCCCATCCAACCACCCTTTTTGCTATCTTTTAATTTTTTCTTTCAGAGTTCTTCTCTTTATTTTACTTATTTACTTCTCTAGGATAATAAGATCGTAGTACTTTTGAGCTGGAAAACACCTCCCACCTTATCTTGTACATTTCTGTCCTCACAACTTGCAATGCTCAACTGTGCTCATGTTGTCTACTTTTAAAAACTTGTGTACGTGGATATGGTAATAGCTGAGCACAAACCAAACATTTTATTATATCCAATTTATTATGCCAATGTGGTTTTAATGAAACAGACTTAATACAAATGAGAAGTTTTTTTTCTATTTCTAACTCTGATTTTAATTCATACACTGACCCTGGACAAATCTGTCTAATTGAAGATGAGAATGGCCTTCTCTCATAACTTACTGAGTAAATGAGCTAATATATGTAAGGTTCTTTGGAATATGTGAGGTACTATGTGTAAACGATAGGGATATTCATCCATAATGTCTGCCTCTGGAATCCACATCAGCCTGGTGGCTTTAACTGTGACCTCAGCCAAGGTGGCAAAATCCTATCAGAAATCTACTACAAAATTGTGCATTTTCTTTTACCAAACAATTTCACTACTAGAAATTTAAACTACAGAAATATTCATATGTGTGGATACAGTGCCAAATATTAGCTAAAGCATTGCAATTGAAAAGCTGGAAACTTAACCAGGTAGAAAATTAATTTTCTATCAGTAGGAAGAAAGCTAAATAAATATCCATATAGTATGCTGCCATTATAAACAAATAAGATTGATGTACTCTAAAATGGCATAAAAATATCTTTAAGACATGTTCTATGAAAAAGCAATTCATTAAATAGTACATAGTGTATGATCCCATTTATGCTAAAGAAATGCAAACCCCACACAGAAAGGAAACAAAGCCACACCTATATATGTGAATACATTTGTATGTAAATTTGCAGTGTCCCTATGTCATTGAGAGTCCCTCTCTTATTGTATTATGTAGTATGGAGAGTAGAGGTTAAGATTGAATTCTGGAGTTACACTGACTGGCTTCAAATCCTGGCATGACACCTACTACGTGTATAACTGTGGATAAATCACAACTCTTCCATGATTCATTTCCCCACCTCTAGAATGGGTTTGTCAATTTCAGCTAACTTGAAAATTTTAAATGCATAGAAAACAATCTAGAATACTTTCGATTACCCTGAGACACAGCAGGGTAGCTGGAAATATGAAGTTCCTTTTAAAGTACCCAACTCTACACAATGCAAATAATACTGAATAAAGCTAATCTGCTTCTATAGGACTGCATGGGAAAGCTCAGAAAAAAAATATAAATTTTGGTAAATGCAACCGTGAACTGGAAGGATAGGGAGAAACAGCCAACATCTGGGTGTGTGAGCATCAAGAATGTGACAGAGGCTTTTCTGGAAGAACTATGGGAAAATCCATTGTCTGAAGAGGAAGAATCATGAAAGGGGCTTGTGTCTCCACCCCAGAGGGGTCCAGTGATCTTATATGTGGCTTTCCTCTCAGCTCTATGTATCCACTCCAGCTCATTTCCTCCTGTATTCTACTATCTCTACTGCAGAAAATCCCCCTGAGAAGAAGGCAGACCTTCCCTCCAGGGAGGTCAAGGAGGATTGCACTGATTCACTTCATGCAAACAGCTTCCTGGGGAGGGAGCTTTTGCTCTCCCTGCTGTGTGGAGAGATTGAGGAGCCTCCAAGGCTTGGCAGCAGGTCAGTACCCAGCCAAGTTTCCAGAACCAAGAGAGAGGCATAGCTTTTTTCTGAACCTAATTTCTTTTCCAGAAGAGCATTAAGTCCTCTTGTTCTTACTTGAATTTGATCTCCATGGATCCACAATTTTGTTTGGTGGATCTATCTAGAAATATCCACAATTGAAGGGCTTTTGGTCCTTGGCTGACTCACAGGGACCAGTCCCTTCCATACAGATGAGGAACCAGGGCTTCAGAGAGTCTAGTGACCAGCCGAGGTCAAGAGGCCACTTTATGAAATGCTGAACTAGAAACAGTCACCAGTCTTCATTCAGGAGTCTTTCCATCATACTAACACATATTTATTGGCAAGAAAAATCTGCTCAAAAAGAATTCAGTCTTCTAGAAGAAAGATTTTAGATATTATAGGTCAAAGAAAGTATAGAGATTGTGTCATATAGGCCTCTGGAAGAAGTTTTATTGTTCTTAAGTCCTCCCTCCCTTATTTTACTTAAAATAACATCTGTCTTGGCTAATTGTAAATCCAAGTTATATTCTACTGGGTGAGCCTGTGTGTGTACCTAGGGGTGATGTCAGTGTGGCTCCCTAAAGATTTCAAAAGGTGACTCCTCTTGGGTTTTATTCTGTAGTAAAAATAATCTGTGGTGGTTTTTGTTTTCCTTGTCTTATAAACTAGAGGAGTCAGCCAGGAGGCCACTGCCTCCTGATTTTCTATGTGGTCATTATCCATACTCCATTCAGACCACATTTAAGACCACTGGATCTCAAATGATCCTCAGGGACTGTTCATGTGGTTATCTGTGGGGAGGGAAGCGGGGAGGTGTGCAGGCAAGCAACACTA
Organism: Callithrix jacchus; assembly: GCF_049354715.1. NCBI lineage: Eukaryota > Metazoa > Chordata > Mammalia > Primates > Cebidae > Callithrix > Callithrix jacchus. The sequence continues at coordinate 13,990,084 of NC_133521.1, read as the reverse complement.
ACCAAAATATTTCTTCAGAAAGCTTGCAGACTTCCAATGTGAATTCACCTCTGGAAGACTGCCATATGTTCTGTTTTAAGGTTTCATGTCCTTTACGTCACTGAACTACTCTTTCTTATTCTACTGTGTAGTGTAGAGAGTAGAGATGAAGATAATGGGTTCTGGAATTGGACTGACTTTACATCCTAGCTCTGCATTTACTAATTGTGTGATTATGGATAAATGACTTAATCTTTCTGTTTGCTTCCTATCTGTAAATTGATTTGAAAATTTTATCTCACACAAATAACTTATTTTTATTTATTTATTTATTTATTTATTTATTTATTTATTTATTTTGAGACGGAGTTGCGCTCTTGTTACCCAGGCTGGAGTACAATGGCACGATCTCGACTCACCACAACCTCCACCTCCTGGGTTCAGGCAATTCTCCTGCCTCAGCCTCCTGAGTAGCTGGGATTACAGGCACGCGCCACCGTGCCCAGCTAATTTTTTTTGCATTTTTAGTAGAGACGGGGTTTCACCATGTTGACCAGGATGGTCTCGATCTGTTGACCTCGTGATCCACCCGCCTCGGCCTCCCAAAGTGCTGGGATTACAGGCTTGAGCCACCGTGCTCTGCCCACAAATCACTAATGTGAGAACTAACTAGTTATAGTCCAGACACATGTGAGAGAGCACTTGGCATGTGGTAGCCACTCAATGAATGTTGCCTCTAATCCTTAACATCTGCTCATGCAGCCCAACATTGTGGAAAGAACATTAGATTGATGGGTCAGGAGACACAGGATCTGTTCTAGGATCTTACTTCCATGTAGCTACATGAACTTGAGACAGTCACTTGATCCCAACTCACAGAATTTAAGACATGGAAGCAAGTATTTGTTTCAACCTCCTCATTTAACAAGTAAAATTGGGTCTTGGAGAAAGGAAGAGACTCATCCAAAGTCCCCAGGGAGTCAATGCCCAGGCCAGGATCAGCCAGCAGCACTCTTGACTTTTGTTCCATAGCTTTTCCCATCATTCCTCTGGAGACAGAAGGTCTTGCCAAGTGGTCCAAGCTTTGCTGAAGACCTAAGGACTTTGGGATTGATAGGCAAGTGGTTCCTAACGTGCTCTCTTGGGGTTGCAACCATCCCAGAAGCAGCAGCCAGTGCTTTCTACTATGTCATGGTTGTCATAACTATAACTGCAGAGCAGTAACTTTAAGATGCTACTGAGTGAGAGCCACTGCATCTACAGACTACCCAGTAAATTCATTCCAGGCCAACGGGGCAAGGTTGAGTAAGCCCACAGAGCCCAATAGCTTGATAATTGCCCATGTTTCTTCTTTCTCCTTCTTGGCTCCTGACAGAGACACTTAGAGTGACATTATCTCTATCTTAGGCTACAGAAGTCTACTTTTATGCTCTCATTACAGGCCATTGTCACTCTTTTCCTCTTCTCCTCTCACTCCCACACAGATTCTGAGATCACAGGCTGACCATATTATCCACTCTTGGGTACATGGCTTTGACCTGCAAGATCCCCTTTCTGTTCCACACTCTGACCACAGCAGACACTCAGCAAAACCAGTCCTGTTCAGAGCTGCTGGGTAGGTACGTTTGAGTCTGCTGCAGGGAACTCACAACCACCTCTTTTCTCAGGTGCTCTGTCCTGGGAAGGTGGGGCTTTATTTGTAAGTTCCTGACGTGCTGCTGCCTTTTTTTCAGAGATGCCCCACCCAGCAAGGAGGTAGTCTAGTCACAGTTTGCCAGCAGAGGCATTCCCAAGCTGCTGCAGGCTCTGCCCAGCTGCTGTGTAAACTTCCTTGTGGTTTTATTTACAGAGGTACAGTTAGAACTGCCTCAGTAATGACGGTCTGCCTCAGTGATGGCAGATTGCCTCAGTAATGGTGGACTGCCTCAGTAATGGCAGATGCCCTTTCACCCACTGAACGGGATCGTTTAGAGTCCAGCTGGGCTTGCTGCGAAACAGAGCATTTCAGATTGCTGGTCTTTGTAGGGGTGGGACCCACTGAGCCAGATCACCTGGCTCCCTGTTTCAGCCCCCTCTTTTTCAGTTGAATGGGCAGCTCTGTCTCCCAGATATTCCAGGTGCCAGTTGAGACGGCTGCTTGTGTGAGTTTTTATGGGGAAACCCATGGTGCAGGCAGCTGTACTAGACACTTGTGGTGTGATTTTCGGCCTGGGAATATCCTGGTCTGTGGGCAGTAAAAACTCCTTTAGAAATGCAGTGATTACTCACCCTCTGGTTGTTCTTGGGGAACAGCTCTGGGAACTGCACTCCAGAGCTGTTCCTATTTGGCCATTTTTGATCTCCTCCCCTCCTTAAGTAAGGTAAGTTGTCAGAATATGAGGTGTGGGTAATCTTGCATAACCCAAACGTAGGGCTCTTACATGAGGTGGTTTCTTAAATTTTCTAAACAATTTTAAATGGAACAGAAAGCAGTACCCTAAAACATGATTTATGCAGAATGGCTTTTATGTATAGATATATGAAGCAAGAATTGAAATGTGTGTTATACTGTCTTAAAAAAAATCAATCTATAAAGACAGTGGGGTTGCCTATGTTTTCTACTGTATGAATCTAATCAGCAATAGTAAAACTGCAGAACAGTTAGTGGGGGAAAAAAAAAAGCAAAAAACAGTCTGGTACTCATTATTCTAAATATATACCAGGCCTATGTCTTGGGGATAGTACACATATTACGCTTCTCCATCGATTCTTGCTCAGTCCTCACAGATTGACTATTATCATTTCTATAGAGCCCATAATGGTCCCCTCCCTTAGAAGTGGACTTCTGTTCCTTAGAACAAGCACTTGCTACAGGTCTGTAGAGGTTCTACTTCCTTCAACACACTTCTTAACAAGCACGTACTGGGCCTCTTTTTTTTTTGGAGAGAGGGTCTCGCTCTGTCACCCAGGCTGGAGTGCAGTGGCACGCTTACAGCTCACTGCAACCTTGACCTTGTGGGCTCAAGTGATCCTCCCACCTCAGCCTCCCTAGTAGCTCCTACAGGCATGTGCCAGCATACCTGGCTAATTTTTATATTTATTGAGGAGATGGGATTCTGTGATGTTGCCCAGGTTGGTCTTGAACTCCTGGGGTCAAGTGATCCACTTACCTCAGCCTCCGAAGTGCTGGGATTACAGGTGTGAGCCACCACGCCTGGCCATACTGGACCTCTTTTTAGGTCCTAAAAAAGCATTTAGCAGAGTTCCTTGCCCCGTGGAGAAACTCAGTTGGACCTTTTTGAGCAATTGTTGGCTGGTTGGTGGAGTTGGAGTATGGGACTCAAGGCTTAATAAAAAGGTTATTTCTTTCTAGTCCAGGAATGTTTTATCCTCAAGTGTATTGTTAGTCCTTGGTAAATCAGTCAGCCACACATCTTTCTCTAGTTACAGCCATTCTAAGCCTTCTTGAAGCATAGTTGTTAATGCCTAGTTGTTTTGAGAATGCAACTTTTTAGAAATCTGGTATGACACATTTTTGAAATTAAAGTGAATTAAAATTAATTTTACTCCTTTTTTTTATTTTTTAGTGGCAGAAACTGACAGTCCAAGATGAACAAGAAAAACAATTTACACCCTTTAAAAAACTTGAATGAAAGTTTAAGTATGTTAAAGAAAGGTAAGAAGAGTGAAGGAGTCTGGAGTTTTCACTCATTGACTCACTCATTTACTTACCCAGTCATATCCTTGCAGCTTGATTTCCTGCATTTCAGGAGGAAACAGTTGTTAGTTTATGTAAAATTCTGTATAGCCCTCTACTAGAGCCTTAATGCCTCAAATTCTGTTTGCTAAAATAGTGTTCACAAGTAGCTTGTGTTCACAAACTAAAGCCAATGTTTCCCTAAGATCAAATTCTCTGCGACAAATTTTATCCCCAAATTCGGGAAAAAAATGAGAAGAATGCAAAGATTAATCCTTGGAGGCCCTTAAATAAGCCTTTCTTCCCCTATTTTCTGTTTGCTTTTTAAGTTTTGTATTCAGAGAGTAATAGGTGAACACTTCCATGGCTAAAACACATGTAAATTGAAACCAGTGTTCAGGCCAGTAATTAAAGTGGGGTACTCGCTTGGTTATTTACTTTCTAGCTCCCAGATTGTGAGTTCAGTTCCTCATCAAGCTGTACTTTTTTCTTTCTTCTTTTTCTTTTCTTTCCTTCTTTTTTTTTTTTTTTACAGAGATTAAAGCAACCTGAATTTATAATAGCATCTTGTGAAAGGAGAGGGGTAAGAGCTACAGTGGTTTTAGTAAATAATGCACTTTGATGTCTCCAACTTGAAATCCATATTTTGAGAGCCCTGATACATCTAAATAGTATTTGGAATAAATTTTTAAGTCTCAAAGCTGGTGCCATTTGCAGAAAATAATGCCTGTAGACAGCGAATATTAACATTCCTCCCACATCTCTCCACTTTGTCTTACAATCAAGTGTGTCTATTGGTCTCTGTGAAGCTTATGGAGTGTACATGCCACATGACCAAGTTGTGTCCACTCTTCTTTTGGCTGCTGGCCACCAAGTTATTTATAGCTGGTAACCTTGGCTGGAGGCTTTGGGCCATTCCCTTATTCTGGGTAAGAAAAAGGTAGGAGAAAAAGACTTCGTAGGAATACCTTGTTTTCTATAAAGCAATGGAGCCATTTCAAGAGCCCCCTCCTTTGACCACCAGAAAGGACAGTGAGGTCTAGGTGTAGTTAAGGATTTATGTCTGTAGGCTGGACTCTGTTGGTCCCTCCAGTTTATATTCAGGTTCATCTGCTGTGGTACCACTTTGGAAATTTCATGGACCTTTGACCATATTCACAGGGCAACAAGAAGCTTTGAAATCCAATAAATGTCAAAATCCAAGAATAGATTTCAAAAATTACTTTTCTGCAAAGGTCTCAAGACAAAATTCCTTTTGTTCCTGCCGTGGAGGCCCTTAGGTCGTACAGGGCATTTGTATCCAACAAGGTCTCAGGAGCTCTTATTTCTTCTGCTATCACATTGTGTTTGTGATGTCATGAGTGGTTACCATGGAAGTAATTATCATGATGTGGGAGATGTGTGAATTCAGGTGTGGAGAAACTTAGCAGCAAGAGATGGGTTTTTGAGAAAAAAAGACAAATCTCCTTTCATTCCAACTTCCTTAGTAACAAAAGGATGAAGCAGAAAAAAAGGGAAAGTAAATACAATGACTGAAAGTTAGCTTTTGAACAGCATGTCATTTATGCTATGACATATTGGAAAGTCTTTTATTTATTTGGTTTTTAAAAAATTACATTTTGATCACATATCTTGGAGTATGGTGTTAAAAATAAATGTTACGTTCTTTCTTGGAGGAAAAAAATGGCTTGTATAGCAGGAGAGAATTTGGTATTATGAAGTCCAAAGAGAACAGGAAAATCTTTTGAGTGATACACCAGGAAGCTTAAAGGTGATATGTTTTTGCCCAGTTGGAAAAAATAAAAAGCTGCTGCAATCTGCAAAACACTACAAAAATAAGATTCAGCCAAGCTAACAATGCAGCCAGACTGGCTTGCTGCTGGCATTTGACAAGCTAGGGAAATGAGACTGCAAAAATCCACAGGGAATTCTTTTCCCCTTCATGTTAATGAAGTACTGTACATTTCTTTCTCGGGACTAGGGGCAGTGGGGGTGAGGACCCACTGAGCAAGTGGGTGCTGCTGAGCAAGTATTTTAAGGAAATGATCCAGAATCCCCTGCCTCTGGCTTGGAATAATCAATGTCATTACTGCTTGTTTGGAAGCTTTGTCTTTTCTTGGAAAGGACCCAGGGCTGGCAAGCTCAAGTAGTCAGCGTGGTGACTGGTGAGAGAGGGACCCTGCCAAGGCAAGTACAGGAAGACTGAGGCGCCCTTGAGTGTCAGATTCTGAGTGATAGACCTGGGTTCAAGTCACAGCTTTGCCCCTGTGGATTTTTTCTTTGACCTTCACCAAGGTCCTTAATTGCCCTGCTTTCTTACCCTGTTAATCAAAGGAGACTGTCGTAACAATAAATACGTTGGACATAAAACGTATATTTTTATTCAGGCTACAAATGCAAGGTATTAGACCTTATTAGGGGTTCTGTGTCAGCACAGAGATATTTGGTTGCTTTTTTGTCACATGGTATCTTTCATGACCTTCGGGGTGCAAGTTGGCACTTTGTTTGGTGAGAATTGATACTGGCAGCTAACCTTCCATGGTACTTCTTTGGTGAAAGGAGGATAATGGCCCTAGGCAGGGGTCAGTTCCTATAAGGTCAAGTGCAAACTCCTTAGCCTGGTGTTAGAGGCCTTCCCTAATTACTCCCCAACTAAGCTTCCCAATCTCATTTCCTTACTCCATCAAGTGTGCCCTTTGCCTTGGTCAAATGTGATTTGTCACTGGATATGCCTCTGGTCTTCCTTGAAGTTGTTTCTTCTGTTCTTACCCAATCAACTCTAGCTCGTCTCTGCGCAGCTAGTTTCTGCCCCATCCTATATTGATCCCTCCTTGTTATCAGCACCTCCTACTCCTGAATATATGTGTTGACACAAGGATGTCGGCTCAGTGTAGGGGGACATGAGCTTGAATCCAGAATCCAGCCAAGTCTTATATCCTGCTGACTGAGGTACTGTGTCTGCCTGGAGGAAAGGCACCTTTTTGTAATTAGAAGAAAGGCACTGGAAAGGGTAGAGGTGGCTCTGTGGATATTGACAGAGTTAACTTTTCATCTATGTTCTACATTTTCTTGAAATTATATGCTCCTTGAGGACTGAGGATTTGATTTTCTGTAGATATTGCACATGAAATACATGATTTTGTTTTGACTTATAATAAACACAGTGAGTTCTGAGTAAGAGATGGTACTGGAAGCTACTTGAGGACTGAGCTTACCCATATCTCTACCTGTCAATCCAACCCCCATAAATACTTGTGAGCTTGCTTATCTGTAGTAACAGTGGGGAAACATCAGTACCATTCTCTTTTTAAAATTCTTCAGTGCCTATTTTGGTTTCTATTCAGTCCAAGTTGGAAGTGAGATAGTTTCCCCTCTGAACGCTCAGACTGGGTTTTAGTTGAGGCTCTTGGGTCTGGGCCGGCGTTTTCACTCTTCCTAGAGCAATACTGCACTGGGGCTTTGTGGTGGGTCAGAAAATTGGGCCTGTAACTTACTGCTCACAGAAGGGTCAGGCTGGGCTCTGTGTGCTGAGGACATCAGGGGGAGAGCCATGTGGCTCTATCCTCATGGCGTTCCTGGATCATACGTGAGGAAAACAGACATGTAAGCAAGTGGCCATGAAGCAATATAAGAGGCACTATAGCAGCAGGAGCTCGCACAGAGGCCTATGGGGTCACCATGGGGCAGCAGAGACTTGTCTCCCTGCATGGGGGCAGGCACAGGTGGAGTGACTGGAGAGAGAAGGTGGCTTTAAGTGGTGATATAAAGCAATCTGGTTCATGTCCACATCTTCCATTGCAGTCTGTGTACAGATGACTCTCAAAATGTGTGTCTCCATCCCAGACCCATCCATCACTGTTATTTCCACTTGGAAGCTTCAAAGGCTCCTGAGACCCATTCTGTCCCAAACAGATCTCAGGATCTTTTCACCCAAATCCAATCATCTTCTGGTGTTCCATCTTTCCAGATGGTACCACCCATCCATCTGCCTTGGTAAACTGGCTTGGTCAGTTCATTTGCTCCGTTGTCAGCTCCCAGTCCAAGTTGGCATTCGTGTGTCTTGCCTGGAATGGAGGCAGTACCTGCCTCCTCAGTGGGCCCCCCACATCTGCCCTGAGCCCTCCAGCCCCTCTCATTGCAGATGGAATCACTGTTACGAAATGCAAATCTGCTCACATCACACGCTCCCCAAACTACCTCCCTCCCCATGCTTAAAACCTCTTAATGCCTTCTAATTTCTCTTAGGATAAAGACTCAAATCCTCAGCAAGGCCTCTAAGGCCCCTCATGATCTGTCCTCTGGAGACCTTCCCAGTGCCCCCAGCTCTGTTCTGAGTGGCACCAGCCTGCTCCCAGGCCCCCGGCCCAGGCAGCCTTCTCAGCCTGGAATGTTCTCTCCTGTTGTTGCCATCCTCCCCTCCCACCCCTGTTATCTAATTCATCCCTTCTCAATTTTTAGATTTCACCTCAAATATCACTTCTTCAGGGAAATCTCCCTGGATCCTCCTGACTGCTTCAGCCCTTCTTCCTAGTATTTCTCAGAGCACATTTCCTTATCAAATATCTCGATTTGCAATCACACATTTATTTATATGGTTATCTGATTGATGTCTGTTTTCCCCGGAAGGTTGGGAGCTCCAGGATCCTGGCTGGGTTGTGGTGCTTCATACACCTTAGAGTCTCAAGTAAACATGCATTGAATGAATAGGTGCATGAAGGTTGTTCAGGAAGAGAGAGCCACCTCTTGGGGCTGCCATGTCGGTTATGTGAGAGGAAACAGCTAGAAGTGAGTTTGGGAACAAGCCTAGGGCTGAGATGATGCCCTCTAGGTACAGGGGCACTGTGTAGCCTGCAACCCAAGGATGTGACTGGCCAAGAGCTGGGTTTTAGAGAAGCTCTGAGAGGAGCATGGGTGGACGTGTGGAGGGTAATGCCTCTTGGGACCAGGGAGACACATTAGGAAGCATCTGATGCGGATGATGGGAATTAGGGCAGCAAATGAGAATGGAGAGATGGGGACAAATGGATTTGTTATTCTCCATTTTCATTTTCCTTCTCCCAGAAGGGCAGCAAGGGATCAAGGAGCTTTACATGATTTCAGCATTTTTAACCTGCCTGACCTGAACCTCACCAAAGGACAGGGGGAAAGTGAGAGGGGATTTGGAGTCAGTGGAGTAGTGGGCAGTGGCAGAGTCACCAATCTGTGTTTTTTTTTTTCCTTTCCTTTTTTTTTTTTTGAGACGGAGTTTCGCTCTTGTTACCCAGGCTGGAGTGCAATGGCGCGATCTTGGCTCACCGCAACCTCCGCCTCCTGGGTTCAGGCAATTCTCCTGCCTCAGCCTCCCGAGTAGCTGGGATTACAGGCACGCGCCACCATGCCTAGCTAATTTTTTGTATTTTTAGTAGAGACGGGGTTTCACCATGTTGACCAGGAGGGTCTTGATCTGTTGACCTTGTGATCCACCCGCCTCAGCCTCCCAAAGTGCTAGGATTACAGGCTTGAGCCACTGTGCCGGGCCTTTTTTTTTTTTTTTTCCTTTCTTAGGCAAATGTGGCCTGTTGGAAGGTTGGGAGGTATGTGAGTCCATTTGGGCTGCTGTAACAAAGTATCATGGACGGAGTGGCTTATGAATGACAGACACTTATTTCTCACAGTTCTGGAGGCTGGGAAGTCTGAGAGCAGGGTACCAGCATGGTCAGCTTCCTGTGAGGACTCCTCTGGGTTGTAAGCAGCTGACGCTCATTGCATCCTCACCTGACAGAAAGAGAGCAAGCTAGCTCTCTGACCTCTTCTAAGGGCATTAATTTCACTCATGAAGGCTTCACCTTCATGACCTAAATACCTCCCAAAGAGGCCCCACCTCCAAACACCGTCATGTTGGGGGTTAGATTTCAGCATATGAATTTGGAGGGGACACAGACATTCAGCGCATAACAGTAGGAGAGGGTGCCTTCAGGACCTGCTGCCCTGAGCTGATGGTGAGTTGGTATGTGAGAGGTTGTGACATCCAGGGAAATTCCTTTTGGGTTGGACATTTCTGGTCCTCCTGACCTGATCTGAGGTGTGCATCAAGGTGCTTGTCTTCACTGAGATCCCTTGAGTGTCTTGTAATAATTCATATTTTGAGAGGCTGATAGTACCAAGGGCAAAGTGGGCTTGGGACCAGGGAGACACACAATACATAAGGAAAGGTATTTGCCTCACGCTAGGTTTGGAGCCACACCTATTTTGCTATTCTTTTTAATGGTTCCTATAGTCTGAATGACAGAGATAACACTAGGGTGATGTATTGGTTGAATTGGATAGAATGCAAAACTTGATGCTACTAAATTTTAGCTTTTCAAGAATATGTGTTTTATAGATCTAGCACCCTCTTCTAGAATGTGACTGATATAAAAAGTACTGTCGTGTTAATAGAGTTCATGGCTAATGTAGCTTATGTCGTTTGCCATTTTCACTACATTTTAACTGCAAATCAGGCTGCTACATTTGGGCATGCAAGTTGCGCTTGCCTAGTTCTGGCCAGGTCAGTTCATGTAGGCTCCTGTAGGCATGGTATGCCTGGAGTTGTGTGAGGTGGCACCCCTGCCCATACAGTGTGCAAGGCGGGCATTAGCCTTTTTTGCTGGCTTAGAATGGTAAATGCCTTATTCAATGTCATGTGATGAGTAAATACTGGCATGGCTGTTAGGCCCCAGCTTTAGGATCTAAGTCTAGTTTTGTTTGTTTCTCTGTAGTTTTAGAGACAGCGTCTTTGTCACCCAGGCTGGAGTGCAGCAGCATGATCATAGCTCACTGCAGCCTCAACCTCCTGGGCTCAAGCCATCTTCCAACCTCAGCCTCCTGGATAGCTGGGACTACGGGTACCCATCCCACACCCGGCTAATTTTCATTTATTTATTTTTTGTATGGACGAGGTCTTACTATGTTGCCCAATCTGGTCTTGAACTTGTGGCCTCAAGTGATCCTCCCACTTTGGCCTCCCATAGTGCTGGGATTTCAGGTATGAGCTACCAAGACTTGACCCTAAAAGTCGTATTAATTTTTCAGTTAATTAATTGTCTCCTGGCTGATGGGTGAGCAAGTACGTGAGTGAGTAGTGTAAAGATGAAGCCTCATTTCAAGAGTCAGATACACACACGATATGATTTGTTTTGTAGGCTCCTGAGCTCCCCTGGCAGAACCAGCTGCCCAAATCTGCAGCCCTTTACCTGGACCTCACCCATTCTCATTGTGGGCCGGGGCCCATGGGGTGGGCCCAGATGACGTGGCCTTGGGTGTCTCTGCACTTTCCTTCCTGAATCCTTTGCATCTTCCTGGTTACTCCTCCTTTGCCTCTCCTGTTCCTCTCTTCCAGCTCCTAACAGGCCTTCCTCTCCCACAAAGTGTGCATTAAATAAAGTAGAAAATTATAATTTCAATAGGGAGGTATAAAAGATAAAACAGCCTTTACAACACAAAGGAATTAATCTATAAGAGTGGAAATTTTGGCTGGGTTGGAGAATCATGAATCTGTGGATCTTTATGTGGGAGAGCAGGAAAGAACCATACAAATCACATAACGCAAATGAGGAAATAGAGGCCCCAGAGAGTTAGTGGGATTGCTGGGTGCCAGAATCCACAGTTTTCCCATTATATTAGGTTGGTGCAAAAGTTTGCCAATGGCAAAAACCACAGTTACTTTTGCACCAACCTAATATCATATTTTCCTGATTCATTTTAAGTTGGGGTCTTCCCTGACATCTTTTTCACCTTACCTGGCTGAGAGTGGCCCTGCATGTTGACCGTGTAGTGCCCGTTATTGGGGGAGCAAGAGGGCAGCGTGAAGGGGGAGAGGCAGTTTGACCAGCAGTGTGACTCTGGCGTGACCCAGGATTCGTACTTTTAAATGCCATTATGAAATGCAGTTCAGTGGAGAGCTCAGCCTCTTCCCATCAGACTAATGCAGCCACGGCGGAGAGGCGGGGTAGTGGCTGGCTGCCTGGCAATCGCCTGGAGCTGGGCAGAGGGATTATGCCCGCTCAGGCAGCCTCATCACTGTAATAAAATGGGAGTTATGCTTATCGACTCATCAGGACTGCCCATTTAGACGATTACCCCATTTCCAATCCTATTTCTAGAGAAAAGAGGATTGCTGGACACTTCCTTCCACCCCCACCCCTGGCAGGACTGTGTTTAGTGATGGCTTCTGGAGGGGACATACTGGAGATAGGCACTCAGTGGACTGAGAGTTTTACTCTCTTTGTCTTCCAGAGCTGACAAGCATAGCAGGACAGCCATCCCCTGAGAGATAGGAGAGGAGGAGAAACAGCTCAGCAGGGGCCTGGAGCAGCTGGCTGGCGTCAGTAATTTCCTGCAGGAGACTCTGCCGGCCGAGGACACATCACCCTTCTGTTGCTCCTCTGTGTTCTCCCTTGTGCTACTAAAATAAGCTAATGTAACTCTTGGGCTGTGCTAAGCTAAATGCAGTTATTTAACCTCATCTCTATGGAACCCAGGTCTAAAGCAGCAGCATCTATTTGGAACAAGATGGGGAGGAGGTAAGCCCCAAACATTCCTGAGCAGCAGGAAAACAAATTACCAAGTTTCTCTTTCTGCACAGAAGAGCCGTCTGGGTCCTTGCTGGAGACCACTGACTTTTACTTAACACGTAGGTCTAGCTTGGTGAACTGCTTTCTGACACCTGAACAGATCGGAAGCAGGGAATTGAAGGTGAGGAAAGACTGCCACAAGCAGGAGCCAAGAGTTAAGAGCCAAACCAAGGTAGTGACATTCATGGGGACAACTGTGGGTGGGAATCCTACCCAAAGGGGGATGTTGGATGAATTGCTCCTAAGGCTCCTTCCAACTTTTCAGTTCATGGCTCTGAGTGTCCCTGGTTTGACTGTGATGGTGAAGGCAGAGAAGAGGGAGAGGGAAACCTCTGTGGGGAGCTGGTACCCAGCAGGAAGTGTGGCTCTCTGTGTTTGGAGAAGGCCCTGAGTTTTAGTGCTCAGGAGTACTTGCCTGCTTTTGCTGGAGTCCTCTGGGCTAAATATGTGCTCTCGACCTCCACTTTTTTTTTTGGCCAGCAAGAGCGAATTCGTGCTCTTCGTCATGAAGGTGGATGTTTCTGGAAGAAATTTTGTGATGTCCTTTGCAGAGACATGGATGGAGTTGGAAGTCCTTATCCTCAGCAAACGAATGCAGGAACAGAAAACCAAACACTGCATGTCCTTACTTATTAGTGGGAGCTGAATGATGAGAACACATGGATACTTGTGGGGAAAGCACACACACTGGGGCCTATCGGACCTGTGGGGTTGTGGGGAAGGGGAGAGACTCAGGAAGAATGGCTAATGGATGCTGGGCTTAGTATCTAGGTGATGGGATGATCTGTGCAGCAAACCACCATGGCAGATGTTTACCTGTGTAACATACCTGGACATCATGCACATGCATCCCGGAACTTAAAATAAAAGTTGAAGAAAAAAAAGAAAATGTTTTGTGAAGTCTGGAGGTGTAACGTACAGACATGGGCTAGGGTGAGACAGGCCCATGTTCAGATCCTTGCTTCCTCAGTAAGCTAGTGGGGAGACTGGTGAAATCACTGAACCTCAGTTTCTCCACCTGGACATCTGCCATAGAAATGGCACATCATGTGTCGTCCTGGCTGTGACCTTCGGTAGCTCATCACTGCCCTTCTTACTGTTCTCAGGGTAAACTCCTTTCCAGGCAGAATTGCCAAGACGCCCGGTAAAATTTGAATTTCAGATAAACACTGAATAATTTTTTAGTATAATGATGCTCCAAATATTGCATGGGATATACTTAACACTAAAAAAAAATTATTGTTTATCTGAAATTCAGATTTAAGTGGGCAACCTGCATTTTAAAATAAACCTTTAATTTTAGAATCATTTTAGATTTACAGAAAAAATTATAAAGATAGTACAGAGTTACCACACACCCCACACCCCGTTTCTCCTGTAACTAATATCTTACATCAAGCCAGGTACAGTGGCACATGTTTGTAATCCCAGATTCTCAGGAGGCTGAAGTGGGAGGATCACTGGAGTCCAGGAGTTCGAGGCTGCAGTGAGTCGTGATGGTGCCACTGCACTCCAGCCTGAGTGACAGAGTAAGATGCTGTCTCTTAAAAAGAAAAAAAATCTTATGTCAGTATGATACATTTGTCACAATTAATGAACTAAGATTGATATATTATCATTTACTAAAGTCCATACTTCATTAGATTTTCTTAGTTTTTTCCTAATGTCCTTTTCTATTCCAGGATCCTGGGCAGGACACTGTATCACATATAGTTGTCAAGTCTCCTTAGCTCCTCTTGGCTGTGACAGTGTCTTAGACTTCCCTTGTTTTTGATGACCTTGACAGTTTTGAGGCACACTGGTCGAGGGTTTTGTAGAATCCTCCTTAGTTTGGCCTGTCGGATGTTTTCCTCATGATTAGACTGGGGTAATGTGTTTTTGGGAGGAAGACCACAGAGGTCAAGAGCCATTCTCATCACATCTTATTAAGGATCTGTACTGTCCATATGACTTATCACTGTTGATGTTGACCTTGATCACCTGGCTAAGGTAGTGTTCATCAGGTTTAGCAACTGTGTTTTCATTTGCTGAATCTATACTCAATTCCAGCCCTGTCAGTCTTTCCTGACCAGACCCTCACTTACTGCTGCAGACATTTTTCTGTTCCAACCATAGTGAACTGCTAACAATTTCCCTAATGAACTACACTCTGTCTCTCTTACTGCCAGGCCTTAGGGCTTGTTCTTTCCTTTGCCTGGAATATTCTACTCCCCCACAACCTCCCATCCACACCTCCCCTTCATCTGATTAACTCACTTTTCAGTTGGGCTTCAGTCTCACTCCCTCCAGGAAGATTTCCATTTAGGTCTCACTCCTTCTGGGAAGATTTCTTGCACCCTACTCTGCCAAGACCAGGTTAGGTGTTGCTTCTCTGCCCTGGTCCTACTCTTGTGATATTTACCACCCTGTAGTTATGATCTGTTTGCTTCTCTCCCTGACCCCAGTGCATTCCTGACATCTTACACAGTGCCTGTTTGAACTCAATAAATACTTGCTGAATAAATAAATGGTTATATCAGGCACTTCAGGTAAAGCCTTTAACACACTATCAGCCTTGTAAACAGTGGCTGCTCAGTAAATGCTTGCTTTTACTGTAGGAAAAATAATCTTCCCTAGATGTGAGCAACTGTATTAAGTTTGTGCCTGCCCGACACCCGCAGCACATGCCCCTAGCTGAAGAAGAGATTCTGAAACAATGGTCTCCTAGGATTTCCTGAGAGCCACAGTTAACTGCATCAAAGTATCAATGAGGCCACTTAATGACAGAGATGTTGTTGGGCTAAGTAGGCTACTTTCATTCAGTTTGCAGATTAAAAAGGTATCTTTCTCCCAGTGGAGAAACTTTGAATTACGAACCCCTTGGCCCAGATTTCCATAGTTGGGCATCCTGACCCATTGTTTTTTAGTGGAAAGGACAAAGGGATCCATCCCCTTCTCTTTTTGCTGCCCATGTACTGACTTGTAAATGACTTGTGTGCCTATTGTTGCTTGTCCTTGATGATGAGTACACTTATACGTTGATGTATTTATTAGTGTTTTTCTTTTCACAAATCCAGTGTAGTTGTGACCCCCACCCCTGAGACCCAAAGGAAGCAGACACCTCATAGGTGGTCTCAGGAATCTGTGTTGAACTTTAGGAGTAATTATAATGTCTTTCATTTCTTAATACTTCATGCCAGGTATTTTATCTACCTCACCTCTAATCCTCTCAATAACCTTGCATGTTAGGAATTACTCCCATATTCCAAATGAGAAAGCTAAGGTTTAGGGTGCTTAAGAAATTTTCCCAAAGTTTTTTTTTTTTGGTGGTGGAGCCAGCTTGAAGCTAGGGCTATAGACTTCAGAGTCTCAGCTCCATCCTCTCCATTGTTCAGAAAGTCCTGTAAGAGACAGCCAGCATCTCCCAAGGGCTCGTGCTCATTGGAATGGTTCTTGGGTACATTCCTCCCTTTGTACCTCACTAGGGAAGACCTCCATCGGTTGGTGTTTACCCACCTTCTAGAGCCTCCTTCCTGGACTCTCGATCTCGGATTCCCCACCCATAGCACTCTTAGACTGCCATCGTCCAACTTAGGACTCCAAGAATGCCCATTTTCAGCCTTGGAAATCCTTTGCCTTGCTTCCAGGACCCTATAGTCTATTTCTTTCCCAAGCCTTCTCTCCATGAATCAGATTCCTCCTTCCCCATGAGACTTACACTGACTAGTCCCCTACCCACCTCCCTCTCCTTGGATCTTCATGGCACCTAGGTATGCAAGGCATAAAGTAGTGTAGAATGCCCTTCTGGCCTATGTGGAACCAAAGTATGGTCCCCTGGGTTTCTAATATGGTTTCTCCATCTGGATTGACACCTCCTGAACGACAAAAACCTCTTGTTAAAAAAGTTGACTTTATTGAGGTATAACATACATACACCAAAGTACACCTGTTTAAGTGTTCGGTTTGATAAGGTTTGACAAACGTATACACCCATGTAACCACTGTCACAACCAAGATCTGGAACATTTCTATCACCCCAGAAATACCTCTGAGCTCCTTTGTACTCAACCCCTCCACCTTCGACCCAGGCAACCACTTGCTGGATTTCTATTGCTGTAATTAGTTTTGCCGGCTCTTGAACTACACAAAAATGCAGTCACAAAGAGTGTAGTCTTTTGTGTTGGCCTCTTTTGGTTAGCACGATGTTTTAGAGATTCCTCCATACTGTTTATTTTTTTGTTGTTATTGCTGAGTTGTTCTCTGGTAGAGCCTATACTACAACTTGATTGTCCATGTTGACTAAATTTCGGGCTGTTTCACATTTTTGGCTATAATGAATAAAGTGGCTATAAATGTTTACACACAAATCTTTTGTGAACGTGTTTCATTTCTCTTGTTTGCATACTTCAGAGTGAAACTTTTAGGTCATATAGCAAATATATGTTCAACTTTGACACTGCCAAACTGTTTCCAAAGTGGTAATTCCATGTCACACCCCTATTAGCTGTGTACAAAAGTTCCAGCTTTTTCATATGCTCACCAACTCTCAATGCTTTCAGTGTTTTAAATTTTAGTGGGTATGTAGTTGCATCTCATTATGGTTTTACTTTGCATTTCCCTGGTGATCAAAGACGTTGAACATCTTTTAAGGTGCTCATTGGCCACTCATATCTTTTCTTTTCAAGGTGTCTGCTGAAAAACTTACCTGTTTAAAATTTTCAATTTGTCTTTTTAATTATTGCATTATGGGTTCTTTTTATATTTGTATACACTTCCTACTAGATAAACGTACTGTGAGTATTTTCTTCTGGACTGTGGATTGTCTTTTCACTTGTCTTTTGAAGTCAAGAGGTTTTAAATTTTGATGAAATCCAATTAATCAACTTTAATCATTTTTCAATTTATGGTTAGTGTGTTTTCTGTCATGTCTGTAAAATCTTTGTCTGCCCCAAGATTGTGAAGATTTTCTCCTAAGAAACTTTATGTTTGTTTTTTACATTTAGTTCAGCATATCGCCTATTTGCTGAATGTTCCATGTATACTTGAAAAGAATAATAATCGATTGTACATTTCAAAATAGCTAAAAGAGAATAATTAGAATATTCTTAATATAAGGAAAAGATAAACATTGAAGTTAGTGTATATCCCAATTATCCTGTTTGATCTTTATATATTATATGGGTGTACCATATTACCACATATACCCTAAAAATATGTAGATCTATTATATATCAAGTTTTAAAAAGAATATGTATTTTGTACCTGGTGAATGAATATTGTTTAAGTCAGGTTGGTTGACAGTGATGTTCAAGCCATCTATATTTTTATTAATTTTCTGTCTACTTGTCCTATAAATTATTGCAAAGAGTGTTGGAAAAACTTTAAATTTATCTGTTTGCTCTTTAATTTATGTTCATTTGTGTTTCATGTATTTTGAAGCTGTTATTAGGCCAATACCTATTTTGGTTTGTTCTATCTTTTTGCCTTGACCTGTTTATCACTATGAAATGTCTGCCTTTATCTCTGGTAATATTCCTTGCCTTGAAGTCTATTTTGATATGAATATAGCTTTTCAAGCTATATTGTGTGTACAGTGTATCATTCCCCCATACTTTTACTTTTAAACTATGTTTGTATATATAATATTAGTTTTTTGAAGAATATAGCTGGGTCTTACATTTTTGTCCAGTTTGACAATTTCTGCATTATAATTTCTTTGTTTAGTCCATTTACATGTAATGCAATTATTGAAATGGTTGGTTTTAAGTCTAGTATCTTGCTATTTGTCTCATTTATTTTTTGTTCTGTTCCTGTCTTTTCTTGAGTTATAATAATTGAATGTTTTTAATATCTTGTTTAATTTTGCTATTTTTCATTTATTATTAATATATTTATTGTTTATATTACTATTATTTTATTTTATTTCTTCTTTTTCTGTGTATGTGTTTGTTCTAGGGATTGCAATATGTGTCTTTAACTACCAAAGTATATCTCCAAAAACTATACTGTTTTACATATAAGACCCTTAAAACAGTATACTTCCATTTCTCCTCCCATGCTGTGGGCTATTAGTTACATATTTAATTTCTACGTATGTTATAAATTTCACAATACATTGTTATTATCTTTGCTTTAGACAATGATCACTTAAAGGAATTTTTAAAATGAGACACAAAACAGCATTGTGGCCTCCAGTTAGAGTAGGGGATTATGTGGGCTAGGTTAATTAATGGAGTTGCAGTGGGTCTAGTAGGTCCCTGAACCCATCCTGTAGGTATCTCCCCAGTTCCAGAATGGATAATTTGAATAGGAATAATTGGAATAGACATAGCTGGCAGAATTTCCATGTTGGTTCCCTAACCTGTGGGCATGAAGGATATTATGATGGGAAAAGCCAAATGGAAGCCATTAGAGCTGCCTCTCCCTGGAAAAATAGCAAATCAAAAACAATATCCCATCCTTGGAGGGATTACAGAGATTGGTGCCACCATCAAGGACCTGAAAAATGCAGCGGTGGTGATTCTCATCACATCCTTCCTCTTTCAACTCTCCTATTTGGCCTATGCAGAAGACAGATGGGTCTTGGAGAGTAACAGTGGGTTACTGTAAGCTTAATAAAGTGGCAATTCCAATTGCAGCTGCTGTACCAGATGTAGTTTCCTTACTTAAGCAAATGAACACATCTCCTGGTACCTGGTATGCAGCTATTGATCTGGCAGATGCCTTTTTTTCCATACCTGTCCATAAGGCCCACCAGAAGCAGTTTGTCCTCAGCTGGCAATATCAGCAATACACCTTCACTGTCTACCTCATGAGTATATCAACTCTCCAGCTGTATGTGATAATCTAGCTCACGAGAATCTTGATTGCTTTTCCCTTCCACAAGCTATCACACTGGTCCATTACATTGATGACATTAAGCCAACTGGACCCAGTGAATAAGAAGTAGCAACGACTGTGGACTTATTGGTAAAATATTTGCATCTCAGAGGGTGGGAACTAAATCCAACTTAAATTCTGGTCCCTTCTACTTCGGTGAAATTCTGGGGGGTTTAGTGATGTGGGCCTGTCAAGATATTCCTTCTAAGGCGAAGGATAAGTTATTGTATCTGGCCCCACCTACAAACAGGAAATAGGCACAACACCTAGTGGGTCTATTTGGATGTGGAGGTAACACGTTCCTCATTTGGATGAGCTACTCTGGCCCATTGATCAGGTGACTGAAAAGCTGCTAGTTTTCAGTGGGGCCCATTCGAGGGGAAGGCTCTGCAACAGATCCAGCCTGCTGCACAAGCTGCTCTGCTTCTTGGGCCACATGATCCAGCAGATCCTATGGTGCTTGAAGTGTCAGTGGCAGATAGGGGTGCTATGTGGAACCTTGGCAGGCCCCTACAGGTGAATCACAAAGGAGGCCTTGAGGGTTTGAAGCAAAGTCTTGCCATCATCTGTAGGTAACTACTCTCTTTTTGAGAGACAGATCTTGGCCTGCTACTGAGCCTTAGTATAATAGAAACTGAATGCTTGATCACGGGCCACCAAGTTTCCACGCAACCTGAGGAAGGTCCCTATCATGAAGGAGGTGTTATCTGACCCATCTAGCCATAAAGTCAAGCATGCACAGCAGCCTTCCATCATCAAATGGAAGTGGTATATATGTTATTGGGCTGAGCAGGCCCTGAAACCACAAGTAAGTTAGATGAAGAGCTAACCTACCTCCTCTCTCTTTCTCTCTCTCTTTCTGAGTGAGATGCCTTTTCTTTTCCTGCCCTTGGGCATCAGACTCCAGGTTTTTTGGCCTTTGGACTCTGGGACTTGTACCAGTCACTCCCCTGGGGTTCCCAGGCCCTGGGACTGCACTGTTGGCCTTCCTAATTTTGATGCTGCCAGAGTTGGACTGAGCCACACAACTAGGTTTTCTCATTCTCCAGCTTGCAGGCAGCCTATCATAGGACTTTGTCTTTGTAATTATGTGAGCCAGCTCTCCCTAATAAATTCCTTCACACACACACACACACACAGGCACACACCCCCCCCACATATATATGTATATATATGATAAATAAATAAATATATATATCCCATTGGTTCTGTGCTGCTGCAGAATCATGACTAAATTCAGTCACGTTCTCTTAGTCTTTCTTCATTTAGTCAGCCTTTTTCCCCATGTATGTCAGACTAATAGTTTTTATTGCCCTGTCTTCAAGTTCACTGATCTTTTCTTCTGTAGTATCTAATCTGATCTTAGTCCTATCTAGTTATTCTTTTATTGAAGATACTGTATTTTGAGCTCTAGAAGTTCTATTTGGATTTTTAAAAAGTAGTTTCTATTTCTCTTCTCGTTTGGTTCATGTTTTCCTTTAGTTCCCTGAAACTATTATAACTGTTTTCAATTCCTTGTCTGCTAATTCCAACATCTCTGTCATTTCTAATCTGCTTGCAAAGATTGATTTTTCTGTTATAGCTTACATTTTCCTGGTTATTTTCATGTCTGATAATTTTTTAATTGAATGCAGAACATTGTGCATGTTAAGTTATTGATCTTCCCACCTCAGCCTCTAAAGTCACTGGGATTACAGGCATGGACCACCACACCCTGGACCACGTGTAAATTCTCATAGTTGTTCAATTTACAGATCACTGGCAATTGCTTTTTTTTCTGATACTTGTTCTGTGTGTGATCTTATGGAGCCCTATCCTACAAATATGTGGCTTAATATTTAGACAAATACTCTAGGGCACCCAACGAGGATCTCTGGAGCTCTTTCTCCTTGTAGCTACTTCATTGGTACAGTGTCCCTCAAATATCAGTCACCTCAACCTCCCTTAACTTTGGTCCTTGTCTCTTCATCTCAGGAAATTTCCTATCTGATTAGGTTCCTTCTCTTTCCTGGAGTCTGATAAAAGTGTATAGGCAGAAATCCAGGTTGTCTCACCTTAATTGTTTATCTTCTCACAGGCATCACAAACCTGTCGTGTGTTGACAATATCTGAAAGTATTAATAGTTGTTTCATACATTTTGTTTAGTGTCATAAATATTTGTAATAGCAGAACCAGTTGATACCAGTTATTCCATCATGACCAGAAGGAGAATTCTAAGAATTACTTTACAAACTTCTCTATTTGTGCCTTTTTAAAACTATGCACTGAGCACAAAACAGAATTAGAGAAATCTCAAGGGTCTGCCCACCTCTGATGTTTTGCTGATGTTCTAGGACAGAACATAACATTGGGACAGGATTTTTTTGAAGAATCAAAGCCCTGGAGAGATTGGACCTCTTCCTTTGGAAATAGACAATCATATCTATAAGGTCTTTTCTGTCAGCTCCAAGACCAAAGACTTAATCATTGTGTCTAGGAACTACTATAATAGGTGCACACAGGGCCAAGTGTATGCTGACTTCAGTCACTGCCATGTGGTTGTCTGTCCTCAGGAGTGATTGGTGATTGTGTGGTCTCTGAATTTATTCTAACTACAGGTCACGAATGCCTCAGCAATACAACAGAAAGCCCAGGGTCAGCTGGGCCTATATGCTAATAGGAGTGAAATATATTGGATATAGAAAGATAGGGACAAAGGATGTGGGAGATGATTAGCAAACCCAGGAAGACTTCATAGCTGAAAAGTTGAAGAGGGAGAAGGAAGGAAGGATGAGCATATTGATTCATTCATTATGTAATTTGAATGCCTATAATGTACCAGGCACTGGCACTGACAATTTCTAGTGTCCTCAATTAAAGTTAATGTTGACACACATATATTTCTGTGTGATTAGGAAAGGAATCAAACAGCCCATGCCTCTCCTTGTGGTTTCCATGGCTGCATCCTATTCATTCTGCATCTTTGGAAGTTTCATTTTCCCTTCCTCACCCTGGTTTCACCTCCCTGTGGTCTGAATGATCCGAATGTCTGGACTTCCCAGTTGCCCCTTTAGAAACAGTGAATATGTTCAGAGTTAGGGTAGGGAGAAGTTGGGTTGAATCAAGGAAGTAATCATAAGAGCTGGGTTAGACTATTTGTATTTAACTCATAGAGAAAATTCATATTTCTTGAGATAAGGCTGGAGTCTTCTGGGAAAGGCCTTTGAGGTTCAGTAACATTTTATGACATTACTGGAGAGGATTCTCCAGATGCAGGCAGAACTGGATGTGATACAGTAGAAATCCCATAGGCTTGGAAGCCACATAGAAATTCCTGTTTTCAAACCTCCACGCTGCCATTTGTTAGCTGTGTGATCTTGGAAAAGTTATTTCATCTCCTCAGACCCCAGATTCCTCACCTGAAGCAAGGATGTTTTACTTCTTAGTGCTGTTAGGAAGGTCAAAAGAGGAATGTGGAAAGGGCCAACTGCAGGAAATGTACAAATTTACCGGCATCTTCCTTTTATGGTTGTGTTCCTTTCACTCCTAAACTACACAAGAAAGCAGATTATTGGTGGGGGTTAGGGGTAACAGTTATACTTGTGCAGTCTCCACTTCCTCAGTGCCTCTCAGGTGGGACAGGTAAGTCAGGGAAAGCAGCATTCACAAGCAACTTGGATTTGTCCACTGGTAGGCTTTTTGGGAAATTGAACCCAAAGATGCTTTGGTAACATTCTCCTCACTGTGTCTTTAGATCTCTGACCTTAAAAAGCACTGTCTCTTCTACTCTCTTGGGACCTCTATGGCAAGCAGATAGGTAATTGCCTCCTTTTGGGCAGATAAGGAGACTGACCCTGATGTCGTTTGTCCATGATGACCAGGTCCTTCATCATAGAGCTGTCCCACACCTTCATCAGTGCTTGGTCAGCTGCCAGCCTGCTTCCAGGAAGTTGTGGGGTCCAGACATGGAGGGTCAGATGACTGTGGTCCACACAGAAGCCCCAAGTGCCAGTCTCCTCATCTTCATCTTGTTTTGAGGAGCAGGGGTTCAGATGTTTAGGAGTCCCTTTGACTACTTCATCACTTTCACCCTCCTGTGATCCTGGATCCTGAATTCTGGCTGCTGTATGGTGATCATGGATCCAGTGGGGACACGTGTGAGCCAATTACTTGGCAAGAGAAACATCCAACTGAGGGCTGAGAGCACTGGCTATTTTCCACCAAGGGCCATCCCTCAGTGGGCGAGATTTGCTCCTTCTGAGATGTTAACTCCCCAGCACTTCCAGTCTGCCCCAGGCATGGGTCAGCCTGCTCCTATCACCCGGGACTTCCTCAGGCAGTAAGACACAGGTGTTGTGTTTGAAGTAGGAAGCTGTTGTCATGAGTAGGGATTGCTAATGATGGTCCAGGGTGGGTCACAACATTTGAAATAACCTCTATCCTGGATATCAAGTTAATTTGTAGTGTCTCTTTTTTTCTTCATTCCTTTACTTATTCTTTGATAAATTTTTATTGAGCATCGATTATATGCTAGCTGCTGTGCCTCAAGTACTGGTACTGGGGATCTAGCAGTCAACAGGACAAGCCAGCACCAGTTCCCAAGGAACATAACATCATAATAGCTTATGTTCATTATGGTGTGGACAGATAATCACACAGCACCAATGACAAACACTAGAGCATTTTTGCCTATACCAAAACCAGCCCGACAATCTTATGTTTCCCCCTCAGTGATTTCAAGCCATCTTCACACACCTACAATCCTCTACTGTACCCAGCAACCCTGAGTTCCATTCCCACCTGTGTACCTCGCATCGCCACTTGAGTGTCCCCAGGCACCTTGGTCATGGCAAGTCCCCCAAACGCACTCCTCTTGGGAAGTTCCCTGACTTGGGAAACGGCATCACCATCTGGCATCTGCCCTGAAGTGCAGGTTTCATCCTTGTTTTCTCCCACTCCTTTCCCATGCTCCCCCCATCCAAATGGCTACTGATGGTGACACACTGAGCACTTAGTCTATTGCAGGTGCCACCTGCAATAGGCACGTTGCGTCTATTATCTCATTTAATCCTCACAACCCCAAAAGGTACAGACTCTCACTATCTACATTTTATTGATGAGGAAACTGAGACCAGGAGAGGATAAGTAAGCCATGGTTACCCAGCCAGTGTAACCAGAGCCAGATGGAACCAAGCAGCCCGTTTTTAGAGCCTGCTGTCTTAAGAAATTACCATAGTGCTTCTCAGTCCAGTGGGCGAGACAGGCATTAACCCAAGAATTCTGCAAATAATTATTTAATTGCCATGGTGACAAGTGTCATAAAGAGAAAGGAAAGAATTTTTTTTAAGACAGCAGATAAATCACTTAAGGAAGGGAAATGTTTCCTTGAAGATATACCCGTTATTCCAAGCCTTGGGGGGATGGGGCTGCTCATCAAATCAGCAAGAGGGGGACATGTTGGGGGACAGCAGATGTCCATCACAGACCCAGAAAGACCAAGCCATTGCCACCCCCTTCACACTCCACAAATGGCCAGCCACCTGTGTTCCTTAATGCGCAGCGTGGTCTGTTTCTTTGAACTTAATTCTTTTCTGAAATGCGGACTGATAGGAAGTTGTTCTGGTTGCTCTTCTATGCCCTAGACCAAGGATTGGCAAACTTTTACTGTGCAGATCTAGATGGTAAATATTTTAGGCTGTGCAGGCCAATGGTCTCTGTCCCAACTCTTAACTGTTGTAGTAGTGCAAAAGCAGCCATGCACAATATGGAAATGAATGAATGTGGCTGTGTTCCAATAAAACTTTATTTATGGACACTGAAATTCAAATTTGATACATGATTTACATGTCACCAAGTATTATTCTTCTTTCAATTTTTTTAACCATTTAAAAATGTAAAAGACCTTCTTAGCTGGTGGGCTGGCCATGCAAAAGCAGGCAGCAGGCTGTATTTGGCTTGTGGCTATAGTTTGCAGATGCCACCCCAGACCTGTATTTCCAGCTACCCTGCAGACATCTCTCTACCCTTATCTGCTCCGCAAGCCCCCTGCAAAATGAACATCTCCACAAATCAACTTATCACTCCAGTGAAATCAACTCCTCCTCCTCATACCTCTGACTTCCATTAATGACCTGGATTGTCTGTCCATCAGGGGATATTGGGGCAGGAAAAAATGCACAAGAACTTCTCTGTTCTAGACATGCTAGCCTGTTCTTACTGCTCAAATGTGCCCGGCACCCTCCTGCCTTTGCTCAACATCTGCCCCACCTCTCTTCTTTTCCTAAGACTTGCGTCTCCTCCCTGTCAGCGTTTCATCACCTCCCACTCCTCACCGCCTCCGATCTGGCTTCCACCCCATCGCTCCACAAAAACAGCTCCCACAAAGGTCACTGATGACCTCAGTGTTGCTAAGCCCAAAGGACATTCTTCAGTTCTCATCTTACTTGCAATTGACACTGTTGATAACTCTCTCCTTCTTGAAACACTCCCTCTGACTTGGGCTGCTCTTTCCCTTTCTCTTCTTTGTGCTCTTTCGATCCACTCCTGGACCTGACATGCTGGAATTCCCGAAGGCTGATTCCAGAGCCTGTTGAGATTCTCCTTCTTTCTGTTCTCCTTGGCTCATCACGCATCTCTACCTCCCATCCTGACTTCTCCCCTGAGCTGCAGCTCATATATCTAGCTTTTTACTTCACATCTCCTCTTGGATGTCTTAAAACACCTCAAACTCTACATGTCCAAAATCAGAATCATTCATCCAACATCTAGTCACTTAACAAGTAGTTACTGAGCACTAGCTATTTGTCAGACATTGTATTACTTGCCGAGGTCACAATTTGAGCCAAAAGAAACAGGGTCCCTGTCTCTGCCCCCAAGGAACTTGTAGTCTACAGGGGGAGACAAAATATTAGCCAGATTTTCACACATCTGACTCCACACAGTGCATCTCTCTCTACCATAATAGCTCCTTTCCTTACCCAGGGATTGGCACCACTATCTGTGTGGTCCTGAATGCCAGGAGTATCCTTAACTCTTCCCTTTCCCTACCAAAGTCCCCCAATCTACCTTCTAGTCTGGTTGACCTACCCCAGATATCTTGGTATCATGTTTCCCCATTCCCCTACTGCCCTCTCAGTCCTGACCACCACGCCAGATAGCTGGCCTTCATCTAGTCTTCACACTTCAGGTAAACCATCTTTCCAAGATAAAACTCTCACCTTGCCACCTCCTATGTCCTTTCCACACAATGACTCCAATAAAAATATTTCCAATACTATCCACTGTTCTTAGAATAAATGATGGTGACTTATCACCAAGACCCCCAAGACCCCACCTGCCCCTGTGGCCCTGTTTCTCATGCACCATTTCCCACTTGCCACACGCCAGCCTCCTGGCCTGTTTCAGACCCTTACTCTCGTGCTTCTTTCTCTCCTTGAAGCATGTCACTCCCCATGTGGAGAATGCTGTTGTCTCCTCTTTCTGCATGGATGTTTTTTACTCATCTTTTGGATCTTGTTCTGCC
This sequence comes from Callithrix jacchus, assembly GCF_049354715.1. Classification (NCBI taxonomy): domain Eukaryota; kingdom Metazoa; phylum Chordata; class Mammalia; order Primates; family Cebidae; genus Callithrix; species Callithrix jacchus. The sequence goes on along the minus strand of NC_133521.1, from coordinate 13,963,478 downwards.
ATCCTCAGCAAGGGCCCACTTGGAATTTTCTGTTGGGCTAGATGTCCCTGTTAGAGCCTTGGATAGAACCTCAGAGCGCCCCTCATGGCATTGGCTACGTGCAAGTTACATCTGAAGGTTTGATGCTTTGGTTAACATCTGCCTCCCAGGAGCTCCCCAAGGCCAGGGACTTTGTCTCTTTTTACTGGAAATTCTGTTGTCAACTACTAGCACAGTGTCTGACAGAAAGTAAATGCCCAGTAACTATTTGTTAATTGGATGGATACTTGGATGGATGAATGTCATTTTCCTGCCTGAAACACTTTTCGCCTGCCTTCCTACCTTCCTTCCTTCCTTCCTTCCTTCCTTCCTTCCTTCCTTCCTTCCTTCCTTCCCTCCTTTCTTTTCTTTTGTTCTTTTCTTTCTTTCTGTCTTTTCTCTCTCTCTCTCTCTCTTTCTCTCTCTCAGATGGAGTCTCACTCTGTCACCTGGACTGGAGTGCAGTGGCGCAATCTTGACTCACTGCAACCTCCATCTCCTGGGTTCAAGAGATTCTCCTGCCTCAGCCTCCTGAATAGCTGGGATTGCAGGTACCACCACCATGCCTGGCTAATTTTTTGGATTTTTTAGCAGAGACAGGGTTTCACCATGTTGTCCAGCCTGATATTGAACTCCTGACCTCGTGATTCACCCGCCTCGACCTCTCAAAGTACGGGGATTACAGTTGTGTGCCACTATGCCCAGCCTCCTATTCTTTTTTCTATCCCTTTAAGGTCAGCTCAAATGCTGCCTCCCACAGGAAACCTTCCTGATACTCTCAGGGCAAATTCTGTCCCGGCACTGATGGACGTTTCCCAGAGTTACTGTGTTTATAGCTTTTGTCTTCATGGTCCTAATGTTTCCTGAGATCCAGAACCAGATCTTAATCATCTTTGTATCTCCCACTTGGCTTGTTGCCTTGGACATAGGAAGAGCATAAAGAACACTTGCAGAATTGATTGTTTTTCTTTTCTTTTTTTTTTTTTTTTTGAAATGGAGTCTCACTCTGTTGCCCAGGCTGGAGTGCAGTGGCATGATCCCTGCTCACTGCAACCTCTGCCTCCCAAGTTCAAGCAATTCTCCTGCCTCAGTCTCCTGAGTAGCTGGGACTATAGGCACCTGCCACCATGCCTGGCTAAGTTTTGTATTTAGTAGAGATGGGGTTTTGCCATGTTGGCCAGGATCTTCTTGAACTCCTAACCTCAAGGGATCTGCCTGCCTCAGCCTCCCAAAGTGCTAGGATTACAGGTGTGAGCCACCATGCCCAGCCTTGATTCTTTTTGTAGTCTTAGTCATTCTAATTCTGACCATAATCCATCTTCTTAACATGATGTCCAGCCACTCAGGGGGGTCGAGCAAGGGACATTCCCTGCACTGCTACCTTTGTCATCTCACTGTGCCTCTTTACCTGGAAGCAACCAAGCTGCCCAAAATGCCTCCCTGTCCCAAGCTCCCTATAAGACTTAATGCAAAATTTCCTGTTATTACTATTACTTTTGTGATTTGTTCATGATTCAGCAAGTTTTTTTTTTTTTAAAACAAGTTTCTTCCCTGCCTAGGGATCCATTTCATTCCACCTGCTGATTTGCCACACATAATTTTTCTAAAAATTTCCTTGCCTGTGTTTTTATCAACAGCTGTTTCCAAGGCCTTAATGACTTTCTTAGTTGTATATGTCTACTCCTCCCCCTTCGTTTTTCTCACTAAAGTCTGATGACTAAAATAAGCGTGTAGCAATTCAGCTTCCTTTCTTCCCCCTCGCTATTTTGGAATAGCTCCTATGGGATACCTGTTCCCAAGGTAATAATTTCTTTTAAAAAATGTATCATATGATTTTATTTTAACACTGCTGCTGTTTTATAATCCTGATTAAATCCACTAATTACAGATCCCTACTTTGTTTTTACTCCTTCTATACGTTCATCTGTACTGTGAGCCCATGTTGGGAGCGTAGGGTGTTCCGATTAATTGAATATTCTGGAATATTCAATTAATCAGAATTAATCAATTAATTGACATGGACTCCCAATTTTCATAAAATTAAAAGTACAGTACACATTCCTTCACTATATTGCTAAGCTAATTGCTTAAACACTATTCATGCTTTCTACATGCTACGCACTGTCTCAAGGTCTTAACATGCTTCCTCCTTCAGTCCTGACAGATATCCTACAAATTGGTTTAGGTCCATACACCACAGGCCCAGAGAAGCTAAGTAACCTGCATAAGGCCACAGGGCTGGTACATGGTCAAATCAGGATTTTTTACTCTAAAACCTTCAACTGTCACAATGAAATTCCTAGTTTGTTTTTTTCTTATAATCTAGAGCACCCCTCAGGCTTTCTTAGTTCCTCCAGGCAGCTATGAGAACACCACTTATCACTGTGCCATGGTCCAGATAACGTAGAGGCTTTTACTAGATTGCCTTTCCTTTCCTTTTGCTCTCTGGTTTCCAGAGGGGCTTTGAAACTCATGCATTATAAATAGGCTCTAAGTTCCCGGGCTCAAGGATTATGAGGATTGAGCAGTTGGTGCATAAAGAGTTGGTTTTAAATCTTACTTTAAACCAGGCATGGTGGCTCATGCCTGTAATCCCAGCATTTTAGGAGGCCAAGGCAGGTGTATCATGAGTTCAAGAGACCATCCTCGCCAATATGGTAAAACCCCCTCTCTACTAAAAATACAAAAGTTAGCTGCGCATGGTGGAGTATGCCTAGAATCCCAGCTACTCAGGAGGCTGAGGCAGGAGAGTCGCTTGAACCCAGGAGGCGGAGGTTGCAGTGAGCTGAGATTGTGACACTGCACTCCAGCCTGGAGACACAGCGAAACTCTGTCTCAAGAAAAAAAACTCTTACTTTAGGCCAGGTGCAGTGACTCATGCCTGTAATCCCAGCACTGTGGGAGGCCAAGGTGGGTGGATTACCTGAGGTCAGGAGTTCGAGACCAGCCTGGCAAACACGGCAAAACCCCGTCTCTACTAAAAGTACAAAAATTATCCAGGTGTGGTGGCAGGTGCCTGTAATCCCAGCTACTCAGAAGACTGAGGCAGCAGGAGAAAAGCTTGAACCCAGGAGGTGGAGGTTGCAGTGAGCTGAGATTTTGCCACTATACTCCAACCTGGGAGACAAGAGTGAGACTCTGTCTCAAAAACAAAACAAAAACAAACAAAACCCCAACTTACTTTAAATTCCCTGAAAAATGTCTAAGAAACTCAGACTACGCCTGATATGGAAGACCTGGATCAATCAGTCCATCAGCAAATCTTTATTAAATGCCACTAAATGCAAGGCACCATGCTCAGTGCTGTGGGCAGCTAGCTATCTGAGTAGCTCTGGTTTTTACAGTAGAATTGTGTTTTGCAGCTTCTGATGAAAAGGACTATTTATGGCATGCCAGAGCTTATGAAGCTTATGGCTGTTAAGTCTGTTTAAGCCTGAAACTGAGATTGAGGCATTTTCTTGGGGGAAAAGGAAAACAAAACTGAGCACCCATCCCTCTGTTTGGAAGTGTGTAAGTTGAGCTCTGTGTTATGAAACAGTGGGAACTGAACTGAAATTGGCTTCCCTGGGAAAAACAATATATAGGAGGCTGCTTGAGCTCACTGTGTCTGCAGGGAGGATAAGGATGAGATTCAAGAAGAAAGAAAGAGGGAGAGAGAGAAAAAGAAAAAGAAAGCCCAACATTTTCATGGTATGTTTCAAGCACATGTATTTTTCTTTTAAATGACTCTGAACTTATCCTGCCATTTGGAAATGTTAACTTTGGAAAGGGCAACTAGCATAGGGATGTGTGGACTGGTTAAGAATGTAAGGGAGAGAGTGGCAGTGAACTGTCAAAACTTGAAGGGCTGCCTGGAAATATTATATCAAATGAGCACACCAAGTTTCACAGATCAGTAGGTGGGAGTGAAGGGTGTGGAGGGGGCACTATACAGAGAAAACTGGGACATCTCAGAGGGATATTTCACTTGAAAGTCATCAGAAGGTGTGCTAACATGGCTAGCAGCAGAGTGTCACCATAGCAGGTGGTGGGGGAAACCCAGTGAGGTTCAGAACTTTTTTTTTTGAGACCGTATACTATAGATTGAATGTTTATGCCCCTCCAGAATTTATGTGAAGTCCTAATGTTCAATATGATGGTATTTGGAGGTCAGACCTTTGGAAGGTGATTAAGTCATGAGGGCAGAGTCCTCATGAATGAGGTTAGTGCCCATAGAAAAAAGACTTGAGAGGGCTCCCTTTTTCCTTCCACCATGTAAGGATGCAGTGAAAAGATGCTGTCTATAAACCAGGAAGTGGGCCTTCACAAGCCACCAAGTCTTCTTGCCCCTTGAACTTGGATTTTGCAATCTCCAGAACTGTGAAAAATAAATTCATGTTGTTTATAAGCCACCCAGTTTATGATATTTTATTATGGCTGCCCAAACATACTTTGGATCTAAATTGGTACTGGGAGTGGGGTGCTTCTGTAACCAACACCTAAGATTGTGGAATTGGATCTGGAACTAGATAAAGGGTACAGGGTGCAAGAGTTTTAAGATGTATGCTGCAGAAAGATTACATTGCCATGAATAGATTATTAAGGAAAATTCTGGTGAAAACTTAGAAAAGAAAAAGGAGAGCTTTAGGGAATATCTAAATCTTCTTGGAGAATATGTCAGTAGAAATATTCTGAGCACAATATTTATAGAAATAGAGGCAGTAAGGACCATTCTCGTAAGATCTCAGATGGAAATGAGGAACATGTTATTGGATAATGGAGAGAAGACCAATCTTGTTATAAAGTGGCAAAGAGCTTGGCTTAATTGTTTTGTGTCCTGGTGTTTTGTGGAAGGTAGAACTTGTGAGCAATGAAATAGAATATTTGGCTGAAGAAATTCCTAAGCAAAATGTCAAAAACATGGCCTGGCTTCTTACTGCTTATAGTAAAAGGCAAGAAGCAAAAACTGATTTTAAAATGGAATAATTAATAAAAAGGAAATCAGAACTTGAAGATTTGGAAAATTCTTAGCCTATCTATATTGTTTAAAATGAAAAAGTCTAGTCAGATAAGAACTCTAAGGGTGTGGCCAAGTGACCATCTGGTAAGGTTGGATTAGCCATCCTTAGTATGAATTAGCCATCTCAACAGAATTCATGAGCTATTGTTCAAGACAATGGTAGAAGGAACCCAAAAGCAATGCAGAAATCATCAGCTGCCACCCTTCCCCACACCTCCCATCATAGGCCTAGAGTGTAAGGGCATCAGGGGCAGAACAGTTTCAAAGGGGAAGCCACCAGTACCTGCCAGACCTTGGCACACTCTACCTGGCACTGCTTCACATCATGGACTTCACTCCCCCCACTCTGGTGCCATGCTCCTTGGCCACCCCAGATATGACTCTGACAGACTCTAGTGTGGTGTGAGTGGGCCAAGCAGAGCCTATGGCTTGGGACTTCAGCCCTGGGGGGCCACAAGGCCCAGGCAGAGAATGACTATGGCGGTAGGGCCCATGCACAAAGCCACCCTGGAGGTGGCCCTTCCCAGAGACTTGGGGGTCCAACTCTTGCCTGGAAAATCTTTGGTGGCAGGAACACAACCCCAATGGGTCCCAGGGGTGAGACCTCCACCCTAGAGGGCCTAGAAAACAGAGCATCAAGCCAAACAGGATTATTCTTGAGTGTTAATGTGTAATGGAATTTGCTCCATTGTTTTGGCTTGCTCAGAACCTGTCACTCCTATCTTCTTTCCTATTTCTCCCTTTTGCAATGGAACTGTCTATCCTATCTCTTCCCACCATTGTTATTTTGGAAGCAAATAACTTATTTGGTTTTACATCTTATAGCTGGAGGGGAATTTGCCTTCAGATGAATCTGAACATCTCATCTTGATACCAACTAAATCATATATGAGACCCAAAGTGTCTCATATATGATTTAGTTGGTATCAAGATGAGATGTTGGACTTTGGACTTTTGAGTTGATGCTGGAATAAATGGAAACTTTTGGAGCTACTGGGACAGAATGTGTGTGAGAAGGACATGAATTTTGGGAAGTCAAGGGTGGAATGCTATAGACTGAATGCCTGTGACCTTTCAAAATTTTTATGTTCAAACCGAAGTCCCAGTGTAATGGTATTTGGATGTAGAACCCTTGGGAGGTAATGAAGATACGAAGATAGAGCTTTCATGAGTGAAATTAGTGCATTTATAAAAAAGGCCTGAGAGAGCTCCCTTGCCCCTTCTGCCAAGTGAGGACAAAGTGAGAAAAGATCATCTATCAACCAGGAAGTGGGCTCTTACAGACATTGAATCTGCTAGCACCTCGATCCTGGGCTTCCCAGCCTCCAGAACTGGAACTGTGGTTTAAAAAAAAAAAAATGCTGTCATGTTTTAAACTACCCAGTCTGTATTTTATTATAGCAGCCCAATGGGAGAACACACCCTGAATCTTTAAAGAGATATCTGTGGATAAACTGTGAAGAGCTGTTCATTGCTTTCCTCCAGTTTAGCTGAGTTATAGCTATTCATATGGTCTTATGGTGTAGCAGAGTGTTGGAGCTCCGCCTGTGTGCTCTGGAGCTAGACTGTTTAAGTCCAAACCCTTACTGTGGAACCTGAGGCAAGTGACTCAAATCTCTTGTGGTTTAGTTTCTCCACCTGTAAAATGGGGATATTAGTCATCCCTACTTCAGAGAGATTTCAAGAGGATTAAATACATATACAGAGCAGAGCTTGTACACAGCAAATGCTTAAATAAATGAACTGTTTATTTTTATTTATTTATTTGAGATGAAGTTTCCCTCTTGTTGGCCAGGCTGGAGTGCAGTGGTCTGCTCTCAGCTCACTGCAACCTCTGCCTCCTTGGTTTAAGCAATTCTCCTGCCTCGCCTCCCAGGAAGCTGGGATTACAGGCATGCACCACCACACCCCAGCTAATGTTGTATTTGTAGTAGAGATAGGGTTTTCACCCAGCTAATGTTGTGTTTTTAGTAGAGATAGGGTTTTTCGATGTTGGTCAGGCTAGTCTCAAACTCCTGACCTCAGATGATCCGCCCACCTCGGCCTCCCAAAGTGCTGGGATTATAGGTGTGAGCCACTGCACCTATAACAATATGGCTATGAGGGGCAAATTTCCGGGACCAGGGCTGGGCAGATTTTGGCACTTTTAGCTACCTGAGAGAGGTACTCAGAGATTAGTTAAGACTGACCTGACCAAAATAGTACAAAGACTTGCTGTGATCGTGAATAGATTATTATGATTACTTTCATTCTCACTTGTCTTTTGGTGAAGTGTCACCATTATCTTTGATCATAAAAGACAAGTATATATTTATACATACGGAGGGAAAAAAAGAGGAGATTTCAACTTCCAGCAGAGTGATCCAAATATGTAGGTAACTTCAAGTACTCATTTCAAACTGCTTTTATCTTCACAAAAACAAAGATGGGGCAAGAAAATGGAATACCACAGGTAGCATGGTGGGAGAGTGATTACAGCCAAAAAAAGGAGGGGTTGGGATCTGAAAGGCTTTGATCAGAATATCCCATTTTAGTGCCTTTAAGGCTTGGCTGTGCTGTATAAGGCACTGTCATTGTAAATGTGTATTTTCATGGTCATTATATCATGTATGTGTGAAGCCTCCTGGGGCTGTGAGCATTCCGTGTTCATAAAGCCCCTCTGTGCTCCAGGGAGAGATTTGGGAAGCCATGTGGATGGTCTGTTATTGTGTGAAGAACAGGGTGTACTTCTTTGAGGACAAGTTCCCTATGGTTTTGGTGACAAGGTCTGGACAGATACCAGGAGGAACAAGATTAGTCCATGTATTAAACTATGGAAACAGAAGTAGTGGCTAACCTCAAACAATGGGATGGGTAGGGACGAACTCTGAGGAGACTCCAGGTTCTTCTTCAGTATCTTCAGAGCCCAAGCATGGTCAGCTGCACTTTTGTGTAAGTGGTACCAGGGAGGGAACCAGCTTGGAAAAGCCAGAGAGCTGTGTCGCACTTAGAAGAGAAAGCTGTGCTCTTCCAGTTGTGGCGGTGGGGCTGGGGTGGTTAGAATATATCCTAGGCTGGATGCAGTGGCTCACACCTGTAATCCTAGCACTTTGGGAGGCCAAGGCAGGCAGATCACTTGAGCTCTGGAGTTTGAGACAAGGCTGGGCAATATAGTGAAATCCCATCTTTATAAAAATACACACACAAAAATTAGCCTGGCATGGTGGCATGTGCCTGTAATGCCAGCTACTTAGGAGGCTGAGGTGGGAGGATAGCTTGAACCTGAGAAGCGGAGGTTGCAGTGAGCTGAGATCATGCCACTGCACTCCAACCTGGGTGACAGAGTGAGACTCTGTCTCAAAAAAAAGAATGTATCCTAGTTAGATGAGGAAGGAAGCATCCAGATTTTGAACCGGTTGTCCCCAGAGAAGGGTATGGGGAAAGGTGCAGTCCTTGAGAAAAAGTAGAAACAGGCCTGCTAGGAGAGACCCTGCAGTATCCACAGTACTTAGTCCCTACTTCTGGCAAAAAATAACTTGGTCTAGAATGATGGTTAATCGGAGACCCAGAGGGTGGAGCCTCAGGCTGTCATGACTGTGTTGCCTGGTTGTTCACTGTGAAAGCTTTATCTGGTGCTTTGTGACCATAGCATCTGGAAATGGGAAAGCCCTGGGACATTCCACGTATGACCACAGCCTGCGATGCGAGGATGCTCTGGAGCTGTCCATTGCATAAGGTAAACTTTGTCTTTACGTGGCAGCTCTGGTCCTGTGGGAACTTCATCCTACATTTTGGGTAGAAGTTTGATAAACCTACCTATAGGAAAGAGAAATATAATACCCATTTTTTTTCTCCTTCTGATTTTGATTCACATCAATGAGTGGTAACCAATAATTTGTATTTAGAGTGAATTTCTTGAAGGGAGGGAATTTTGTAATAATTTAGCCTATAATTGATCTCTCAAGTAAGACACTTTGCCCTCTGAAATGGTCCATTTTGCATTGCTATAAAGGAAGAATATCTGTTTATTTGGCTCACAGATCTGCAGTCTGTACAAGAAGCATTGTGCTGGTGTCTGCTGCTGATGAGGGCCTCAGGAAGCTTTCAATCATGATGGAAGGGAAACGGGGAGCAGGTGCCATCACATGACAATAGAGGGAGCAAGAGAGATGCCAGGCTCTTTTAAACAACAAACTCTTGTGTCAACTAAAATAGTGAGAACTCACTCATTACCACAGAGAAGGGCAGTAAGCCATTCTTGAGGGATCCACCCTCATGACCTAAACACCTCCCACTAGGCCACACCTCCAAGATTGGGGGTCACATTTCAACATGAGATTCAGAGAGGACACACATCCCAAAACTATCGAAATAGGAAATAGGAATTTCCATCTCTGGTCACTGCTCTGTCCATGATGCTCACTGACCTTCTGTGATTTTTAATACTTGGGCCTCTCTGTTTTAGGGCAAAGCATTCCCAGAATGGTCCCGATGCACCAGCGTGTGGCCAAGTAATTAACCTGGCCATTCTCCATGGCAGTATGGCCGGTTCTGCTGAATTTTGCTCACATAGTGTAGTGGAAGCCTGTGGCTCAGATTAGATTTGGCCAGTGCTGGACTTTCTCTTTTTTTTTTTTGGTTAAATGACTTACTGTATAACTTTATTTCATATTACATAAATATTAAATGCTCAGTAGACATGCAGATGACAAGCAGTATATGACAAACTATAATGTAATAGTTACATGCAGAGTTTCTTGGATTTTTAGTGTATCTAAGAATTAGCTGAAGACTTTGTTAAAAATGCAGGCTTAAAGGCCAAATTTAATACAAATAGGATGGAGCTTAAGGACCTGTAAATTATTAAACAACTAATTAAAGATAGAGAGGTTCCTATGAAGTTAGGATTGTCCTTATTTCTTATTTGAACTGGACAAGTGGAAGGATAATAGGTAGGACAGAGTAAGCATTATTAGAATCAAAGTAGAGGCCAGAATACGCCCCGGTGTTTGAGCCTAGCTAAAGAAGCTCAGACTAGAAAAGACCTCCAGGATCAAGCTAAAAATCTGGGGATTAGATTAGTGCTGGACTTTCTCATCAGAAGAGTAGGGAGCTATAGCCAGGACATTTTCATTTTTCAATCTTGGACCTTGGGCTATTATTTATAAAAGTGCTCTTGAACCCAAACCTCACATCTGATTTTTCATCAGATCCCAGAAAATATAATAATGCCTATTTATAGAGATCCTATCCAATGAGAGCCCTGGAAAATTAGAGATACTGTTTTCTTCTCTCTTCACAGGAACTGTGTCTAGGCTCAGTCTCTCTCACCTTACTTCATTCACCTTACTTACTTTTATCTCTTAAACCCCAACACTGGGTGGGGACTGAGCAGGATTGTAGGAGCCAGTCAAATGACTGGCCCCAACAAACTGAAGGATTGTTGGGGCCAGTCATTTGAAGCTACTCAGCAACCCACTGGTGGGGCCTGCTTGCCATGGGACTTTGGAAGAAATCCTCCCCCACTCCTAGACCCAGTGTTTGAAGTGTACTCAGCTGCAGTTTATCCAGGGATCTGTGTTTTCATGTCTTTAAATAACAGCTCAGCTGCCATGGGCTTGCTGCACAGGGCCAAAGTATTCATATCTTATGACTTTGTCTTCTTTTGTGAAATTGTGAAATTAAGAAAAAAAAAAAAAAAGAGCTTTGATGCCCTGGGGAGAAAAGTGCTACAGAAACACAAGTTTTTCTCTGACTTTCAGGAAACATACATCTACCTGAGACTCATTACTTTGGATGCTCATATATGTACATTTTTTTAAACAAAGAAGTCTGTCAGTTTTCCGTCTTTCTTAACTTAATTGGATCTCCTCATCAAAACACCATTTCCGCCCACTTCTGTTTTCCACTAGTGCTGTAGAAGGCATGCTCTGCCGGGCCACACTGCAGGAGTTTGTGCTTGAATACAGACAGTTTAGATAGCCACTCAGAGACACACAAACACCCCAAGAGGATACATTGTCAACAAAATAACAACCACAGAACCTATGCATAAAAAGAAAGCAGGAAATCTTTCTGCCGTATTGAAGTATAGGGCAGTACTTTTGGGAATAATCATGAGGAAGATACTAAGTGGAATGTCAGATGTGTTATAAGGCTGGGGCAGGAAAGGGGATTCATACCTCTGTTTCCTTAGCCTGGACATCTGCCTGGAGGAGTGAACATTCCCAATTCCATCTGAAGATGACCATGTTGGATATTGGATACTTCTCCTTGTTTTATCATATTGTAATTCAGTTCCTGTAGTTTCAGTTAAATTATTGTTAGGGATGGGTGCTGACAGTTTGGATCCCCTGGCTGGCAACCAAGATTCAAGAGCACTGCTGTCTTGCTGTCAAATCAGGTTGCACCGACATCAAGTTGGATATTAAAGTCCCCACAAGTATCAATAAAAGACTGATGGCACCTTTTATTTTTCGTTGGACCAAAGTGAGAAACTGAAAGCTAAAAGACATGCACTAAACATGACAGGCTGAGTATGCCCTGTAGTCTCAGCTCTTCTCCAAACCCCACAAACATGATGGCAAAGAAAAGGTATAAACTTAAGTAACAAAGAAAAATGGACAGAAAAAGATATCAGACAAGAAAGATCAGCAGAACTCTGGAACATGAAAAGCGGAAGGGTGAGTGCTGTCTTGGCAGAGGGGAAAGCTGAGAAGCAGCAAGCCAGCTCGCATCCAAGAACCTTGGAGGGGCTAAGGAATTGAAGGCACCAACCAATGCTCAAAGCTGGGAGTGGGTAGGGTGGAACCCTGGAGGATGGGTCAAAGATCTATCTCAGGGGATACCTTTCCCCAGTCCAAACAACCACCAGCTGTTTTTCCCTTGCTCCGGCAGGAAACAGGAGATTTAATCCCTGGATAATTGAACAAGAGAGAATTCAGATTGAGGGAATAGCCAGGAACAGTTGTGAACAGCACTTAGCTGAATGAAAAACAAGGGATAAGGTCCAAAACCTCTCCTGCTGTGTGATTCCCAGGATGCTGACTAGTACATCCCCACTCCTTCCAAGAAGGGAATTAGGAGATTTCTCCCTGAAGGCATGGACTTCCCCAAGAGGAAAGATCCACAGATTCTGCCATGTGGAGGTCCCACAATGAAATGCCTAGTGCTGGATCAATCACCCCACAGGGAAGCCACCAGCCAGCAAGCCCCCCACTTAGATACAGAACACCGAATCACTTTGTAGTGCCTTTTCCACAAGCAAACAGATAGTCTAAAATCAGCAGAAGTAAATCACACCCCAGACTTGATGGCCTAAGTGAGATGAGAAGACAGAACAGCTGTGGAATAAGACCAGGATGTTATCAAAGGGAATGCAGCAGCAATAAAATAGCCATGGATGGGGTTGGAAGATCAAACTCGGGAAATTATGCAGAAAGCAGAACAAAAGTACCAAAATGCAGAATATGATTTCACAATAAGAGGATCAAACCAGGAGGTTCAGCACCTGCCATTCAACTAAAACAAGGATTCAAAGTATTTTTTATGCTGTAGACCCACAATCAGATGAGGTCTGTGGATTCCTTCTCAGAATAATGTTGTTTCAAAAAATTATTTTATTAATAGACTTTATTTTTAGAGCAGTTTAAGGTTTGTAGAAAATTGGGGGGGAGGAGGAAGAGAGGAATGGGGACAGAATAATATTTTAAAGTACATAAAATGCATAGGAGTACAAAGGAAACCAATCACATTGAAATATAGTTGTCAAAATATCAGAAAACAAAATAGGGGTATAGTAATATATGTGCTTTTTAATGAGCACATTAAATAACAACAGGGGCAGAACGACTATAATTTTGAAGTAGTGATGAGCATGAATGCTATTTTAAGATGCATCAGTGTGATACAAGATGAATGTATCTGTTTTTTGGTTTTCTGTTTGTTTTTCAGACAGGATCTTGTTTGTTGCCAGGCTGTGTGCAGTGGCACTATCATACAACCTCACTGCAGCTTCCAAAGTCCAGGCTCAAGCCATCCTCCTGCCTCAGCTTCCCAGAGTAGCTGGGACTATGGGTGTGCAACAGCACACCTGGCTAAATATCTAGGATTTCTAAAGGTGACCAGAAGACTACTGTTTTAATCACGTATTTGTCGAGCTAAGTGCCTCTGAGTGTGTCACTTTTATAAAGGACCATAATTAATTTAAAAATAATTAGAAAGCATTATTTTATTTTATTTATTTTTGGGGTGGTCTAGCTGTTTATTTCAGGGGGAGGGCAGGAACGGGGGAGCTCAGTCTTTCTTGCAGCAGCTTTTCTCATGGCAGCCAGGACATTGCTCAGTTCCTCCCTCTTCCTCTTGTAATGGATGTGTGTCCCCACCCTTTTCTTAATGAATTTGAGGGCCTGTTTGTCCTTGGAGACTTTCAGTAACTCCATGGCATGCCGCTCGTACGGGGCGAAGCCACACACCTTCCAGATCATGTCCTACACGAACATGGTGTGTTTGGTCAGCGCCTGTGGCTGTGCTTGCACTTGCTCACGTTCTTGGTTACCTTGTGGCCCTTGTTGAGGCCCATGGCCATAGTGTAGCAAAGAACCATGGCTGCTACTCTCCAGTGGTGGCCGTGGTGGAAGGGCTTAATTTTATTTTTATTCAGGCACAAGAGGCAAATCAAACAAAGTTTTTGTTGTTGTTGAGAGAGAGTCTCACTCCGTGCCCAGGCTGGAGTGCCATGGCGCAATCTCGGCTCACTGCAGCCTCTGCCACCAGGTTCAAGCGATTCTCCTGCTTCAGCCTCCCAAGTAGCTGGGATTACAGGTGCCTGTCACCGTGCCTGGCTATTGTATTTTTAGTAGAGACAGGGTTTCACCATCTTGGCCAGGCTGGTCTTGAACTCCTGATCTCGTGATCTACCGGCCTTCGCCTCCCAAAGCGCTGGGATTAGAGATGTGAACCACCGCACCGGCCCTCAAGAACGTTTAGTGAGAGTGATATGGAGCCTCAAGTGTGAGGTGAGGTAAACAACTTTTACATAGCAATTTCTTAAATTTGTGTGGTACTTTACAGTTTGCATTGTGCCCTTTCACACATTCCATTGTGTGATTTTCACAACTTCTAAGAGAAGGCCATACAGATATTATCCACACATTCAGTTTATAAATAAGAAAGGGAGCCAAGGCTCAAAGTTGGGTGCTTAATTCCTAATCCAGTGAGTTTTGCTAGGTGAGAAAAGTTGGAGGTTCCCATGCGTCACAGCAAGGTTCAGAGACCCATTGACACAAGGCTGATTGTCACAAGAAGCAGAGTTACAGGCTGGGCATGGTGGCTCACATCTGTAATCCCAGCATTTTGGGAGGCCAAGGTGGGAGAATTGCTTGAGCCCAGGAGTTTGAGACCAGCCTGGGCAACAACAAAGTGAGACTCCATCTGTACAAAACATTTTTAAAGAATTAACCAGGCGTTGTGGTGTATGCCTGTGGTCCCAGCTATGTGGGAGGCTGAGGCAGGAGGATTGCTTGATCCCAGGAGGTCAAGGCTACGGTGAGCCATGTTTGTGCCACTGCATTCCAGCCTGGGTGACAGAGTGAAAACCTGTCTCAAAAAACAGAAAACAACAATACAAATGAAAAACAAAACAAAACAACAAACAAACAATGCACCCCCCGCCAAACAATTGGAGTTGCTATTTGAGGTTCAACACTCAGGCTAGAGGTAGGGTTCAAAAAAGCTGCTGGGTTGAGATCTTTTTAAACAGGGTGTCCCTAAGAGACAAGACCCAGAGTTTCGGAGGGCCTCTCTTTTGCTGCCTGGAAAAACATCCCTGGTCTTGATACCAGCATCCCTGCCTGAAGTTATTTCTAAGTCCACCCTATCATCCCTTCCAAGAGCCCTGTCCCAGAGCCCTTGTCTGCTAGTGTAGCGAGCCTCTGACATTCTCGTTTTACGCCTCCGTGTGTGTGGCCATAGTGGGGCTGTCATCATGGTGCCTGGCCTCCTTCTTCATACAGTTGGGCCAAGAATGGTGTCACATCCCTGGACACAGTGACTCGTCCAAGGGGTAGATGCACAGAATCCAGGCCAGTTTGGGGCCTCCCATGGAATCTTCTGATTGGAGGTGGAAAGCTAATTTTTCTTAGTTTTAAATCATTAAGGGTTTATATCTGGAGTTGCTAGGAGCTATTTTCTCTGGCATGTGGAGAGAACTTTTCTGATGTAAAAGAGAGTGCTATTAAAATAGAGATGAAAATGAGATGGAAAGAGAGAAGGAGAAGGAAGAGAGGGAGAGAAATGAAGGGAGAAGGGAGAAGGGAGAATGGATGGGGCAGGGGACAGAGAAGAAGGAAAAAAGGAGAGGGAAGAGACGAGAGGAAGGTCCTTAGTGGGTTTCACTTCCTATCCTGGGTTTGGTTCCTGGAATTCTTCCTGCTATTCTGTGAGCCATTTCAGTATGCTTCCCATTCAAGAAAGCCAAGAATACCCTTCTTGCTGAAGCTGATTTGAACTAGCTCTTGTCTCTTGCAACCAAAAAGGTCCTGACTGCCCATCAGGGACCCCCAGGCATTATCAGATGTCAGGATTTGCTTATGAAACCCCTCCTTCTCCCTGGTAAGGCCTTTGCTGCCCCCAGAACACACAGCATCCCGAGGCACCCTCCAAGCTCCCCAGCAACCTTCCTGGGCCTCCTCAGGCACACTCATCACAAATCTATGCCTGGACCACCTTCTCTGATTCCAGACTGTCATCTCTTTATTTATTCAGCAAGCATTTATAAGTGTGGTAGAAACACAGCAACCAGTAGAGTGGAAATAAAGACATGCCTAACTGAGTTCATGTAAAAAGTCATTCACTTATTAAAATAAATGAAAAGCTATGAAAGGTCAGAGGAAAGAGTGACCATAACAGGTGGGGCCTGGAAAGGCTCCATGGGAGCTGTAGATGGGCAGAGAGGTGGGATTTGGACAATGGAGTGGAAGGAAAGTGTGTGAGGTTGGTGGTGCCTGTGGCAGCTCCAGGAAGGAGAGGTCCGGAGAATCACAGTGGCATCCTAGACCTGCAGATTGCTGTGGGGAGCCCCGAACATGGTGCTGGAGCAGCCCTTCCTTTCATAGCCATGCTGTCCAGCTGGGCCATCTGGAGAGTTCACTCTCAGCTCCAGTGCTAGTGCCTGGCTGGAGGAGGGCTTTACACATTGGTATCTTGATGATTTGAGGAACTTTCCATCCTTAACTCGAGGGACTGACTACAGGAGTAGTTTCAGGCCTGGGGAGATGGGTGGATTTGTTGACTTGGGGACTCAGGAGACTTGCCATCACCTCCATGCACAGGGCTCATGGCACAGTACTCCATCTACACCAAGGCAGGAATTGCCTTTGTGGCTGCGCTTGGTGGGGTCCAGGTGGGGGCAGAGCAGCTCTGCTTGCTGAAGGAGGTGGTTGGCAGGGTGCCTACCTTCCTGGGAGCCTGTGTGCCACCTCCTGCAGGAACCTACTCTCTGCCCCACCCCTTCCACCAACTGTCATTTTCCATGGGAAGATAGAAGCATGGCTTTCCTGCATTGGTACCACTTCTTGGTACCAATTGAATGGGCTGAGATGGGTCAGATTCTCATGAGATAAAGAAGAGAACTATTTTTAGCTGGTTCTGGAGAGGAAAGCTCCAGCCTGTGTGTCTCCCTGAAAAGCTTTTCTCTATAGAATAATTTGATACAGTTAGATCACTTTACCAACATCTTTCCAAACTAAACCATCCTGAACGAACAGAGATTTGAGGTTCTTTGTCATTCTTTCTTTCCTTCTTTTTTTTTTTAAACTCTGATACTCCTAGAGTTTCAATAAGATGATAAAATCAATTTTAAAATAACTTGAATAATCAATTGCTCTTACTTTGGTCCAGACTGAAAAAATGGCAGCAAATATGAACCCATTGAATATCCTCTGCTCTGTCTAGATTGCTGTGTCCTGAAAATTGGTTACTGCATGCCCTTACCTGTAAAGAATTGAGAGCCAAGTACAGTGATGATGATGATAAATACAATTGACAGCCTGTTATGTTTCACATCTGTGTGCATTATCTTGTTGGAATTCCCAGAAGGGCCCCATGTTACAGGAGTAATGATGATGATGATGATGATGGTAAAACCAGAGACAGATTTATCACAAAACTAAGAAAGCTTAGATTATAAATTTCAGGGTTCCTCCTTTACATAATCCCCATTCAAGGACCTGAAAAGATCTTTCTCTGTCTTTCATGTTTTTTTTTTTTTTTTTTTTTTTTGAGACAGGGTCTCACTCTGGTGCCCAGGCTAGAGTGCATTGGTATGATCATAGCTCACCGCACCCTCCAACTCCTGACTCAAGTGATCCTCCTGCCTCAGCTTCATGAATAGCTGGGACCACAAGTGAGCACCACCATGGCCAACTAGAAAAATCCTTTCACTGCAATCAGTTAAGACTGCTGTGTTTTTTCATGCCAGCTTCCCCTCTGCCATCATCCCCTTGTATTATATGGCTTTGTACTAGCTATGGGACTCTTTAGGGAATCCCTAAGGGGAAGTTGAATTGGGAATGTTGGGTTCAGTGGGTACGTATCTGTGTCATTCAGTCACTTCATGATCTAGTTAAATGGTGGCTTTTAGGGGTACTCCTGGTGTCCTATAGGCCAAGTCACCCAGTATAAAGAAACAAGGACATCAACACCAAGTTATCAGTGGCTGCTGTCCTTTCAAAGTGTATTTTTAAGATTAGCTGCCTCATGAGAAAGCCAGAAATGCCCTTGAATCTTAGCTCATACAGAGAAAACACTTAGAAGTTTTTTCCATATTTGACCACAGTCCTAAAGATGGGCATCTCACTATAAATAATGAGTTGTAAAGCCAAAACAAATGTTTCTGAACTATGAAAAATAAAAAAAGCAAATTTGGTCAACTATGTTGAAGAAAATGCTGAATTATCTTTCTCGTCTCTTGATAGGAGATATCACAGGATTATTGTATGAAGGGATAATTGAAAAGTGTGAAAAAGGTAGAAAAAGGATTAACACAAAAGCATTACATTCTAGATTTTGTAAGTTTTCGGCATCTCCTGGCTTTTAACAATTTCCTAATGTGTTGTGATCTCTTTTCTCATTCTAAATGAATAAACATTTTTATACCTAAGTTGATGTTCCTAATTCTGCATTCTTTTTCTTTAAGGAAGGCTCCCAGGATTGTATCAGGCCCCACGTAGCCTGGATCCAGACTTAAAGGAAACTCAGGGAGGTCTCAGGATATAGGATTTCTCTCTCTTGTCTTTAGTCAGGCATCTGGAAAAATAACAGATACTGTTTGCTATGCAAATGTATTTCATCTTACATCAGTAATGAAAAAGTAGGTATTAAGGCTTCCTGGCCATTAAATGTTTAATGCTATCAATGGCAAAGCTATTTTAAATTAATTTTTTTTTTTTTTCAGAGACAGGGTCTCACTCTGTCGCCTAGGCTGGAGTGCAATGGTGTGATCATAGCTCACTACAGCCTCCAGTTACTGGGCTCAAATGATCCTCCCGCCTCAGTCTCCTGAATAGCTGGGACTACAAGCACATGGTGTCACATCCGGCTAATTTTTGTGTTTTTTTTTTTTTTTTGTATTTCTTGCTATGCTGTCCAGGCTGATCTTGAGCTCTTGCTCTCAAGGGATTCTCCTGCCTCAGCCTCCCACAATGCTGGAATTACAGGCATAGGCTACACTACCTGGCCTTAAATTTCATTAGTTCTGGAAAAATTTTTTGAGGGGGACAGAAGGGATTATACTCTGCAGGCTTTGGTTTCCCACAAGTTGCTTTCTCCCCGGGAGTAAGAATATGCTGTCCTGCAAGGAACCGATTCCACCACTTTCCCTAGCTGGCCTTGGGGATTCAGTAGGGGAAAAGCATCCCCCTTCAAGGGTCCTTAACCAGGGAAGTACTTTGGACCCTTTGGGAAGGAAGATAAGCATCCACACGTTTCCATGGATTTGTCTGCTGACGTAAGCAGGACTAGTCTTACAAATAACAGAAGTTCCTTCACATAAAGCATACATTAAAAAGGAAACAAGGAAAATAAGCTCACCAAAAATGTTCTCTTATTGCTAGTCACTGAAAATCCTTATATTGCAATGTTTCCTGATTTTCAAGTAAGCTCTCTGAAGACATGACTGCCTCTAGGAAGGGTCTGTCCTGACTCTCAGATGAAACAATTCTCTTCAAGTTTTGCCAAGGTGTCCCTCAGCTAAACGGTCTTCTTTTCCCAGTTCAGAGAAAAGATGAAGTTTTCAGGTAGACATTTAGCTTTCCTCTGATAGATTTCTCTAACAACTTTAGCAGCAGCAGATGGTCAAACATTAAGGGAGAAAATAGGAACTGGGAATTTTTGCCTACTTTCCCCCTCACCTCTTTGTGACACTCTAACCAAATGGAATCAAAGCAACTATGAGAAAAGTGAGGTTCCTCATCAGTCCAATCCCCCTCTACATCCAGGTCTGTGTCACTAGTCAGGACAATGCCCTCTTCATATTTTTATAACTCAAGGCATGAATGTGTAGTCAAACCGAATCACCTGGAATTATAAGCACACATTAAATAAATATTCAGAACCCCCAGATGGGCAAATTTAGGATGGGCAGACTCCCACCATTAAACGTTTTCATAATCAACCAGGCCTACTTGGGTGATGGGCATGATATAGGATTTTTCATGTGTGTGAAGTCTTTTTTTTCCCTCCACAGAAGATATTATAAAGTGGTTAAGGGCATGGATTTAACCAGATAACAAGTCATTGTACTTGCTAATGTTTGTCTTTGGAAAATAACCTTTCTGTGCCTCAGTTTTCTTCTTCATAAAATGGGTATAGTAATACTCCACAAACCAACTGCTTATTGCTCTCAGGTTCCTCTCTGTACTTCCTCTGCTCTTCTCTGTATCACAGGGGAACTCATTTCCCAGAATCCTTTGACTTCTGGCCCCGATTCAAGCCAGCAGGAGAACTTGACAGAAGGTCTGAGGGCAGGAGACAGAGAGAAGTCAGGCATTCCTTCCCCTTTCTCTCTTTGCTTCCTGTGATGTCCTGGTGTAGTCTTATAGGTTTAGTGCCCACCAGATAGTTCCTGCCCCTCAGAAGGAGGCTCCAGGCCACAGCGCCAGTGTCCTCTTAACCACTGACCCAGGCCCTGGGCTTGGTGACCATGACACAGGGTTGGGTAAACAGCGGTTAGTGTTCCACTGTTGTCGGATCACCTTACCCTCCAGAAAGGGCTTTGATACCCCACTACGCCAGTGAGCATGTTTCTCTTTTCTTGAAATAGGGAAAGAAAATCTCGTGTCAGCTTTCTCAACCTCTATCAGTATAGCTCTAAAAACAAGCTTAACTGGAAACTTGGTCTCAGCTCCTACATGTAATTCTCATGATAGTTCTAGTTCATGCCATTCCATCTTGACTTTTGGGCACAGGAAACATGACCTCTTCCCTCTACTCTCTCCCACCCCAGGGTTTAGAGTAGCTTCTTATTTTTGCTATTCTCTGAGCTGCCTCACATCCCCTTGTTCAGCCTCTCAGCTCTTTCATTGCATTCATAACTAATTCCTTGTATTCAGTTTCTTCTATCTGAGAGACCTAGAGTGGTTTCTGTTTTCCTGGCTGGACCTTGATTATTACAGATACCAGGCAATGGAGCTACTGGGAAGATTAAGTGAGCTAAGATATATAAATGCTTAGAATATGTCCTGGAACACATCAAGTGCTCAATAAAATGGTAGCTATCAACATAGACTTTCTCAGCAGTAATTACATGAGCACAACAAATGGATTGGTATTACTTTTTCTTTTAATCTTCGTGGTTAAAGCATTACATCTCTTAAATCAGAGAAATCTGAAATGGACACATCTGCCAGGAAAGACTACTGAGTGTCTCTAGCTCATGTGCAATCTCCAGTTTCCATAGAAACCAAGCAAAGAAAATTTGCTAAAGGAAGCCTAAAAAATAAGTAGATTCAGGTCTGTATTATTGTGTCTCAAACCCTTTTAGCATATAAGCAGACTATTATTACTGTTATCTTATTGTCTCTCTAATATCTTTTTTCTTATAAGATGCAAGAGACCCAGATTCTTTTTCTATGCAGAGGATGACACAAAGTATAGGATTGCTCTGCCACAACACAGTCACTATCACATTCCCAATAGCAGTGATTCGAAGGCTACTGTTATTGTGTTTATGTGCCAAATTGCTGGATAAACCCAGCTCTTGTCATTCTGTGGCTATTCAGAGGTTGTTTGCTGTCTGCTGTTAAGATACAGGAACAAAGAACCAAAAATATTAGTTTAAGCAAAAGCCCAGAGTGAGAGGGACCAACCGAAATCCCAATTAATATCCTGCAATAGACCTCAGCTGGAATGGAAATATTAAATTCCACTAAATGGAGGTGGGGTAGGGGAGGGAGGGATTCCTGGATCATTTGGTTTCAGCCCAACTCCTTAGGATTCCTCTTTAGCCATTGGAATTGGTGACAGTAGCAAGTGAGACAGCTTTGAGTCAGGCCTGCCAGAATTTGAATCAATAACCAGGCAATCTTGCTTCAATTTCCAAGCAATTTTCAATCTTTTTCTTGAAAATACTTTTGAGATAGGAGGAATAGAGAGGATGGGGGGAAAATGAAGGTATCTCGAATACCAAGGTGAACTTCACTACTTTTCTGTGCAAAAGAAGGGTTGCAGATGTCCTGTAGAGGTATCCTTGGGGCAGTGGGGAGGCTGGGCTGCTCCTAGCACAGTCAATAGAACCCCCTGCACAATGGCCTCCCTTGATGACTGACTGTTGCTGAGTGGACACTTAGCTGGTTAGAGCGCAGAGAAAATAAAAACAAACATGGACTGGAAGTCCCTTCCCCCTGAGAGCTTGTGATTGGATTGCAGCGTGGTTATGGAGGACAGGAGAGCAGAACAGAAGAAGCTCTAGGCTTGGTGTCAAAAGCTCTGGGGACACCTTTGTTCTGTCATTTTTAAGCTGCATGACCTTGAGCAAATCACTTCTTCATTCATTTATTTTTTCACAAGGGGCTTGGGACGAAAAGCATGTGGTTCAGTGCAAAGCAAAGGCAAAATTGGAAAAGCTTGCTTGTGAGTAAGCACATAATGCATACACAAACACCAGAACATTGACCAGACAGCATTTATTAAACACCTACCCTGAAACCGGTATTACTATAATAATGACATTATGAAAACAACCTAGAGAGCTCTTTCCACATGGGCTGGTTACAGGAGCAGGTGAGAGAGAGCTAATGCTTCCCAAATGGCAGTAAAGAGAACTCCAGATCAGAACCACAGAATCAATGCCTTCTATATGGCCTCTCTTGAGCCCCTACTTGGCAAAGCCCCTTTGGCCATCTTTGATTGTTCTAAGCATGACTCTTCCACCCATGACCTCTGTGGCCACAGATAAGAGTATTGCATCTAGTTGGAGTTCTTAAAAGCATCCTACATTTTGCCAGGCGCGGTGGCTCACACCTGTAATCCCAGCACTTTGGGAGGCCGAGGCAGGTGGATCACGAGGTCAAGAGATCGAGACCATCCTGGTCAGCATGGTGAAACCCCGTCTCTACTAAAAATACAAAAAAATTAGCTGGGCACGGTGGCGCGTGCCTGTAATCCCAGCTACTCAGGAGGCTGAGGCAGGAGAATTGCCTGAACCCAGGAGGCGGAGGTTGCGGTGAGCTGAGATCGCGCCATTGCACTCCAGCCTGGGTAACAGGAGCGAAACTCCGTCTCAAAAAAAAAGCATCCTACATTTTTGCCATGCCCCTGCTTCTTTTAGGAGCCAAAAATCAAGTGCTTTTTGCTGCATTCTTGTTTTATGAAGAAAGGCAAGTCTTCATCTTATGGTTGAGTTAAAGAATACAGAAGTGCACAGGAAGCATAGGGCTGAAAGGTTCCATCAGGCAGGCCTTGGTTGCTATGGCATCCAGATGACTACTTAAATCACTCTAGGGAGAGGAATCCCAAAGGGGATAAGGTGAGTCTCAAATGTGCTATCATTTGTGCTCCTTCATTGCAAAGTTTCTTACAATTGCCAGTGAGTTAATCCTCCCAACAGGCCTGATGAGGTGGATCAATACTAATATCCCCTTTAGAGCTCAATATTATTATCTACTGTAAGGCTCATTATCTTATCAGCCAAATATTCTGTCTTTAAAGTCTCATCAATATCCCTCATAGCAATATCCCATTTTGTGATTGTAAATCTGTGATAATTGTGAAACACTGGACCTATCTCGCAAGAGAGGCAAGAACTAGGGTAAGTGGTACATGAGACACTGTGGGGTTCAATATCATCAGCATGCAGAGTTGCTCAAGTGTGAGGACTGTAAGCAAAGGCACTGGGCAGCAATCCAGAGAACAGAACCATCTGCCTGCTCACTTGGTGACCTTGAGAAAGTCACTTCTTTCTGGGATCCTGTGTGTGCATCTGTAGAATGGGGATCACTATAGTTTAGATCTCTCCTTCTTATCTTTTGTCTTTCATGAAGTCGTCAGGATAAAATGAAACTATATTCACAGCTTGTGAATATCCTTCGGAAGGAGCTGCAGTAGAGAAATGCAAGAGGCAATAATGATGGTGTATATTAAAGCAGTGATATAAACCGGCTTTGTTCTTCATAAATATCAACCCTGGAGTACAAACCAACAGACTCAATAGCATGTTTAGCTGCTTGGTTTTAATAAGATGACAGGCTGCCATATCATACATGAAGAAATTAAGACTTGCTTGAAGTCACCCAGTGAGACAACTGGCAAGATCTAGAAGGCAGAATTGAAGGTCTCTTGTAGGGTGACCAACTTGTTCCAGTTTTCCTGGGGCTTTCTTGGAAAACGAGTTGGCTGGTCACCCATCTCTGAAGCTGTGCTCCATGTCTGCACCCTCCCTGGACGGAGCAAGCCCAGGCAAACTGTGGATAGTTTTCTCAGGCCTGGTTCACCGATGGGTTTACCAGGAGATTCTTGGTTAATGTGTTAATGTTTAGTGGATGATGTCTGAATGTTGGAATCCTTGGTGGTCACTGAGCCTACCTTCCCATCACCGAGACCATTCTGGGAGCTTTTCCTTTTCAGAAAGTCCCTGAGAAAGAGAATTTTATAGGCTTTGTGAGGAGATTACCTGAAGAATGAGGGGATTGGGAAGTTAACCTCCAACAGCAACCTACCTTCCTCAGGTTGGCGGTGTCTGCTTTCAGATATCTCCTTCAGGGCCCTGGTTCATTTCCACACATGTGGGCCACACACACATAGCTATGTGGTCATGTTCTCTTGCTAGGAAAGTTCAGGTATCATTTCATGAAAAACATAAATACTGAAGATCTTAACCATATTCCCAATTGGAGCATGGTGTGGGACCCGGTCATGTCTTCCATATTTATTCTAGAGGTTTTCATGTGTATATGGCTTAGTCAAAAGTCATGTAGCCTTTTCAGGATACTGCATTAAAGTCTCCCAAATTCCCAAGTGGAAATTTTAGATTCAAAGCCTGTGTTGAATCAAGGACCTGTAGATGCTGAGACTTTAAGGGCAGTAAATGTGGTCTCTCCATACAAAGTCCAATGTGGTGCTTCCTGTATGAAGCAACATAAGCTCCCCCATCTTTCTTGGATGGGCAGGAAACATGGAGTTAACTTAGTAAAGATGACATTCTTGCAGGAAACAGGAGTGGGAAAGGGCAAGAGGGTCCTCTTGGGCTATTAGTCCCTGGCCCCTGGTATTCCCTCCCCAGCCTCCATCCTGAAACTGAACCTCTAAGGTCTCTAATAGAGTCCTTGGGCCTTGACGTTGAAGCCATCCTAAGGCTGGCTGGGTAAGGGTGGCTGGGCAGCTCAAGATGCAGGCCCCGTAGGCGTGGCAAAGGCCCTTCTGGTCAGGCAATACTGGGGAAAGAAAGAAGGCTGCTGAGGATTCAAGTGTCAAGTGCTAACAGGGGGCCAGGAAAGCAATACAAACTCCCTGTTTGTCTGGGACCTCTCCATTCCCAGTGAGTTGATGGGATACAGGGAGGTGGCTCCAGCCCTCTGCACAAGAGAGCTGCCCAGAGCTGGGTGGGAAATCCAGACTTTGCCAGATGGGTCCTCTTTCTCCTGGAACTGGGACTTTTGCCCTTTTTGTGTTGTAAATTTTCTGGCGGTTGGATGAAGTCCATAGACCCCTTTTCAAAATAATGTTTTAAAATACCTAAATCAAAATACATAAGATCACAATTATAATGAAATATAGCTATCAAAAAATGTAAAATCCCACAATTATGTGACATAGTAATATATGTGTTTCTTTTTAAATGCTTTAAAATGACAAGATAAAATAGTAGGCCTAATAATTGCTCTAATTTTGAAATAATGATGAGTATATATGATATTTCAAAATAGGTAACAATGCAATGTTATGAAAATATCTGTAAATTCCATTGGTAACAATGTCACAGATACTGTGAATTCCACTCTAGTTATTGCCTTTATTGCTAATCGAAGAAAATGCTAACATTCAGTTATAGCAGAGGTCAGCAAACTTTTCCATAAAGGGCCAGATAGTAAATATTTTAGGCTTTGTGAGCCATATGGTCTCTGTCGGCAACTATTCAACTCTGCTAATATAGCTTGAAAGCAGCCACAGATAATATGTAAATGAATGAGGATGGCTCTGTTCCGATAAAACTTTATTTATGGACAGCGAAAGTTGAATTTCATATAAGTTTTATAAGTCATGAAATATTATTTCTCTTTTGATTTTGTTTTCCAACCAATTGAAAATGTAAAAGACACTCATAGCTCACAGGCTAAGAAAACATAGGTGGTGAGCCAACCAGATTTGGCTTATGGGCTATGATGTGCCAACCCATGAGTTAGAGGGTAGGAGAATAAAAATGCAACCTTTGTTTACCATCCAGGTTTGTAGGTCCCAGATTGAGAACTGCCATCTGAGAGGAGACTGGGGAAATTGGCAAACCCCAGAGAGGGAAGCTCAGCAGAAGTTCAGGCTCTTGAACAACCCAATTTAGAGAACCGGTGGGGGCAAGACAATGTGCAGTTCTGGAGGATCCCTGGAACCTCAGATCTG
Source organism: Callithrix jacchus (assembly GCF_049354715.1). NCBI lineage: Eukaryota > Metazoa > Chordata > Mammalia > Primates > Cebidae > Callithrix > Callithrix jacchus. Next base: position 13,937,377 of record NC_133521.1, on the reverse strand, counting down.
CCCTGTAAGGGCTGGCTCCAGGGAATCTGGTTGAATAACACAGATGCTAAGTTCCCACTCAACAATGGGTGATGGCTATTGAAACACCTATTGCTGTGGCCAAGACCAGTGCTTCAGAAACCAGCTTATCTCCAGTGCATAGCATAATGTCTGGCACATAGTAGGTGCTCACACACTGTGTGTTAAATGAATGACTGAAGCCAGCCAAGGTCTGCAGGTGGGATCAGTAGGAGATGAAGCTTCGGGAGCTAGGGAAGACAAAGGCCAAGAAGAGGTTGCTGCTGATGGCCAATACCTTTTCCTTGACCAGGACTATGGCCTGGAAGTCAGGATTCTCCCATTCTAGAATCCAGCCAGATGCCCTGTATATTTGTATGGGGAGACAGAGGGATGCTTTCATTGACCTCTTTGCTTTCCCCCTGGACACACAAAAGACATTTAGGTAAAATCGTGTGACTAAACTCTGAATGTAGGTGGAAATGATGTAGAATACTTCCAAGCTTGCCCCTTAAAACATCTTGTAATTTTCCATCCTCCTTCTTTCCATCCTCCACAAGGCTGGAAGAGAAGGGCTTCAAGATACTAGAGCCACACATGGACCTGGCAGAGATCCCTGAGTGGCCACTGGAAGGAGAGCTGCCTGAGAAGAGTTACCAGATCTTCTTTGACTGGAGAAATAAACTTTGTGTTAAGTCACTGAAGTTATTTTTGTTACAGTAATATAACCTAGCCTATTCTGATAATGCAGTTTGTTTTCCAGGCCAGAGAGAATGCACTTTACCTATCTATCTACGTATGTACTTATTTATTTAGAGATGAGGTCTTACTCTTTTGTCCAGCCTGGAGTGCAGTGGCACAATCATGGCTCACTGTAATCTCTGACTCCTGGGCTCAAGTGATCTTCCTGTTTCAGCTTCCTAGGTAGCTGGGACTACAGTTGTACACCACCACACCTGACTAGCTTTTTAATTTTTTTGTGGAGAGGGGTCTTGCTATGTTTCTCAGGCTGGTCTTGAACTTCTCAAGCAATCCTCCTGCCTTAGTCTCCCAAAGTGGTGGGATTACAAGCGTGAGACACTATGCCCAGCCAAGAATGCATATCTCTTATGAAGCTTTCTTAGTTTGGGTTCCCTAGAAATAGACCTCAAGACAAGGAATAGTCAAGTACAAGTACTTGTTTGGGAGGTGTAGGAAACACCAGCAGGAGAGAGAGAGTGAGATGGAAAAGGAAATGAGCCAGTACAGGGTGTTTATAAGACCAGCTACCTCTGTGAAGAAGGAGCTTAATCCTGCAAGGAAACTGAACCAGTGTAGAAACATGCCTCCAAGTTGTCCCATTGAGGGGCTAGGGGCCTGGGGTATGTATACACCACCTTCTGTACATCATTGTTTGAGGGCTGTTGGGAGTCGGAGTTTACTTCCCCAGCACTGGGGGCTGATGGTGCCTTGGAGTAAGGCAGCTGGAGAAAGGTACAGGTCCTGGCAACTGAACGTAGGCTGGTGTGCATCCTGAAGGGTATTGGGAGGGTGGGGAACTAACAGCATTTGCCACATAGTGGCCTTCCTTTATAAGCTTTTTTGGTTTTGTTTTTGTGTCAAATTTGTGGATCATCTGAAACCACTCAAGCCCCCCCCCCCCCGCCGAGTTTTGCTTTTATTCATTTGGGTCCTTGGCTGCTGATAAGGGAATTGTCTGCCGAAGTAGGAGAGAAACAGATTGGGTGCAGTCATAGAAATGGCACCATAGAGAAATGATATATTTTTCTTATGTTTCCACAGCTTTTCCTGTGCCATTGGGCCTCTCATTCTTTCTTTTTTAACCTCAATTTCACCATCTGTAAATTTCAGAGAGCTTGACTGATGACTCTAAGTACTCTCCCAACTCTAAATTGCAACTCTAAAATGTCCCAACTGTAACGTTGCACCTAATGCACCTGTTAGTGAAGGCACCCTTGGTTGTGGGGTGAGAAGGGTGCACGTGATTAGAGAAGAGGGGATGCACACAGGAGAGGCTCTCTTGGGCCTGGAGGGTGGGTGATTATAATCACCTCCACTGGGATTCAGCCAAAGCATTAGCTGAATTTTTTCAGTCCACCAGACCAGGGTTATAATCTTGAGGGACTCTTTAAATATGTCACGAACCTCAGGGCATAATATTGATGAAGACTACAGATGCAGAATATATCTGTATATAGAAATATTGTATTTATTTTGATTCCTATTCAAGGGGCTTGCTGTCTATTTTGTTTGTTGGATGAAAGATACTCTAATACTGTGGTTTCAAGGTGAGATGAAAACCCTGGGACTGGGAGTCGGAGATCCAGCTGGTGGGTCCATGTGCTTGACCTTGAACTACTTTTTAATACATCAAGCCCCAGCTATCTAACCTGCAAATGATAGGCTGAGACTAAATGATCTCTAGGTTTCTAATTTTTCTTTAATTAAACCCTCTAAGATATGCAATGGATGGAAACATCAATGGAACCTCAGGTGACATCACTTTAGTCAATTCCTCTTCTGCTAACCTGGTCAAAACCTGTTTCCTCTGGTTGTGTGACGGGATATCTACAAAGACAGTATACGAGACTTCTTCATTTTTTTTTTGAGACAGAGTCTTGCTCGGTCGCCAGGCTGACAATGTGCAATGGCATGATCTTGGCTCACTGCAGCCTCTGCCTCCCTGGTTCAAGTGATTCTCCTGCCTCAGCATCCCAAGTATCTGGGACTACAGGCATGTGCCACCACATCCAGCTAACTTTTGTAGTTTTAGTAGAGATGGGGTTTCACCATGTTGGCCAGGATGGTCTCGATCTCTTCACCTCATGATCCACCCACCTCAGCTTCCCCCCACAGCCTCTTTCCTGAACACTGCCCTTCATCCTCATCACTCAAAGGATTAGACCCTGTGCAGGACTAGTGGATTGGACTAAGCTGGGCCAACTGGATACTTTCTCCTTCAGATGTTGGTTTGAGACAGAGTCATGCCTACTTGGTCTCTTGAAAGGATAACGTGTACATATAGAAGCCATAGCAAAGATGGGTACATGTCTTTGAGGGGCAAAGAAAACAGTCTGCAGAGAGCAAATAAGGCAACTGTGTAGACAGGGAGCTTGACTACACAGTCCTGGGGAGAATAACATAGGCCCCATGTCACTGTCATTTGTGAGCCTGTCTGGCATTTTGCATGCCCTTGAGTTTGGTGGGATAGATCTCCTGTACACTTCTAAACTGTCATATTTTTCTTAATCCCAGACTAAGAGAATTCATCTCCTATGCACACAAAGAGCTCTGATTGAAAAAGAGAAATTGAAGGATTAGGACTAATGAAAGTTTAAAGAAGATAAGATTCACTGGGGATCCAGGGACTTTATCTTAAAAAGTGACGTGCTGGACCTATCCTCAATGGGGGAGAAACAGATTTTTGTTTTTGTTGGCTGGTTATTTAACTCAGCAGCTGATTGTTAAGTTAATCATACTCTTCGGTTTATGATGAGCAAAGATCAAAGATCCTCTTCTTTTTTCTTTTAGCATTTTCACCCCTTTGTTTCCAATTCACATTCCTATACTTCCTGGTCCTTTCTTCTTCCCAGGCAACCACTGTAATGTGTTTGATATATGACCTGGAATACGCTTGTGTCCTTGAAAACACACTATTGTTTTGTTTATGTATGTACTTATATTTCCACAAATGGCCTTGTGTTAATCTCATTCTGTATCGACTATGTTTCACTCAGCATTATGGTTTTGACATTTGTGTTGCTGTATTCAATTCCAGGTCATGGCTTCATTCTGAAGCATCTGATTCCACCATATGCATCTATTACTTTTTGCTACCTGCTCCCCTCGTGATGGACACTGAGGTAGCCTCTAACAGCCTGTTATCACAGTGCTCCAAAAGAACATCCTTGCACATCTCTACTTGTGGTCTTTTGTGCATGTTTCCAGGGCATATACGCAAGAATGAAATTACTGGGTCATAGAATGTAAATGGACTTAAACACATTTTGTACTGTCAGATTGTTTGCTAGAGAAATTACATTACTTAACACTGGCCAAGGGTACTCATCTTAGCCAAAACTTGGTATTGAATGGTTTTCTAAATTTTGTAGCCTTAATGGGTAGAAAGTGGCATCTCATCGCTCCTTTATTTTGCATTTATTTAATTATATTATTACTAATAAGGCTAAGCATCTCTTTATCTCTCTTCTATTAGCTATTACAGTTTCCTTTTCTATCCAGTGGCTACAGGTCCTGGTTTGCTTGGTACAGTCCAGGTGTTTGGCTGTTGCCCTGGCGAAGTTATTCAAAGTGCCCTTTTTTGCTGTTAAGGTTTCCTGGTTAAGTTAATAAATGATATGGCCACGCTACCCCTCTATCGCTTGTTTATTTATATTCTTTGTTGTTTTCTATTGCATTTTCTATTTTCTTCTTTATTTATAGTGTAGATAGCCATATCTTTTCTAAATGATAAAAAAATCTTCCAATCTGCCACATATTTATCAACTTTGTGGGGTTGTTAGTCAAGTATAATTTCATTGATATAGTTAAATGCATCAAATTTGAATATGTTTTATGATTTGGGAATCTTGTTGAAAAAGTCCTTTTCCACCTCAAAGTAACAAAAATATTCCCTACATTTATTTGTATTATTTTAATAATATTACTTTTCACATTTAGGTCCTTAATATGTCTGAGACTGTTTTTATGTATGGTCTGAAGCAGGGACCTCACTTGATTTTTCCTCATAGAATCAGTCAGTTTTCTCAACAACATTGAACAAACATCCCATCCTTTTCTCACTGGTTTGTGATGCTTCCCTGTTTTATATGATTTTTTTCAGAGCTCTTTATTCTGCTCTATTGATCTCTTACTTTGCAACTGTGTCACTAGCACCCTTTATAAAAACATATTTTGACTTGTAGTGTATCTTACTATCATAAAGAGCAGATACTTTCTCTTTGCTCTCAGAACAGAGTTTGCTATTTATGCACCATTATTCTTTCATATAAATGTTACAGCCACGTCTTCAAGTTCCTCAGAATATTCTGCTGCAATGTTTATTGGAATTGCATTGAATTTATAGATACATTGAGTGAGAAATGACATTTCTACACTAAGTTGCTCCATCTAATAATGTGGAGTAGCTCTTTCCTTTTTTCATGTCTTCTTTAATACCTTTAAATGTTTAAATTTTTGGAATACACGAAAACTCTGTGTATTCTATGTATTCTTTGTAGGATTAGTTTAGAGATATTTACAGTTTTGCTGCTATATTGGCTATTGTACGTTCTACTATATTTTCCAGTTGGCAGTTCCTAGTATAAACTATTTTATTTTTGTACTAGTAGCAGTAGGCAATCTGTCATATTCTCTCATCCTGCCCTGTTGGTGACCAAAGACATGTGTTAACGATACAAGCAGATGGGGCTCAGGGTGTGATCTGGACAAAACGGAAACAAAACTACCAGGTTATATGGAACCCTCAAATGTAGATATTTAAGGAAAGTTTCTAACCAATGGAACTGTCTGGCTATGGATGTCAGGTATAAATCCACCATAAGAATACAGTGCTCCAGAACTGGAGTGGTCTCAAGCTTCTAGTTCATCTACTGGATGATTTTGTCTTCCGTATGGCATATTAGCTTGGTGACTGGCCAGGTGGTGTTTGAACACTTCAGGGACAGGAAATCCACTACTTTGTGAAGCAGCCCAATTCACATCTGTACAGCTCTTTAGGTTCTTTCCCCTTCTGCTTGAACAATAGCATTCTAGCATGTCTCTTTATTATTATTTTTGTTAATTTTGAGACAGAGTCTTGCTCTATTGCCCAGGCTGGAGTGCAGTGGTGCAATCTTGTCTCACAGCAACCTCTGTCTTCCTGGTTCAGACAATTCTCCTGCCTCAGCCTCCTGAGTAGCTGGGACTAAAGGCACATGCCACCATGCCCGGCTAATTTTTTGTATTTTTAGTAGAGATGGGGTTTCATCATGTCGGCCAGGATGGTCTCGAACTCCTGACCTTGTGATCCGCCTGCCTTAGCCTCCCAAAGTGCTGGGATTACAGGTGTGAGCCACCGCACCTGGCCTAGCATGTTTCTTTATTATGCCTTCTATATATGATGCTTATCATTTTATATTGCCATAATTCGCTCATGTCTCTGTGGCATCTACTGAGCTGGGCATGCCTTTGAGGAAGTGGCTATGATTTAGTGAGATTTGTTAATTTATTTTGTTGTCTCAGGGTCTAGCAAGTTCCTGGTACATGGTAGCCACCAAAAGATATTGAACAGAGGAGCCTGTATAGAATGTCTGTTTTATACCTCTTCAGATCGCTTAGTGCCCTAGTCTCCGTACCCTCAGCTGCTTGTCCTTCTCAGCCACCACTGTGTCTGCCCTTCTCTGAGAGACCACTCATAGTAGAGGCCACTCTGAGAATGACTGCTACAGCTGCTGAGTCAGCATGGTGCATATGGTTTCATATCCTGGGGCCCACCAGTCACTTTTCTGGGAAGTGGCCCCATCTCCTTTTGCTGTTGCTTTGTAGCCTGACCAACCAGTTACACATCTAGAGTTTTGGCTACTCCTACCCCTTCCAGTCTTAGATGAAATGCTCTTCCATAAGATGTGGGATCTGACATCCCAAATACCTGCTGAGGGGCTGCATGATGCAACCTGGACATGCAGAGGGCTTAATTCCCCGTATGGTCAAATTTTGACCAATGCAAACAGATGATAGGATGGTGAATATCCTTCTTTTGCTTCCTCTCACAGACTGTTTCAAGGCACACTTTTGCCATCATCTCTGTTTGAAAAGATCTAGCTGGGCACGATGGCTCACACCTCTAATCCCAGCACTTTGGGAGGCTGAGGGGGGCAAATCACGATGTCAGGAGTTCAAGACCAGCCTGGCCAACATGGTAAAACGCTGTCTCTACTATGAACACAAAACATTAGCTGGGCGTGGTGGCAGGTGCCTGTAATTCCAGCTATTTGGGAGGCTGAGGCAAGTGAATCTCTTGAACCCTGGAGATAGAGGTTGCAGTGAGCCGAGATTGCACCACTGCAACCCAAGAGATAGTGTGAGACTCCATCTCAGAAATAGAAAAGTAAAGAAAAGATCCTGTGTGACGAAGCATGTGGATTGAACAAGTGATCAGCTGTGTCTCTCTATGGCTCATGATATGTGGTAATATACAGCATATTAACATTTCAGACAGCAATCACTTTCTCTTTCCTCCTCTCTCATTGCCCTGTGACTACACCTCTCAAATAGAATCTCAACCCTTAAACCTTACCTCAGGCTCTCTCTTTCCTAGGAAACTTGAGTTAAGACAAGGGCCTATAGAAGAAAAAAATGACCCTTCAGGTTCATAGTGGTCCTTTCAGAAACTGACCTTAGCTATATCATTGTGCCTCTATCTGCAAAATAATGTTCTTTTTTCCTAGTTTTCTCTGCTCTTTCAATGCACTCATCTATGCCATCTTGAACTCTTTCCTCTAAATTGGTTCTCTATCAATATCCCTCTCATATGCTGTGGTGCTGGGAATGGAAAGCCATGTAAAATATAAACTTCTGCTTTTGAAAGAAGCATAACCTGAAATCATAGTTTTCTTGCTTTAGAAAGAACAAGAAATATGAGTACACTGAAGTGAGACTAGATTGGATTCGACTTGTTGAGAAGACCTTTTTTGATGATGATTGTTATGATTGAGATTTAAGGGGTAAGGAATTAGGATATGGGGAAAGGCCATAGGTTTCCTGGAAAAGGTTTATAATGTTCGTGTACATAGTACTATTTACAAAACATTTACATCACTTCATCTTATTTGACTCCAACAGCCACTGTGTAGTGCAAATTAACATTATTCCCATTTTACACACACACACACACACACACACACACACAAATAGTTCAATAATATTAAGTGACATCAGTATCTTATTGCTAGTAAGTGGCCTGGTAAGGATTGGAACCCATCTCCAAACCTTCTGTTAAATTGATCCCAACTTATTTAGAAAGGTGTAAAATCAGTTATAGGGAGTGAACCTACTAATTTTAGTCTCTCCCTCATCACCAAACTGAAGAGTAGTTAATAAATTAAACAGCAGGTCTCAGAAACACCAAGGCAGGCTGATGAACATGGTTTTCCCAGGGAGCATGGGGGCAGCCTATTGCTCTTTCTCCAAGACTTTCTGGCTACTGAATCTAATTCCTAACAGGTGGGAGAAATTAGTAAATAACACTCGACCTTCTGATACAGTCAGGGTTACTGGAGCAGCAGATGATAATCAAGGCAAGACGTCTTTATTGTACTTACACTGTGTGTCTAACAAGAGAAGCAGGCATCTGTGTAACGGAGGAAGCTAAGATACTTGATGAGACCAGGTTTGCCCGCAGACAATGAGAAAATGAGGAAGAAAATAATCAATGTCAAGAGTATGGTTGAGACTGACACCTGTTAGTAAAAGTGATCAAGGAAGAATCAAAGGAACTGAGGTATACCCTCTGACCTCAGCAGCAGCTCTGGCATAATACTTGGGGCATGGCCACCTGCAGGTGCCACCTTTTCTCTTAGACTTTTCTTTTCTAGCAAATAATCATCCTGCCGGGCAGGCATGGTGGCTCATGCCTATAACCCCAGCACTTTGGGAGGCCTAGGCGGGAGGATCATGAGGTCAGAAGATCAAGACCATCCTGGCTAACACGGTGAAACCCTGTCTCTATTAAAAATATAAAAAATTAGCCGGGCATACTTGGGAGGCTGAGGCAGGAGAATTGCTTGAACTGGGAGGCGGAGGTTGCAGTGAGCCGAGATGGCGATATTGCACTCCAGCCTGGGTGACAGAGCAAGACTCTGTCTCAAAAAAAAAATAAATAAATAGTATAATCCTACCTAGTTTCAGAGATAAAAGATAAATAGTCATGTCTTGTAAATGGAGAAAGAAATGTTAGGAATTGATAGCCCAACACAGCTCAGTTGGTATCACCAAGCAATGTTCATCGATGGGTTTTCATCTAGTTCTTTCTCAAAGTCAAAACTCTCCGAAAGGAGAAGCAGTTAAGACATCTTCAGTCTGTTCTCTCTGCCACTAAGTCCCACTGCTGTAGTTCATGCTCTTGTCATCTTCTGAATGAATTATAACCATAATCCAAGTTAGTTTCTCTACCTACATTTTCTTTTTCCTCCTAGTCACTTCTTACATGACTGCCTGAGTTGTGTTTTAAGACACATCTTTTTAAAGACACACTTGGAAGATTGCATTAATGTCCCCATTTTTTCACCTCTCCCTGAATCTACACCCTTTGCCTCAGCCTTTGCAGTTCCTACTGAAAAGAGGGAGAAGAATATTACTCACCGCTTGATTTTGGGACTGACCATGTGACTTGTTTTAGCAATCAGAATGAGGTGAAAGTGATGACATGCTAGTTCCCAGCCTAGGCTTTAAGAAGGGGCATTCCCTTCTTGTTTACATGTGCTTCTGCTATTGCTAGGAGAGGAACATGCCTTGGCTAGCCCATGGGTTCTAGGAAAAAGATGAGAGACACATGGAGCAGAACCTCCCTAACATGCCCTAACTAAGCATGGCCTAGAGCGGTGCTCCAGTCAACCAGCAGATGCATGAGCGAGCCCAGCTGAGACTAGATCAACAAGTATAGCCTTGAGCAGTGTCCCAGCTGATTTGCAAACTCAAGTATAGTATATTATTTTTGCTTTAAGCTACTGAGCTTTTGGAGTAATTTGTTAGGCAGCAATAGCTAACTGATATATTTACTTAAATCTTTAGTTTACTTAAAAAAATCTTCTATGACTCTCTATTTTATGCAGGATAAAATTAAAACTCCTCAGCATGGCATTGCATACCCTTCAAATTCCTCTCCACCCTCATGTGCCACAGCCTCTACCACCTCTTTTCTTCCTGTATTTGCCATTCACCAAATCTGTCAAGCACTTGCCCACCTCAGTGCTCCTGGCTCCAAATGCAGGGGGCATCCTCTTCTCTAACCTGGTGAAAGCTTGATCATTCTTCATATCTAGCTCAAGTCTACTTTCCATGGTAAAAAAAGTATCTGTCAACCATATTAGGTGCTCTCATCCAGCCCTATATGATCATTAGTCTCTCCTTTTTTTATGCTTCCACATCACTTGATTCATATTTTGGGTAGAGCCCCCACCAAATTGTATTAGAGTTGGTTGTTCTGGCAGGCTGGTTAGTTGTCCATCTAAATCTGTGTTCTTCCTGTCTCTCTTCAGGCTACAAATCCTGATTTTCTTCAGAATGGCAATGTTTGTAACTAGCCCTGATTATCTCTACCTATTTTTCAGGATTGTGTTGCATACAGAAGAATAAAATTCTGATGGATGTAGTCGTTTTCACTCTACCACCTCCAAAAGGCATGACCTCCCTAAGGGCCAGGAAATAAATCCTAACCATGTTTGTGTCAACATCCAGCAGAGTGGCGGGCACACAGCAGGTCCCAATAAATCCTTGTTGAATTGAGTTGAAATATTCTCATGACCTGAGAGCTAAAGGTTTAGGGGTCCTATATTTAGGTTTCATGCTTTCAGCAGAGATCATAGGACACCTACCTTCCTGTCTGCCCTCCAGCTCACCTCTCTTCTTCTCTGCCTATGAGATCATACCTTCATGTCTCCTAGAGAGAATTGAAAAAGATGGACATTGCTAACAAATGGAACAGAAGGCCTAAGGATAGTATTTTACTATCTACGAAAACTCAAAGCCAAGGCTGACAAGCTTCTCCACCTGTTAATGATTTGACAACTCATTAGTACTGGAATGGGGACCGAAATGGTTGGAGGGATATTTCCTACCTCCCCTACTTCTATTGCCAGCTAAAAAGTGTTTTTAAATAAACCCTGCAAACTTTAGGGAAATGTCAAAGTAACCCAGCAGGATGCAGCCTTCTACTCTCACCAGTGGACCAATGAAGAAGGGACGGGTGGCCTCAGGGCTGACCTTGGAGCTGTGTTCTCAGCTACTTTCCTATTCCTGAGAACAGTGTGCCAGACCAAAGATATTTTTACAAGTTGCAGTTCACGAGTATCACCTTGGTCTCCAGGATTTCTGATTTTGCCCTTTCCTCCTCTTTTTCTCTTTCAAGTATCATCAGATTTCTCTTCTCTTGAACAAAACCAAACTCCACCCCCTGACTTTTTCTGACCAGTCACTCTTTCTAATGACCATTTCTTCTTATTTTTCTCCCCTTCTCTCTTGCTGTGCCTCCAATTCCTACCCATCCATTCTCTCCTGATGTGCTGGAGCCTGGCTTCAGTCCTGCTGTTCTACTGTAACTGTGCTGGGTAAGGTTTCGGGTGAGCAGCCTCTTGCCAAGTTAGCCTTCACCCTTTTCTGCCCATCCCCATCCCTACTGGCAGTTTGAAAGAGTGGGTGACCCATGTAGGGCCCCCTTCTCCTAGTGAGGCGTCCCTGACCACAACTGACACTGAACTTCTTTTCCCAGTGGAAAGCACTGAGTGGTATATCCACTGCCTTGTGCACATATATGTTTCTTTTCCTAATACATTAAAGGCTTCTTGAGACAGAGACCATGTGTTTGGGAATTTGATCTCCCTACAGATGGAAGAACTTAGCACAAATATGAGCTCATAAATGATGCTTAATGAGACTAATTGATTATTTTTATTCTTTTTATTGATCACTGTAGTGCTCGTCTTTCTCTCTTCCTGATAAAATTCTACCCATATTTAAGTTGATCCTAATTCTGTTATCCTCAAGCCATCTTTCCTAGCCAAAATTGATTTATCCCCACTAGCCCCCTCCCCACAACCGTTGGTGCTATTGAGGACTGCGGTAAGCTGAATTGTGGCATCCCAAAATATCCAGATCCTAATCTTCCAAACCTGCAAATGTTACCTTATATAGCAAAAGGGACATTGCAAATGTGATTAAATTAAGAATCTTGAGTTGATGAGATTATCTTGGATTATCTGAGTGGTGCTATATGTAATCATGAATGTCCTTAGAAGAGGTAGGCGGAGAGAGCTGTGACTGCAGAAGAGGAGAAGGCAGTGTGACTAGGGAAGCAGATTGGAATGATGCCTCCATAAAGCAAGGAAGGCTGGCAGCTACAAGAAGCTGGAAGAGGCAAGGAACAGATTCTCTCCCCAAACCATATAGAAAGAGCCAGCCCTGCCAATTCCTTGACTTTAGCCTTATAAAACATATTTTCTACTCCTAGCCTCCAGAACTGTAAGAGAATACATTTGTGTTGTTTTAAGCAACCGAGTTTGTGGTAATTTTTTACAACAGCCATAGGAAACTAATACAGGGACTCTACTTGCCGTCTGGTGTTTGACTTAAACACTGCCTCGAATTGTCTTCTGACTGACTCAAATGTGAGAAGTTTATTTCTCCAACCAGATTGAAAGCACCAACACGGCAGGTATCTGCCTACAGTTTCTAGCCCAAGTCTGGACACAAATGATTTGTTGGATTTAATTTAGTTGAGTCTCTCAGGTGGATCTGCTGGGATCTATCTACTAAGTAGAAAAAAATGGTGCTTAAGTTGATCAGAACACAAAGTTCATGGATTTGACTCTGAATTATTTGTCATTATAGTTATGGAGAAGATTTAAGTACCAATAGGGACTTCTATTATACTATCTAGATCAGCAGTTCTCAACCTTTTTGGCACCAGAGACTGGTTTTGTGGAAGACAATTTTTCCATGGATTGCATGGGGGTGGGGGATGGTTTTGGGATGATTCAAATGCATTACATTTATCATGCAGTTTATTTCTATTACTATTACATACTCACCATAATGTAGAATCAGTGGGAGCCCTGAGCTTGTTTTCCTGCAACTAGATGGTTCCTCTCTGGGGGAGATGGGAGACAGTGACAGATCATTTGGCATTAGATTCTCAAAAGGAGTGTGCAACCTAGATCCCTAGCATGCATTGTTCACAACAGGGTTTGTGCTCCTATGAAAACCAAATGCAACTGCTCATCTGACTGGAGGTGGAACCTGGCTTTGCTTGCTTGCCTTTTGCTCACCTCCTACTATGTGGCCTGGTTTCTAACATGCCACAAACTGGTACCAATCCATGGCCCAGGGTTTGGGGACCCCTGATTCAGATGCTTTCTAAGTTCCTCTTTTTATTTTTTTTATTGCATTTTAGGTTTTGGGGTACATGTGCAGAGCATGCAATACAGTTGCATAGGTACACACATGGCAGTGTGTTTTGTTTGCTTTCTCCCCTTCACCCACATTTGGCATTTCGCCCCAGGCTATCCCTCCCCACCTCCCCCTCCCACTGGCCCTCCCCTTTTCCCCCCAATAGACCCCAGTGTTTCTAAGTTCCTCTTGATTTCAATATTCTTTGATTCTAAGAGGCTATGGTTTTCTGAATACTGATGGGTCTTCCCCACATTGCAGTAGCATGGCCTCTGTGTGACCACAGATATCCTCAGGTCTGAGAGTTAATGCTCTATGGCTAGTACTAGCATTGTTTCAAAGATGGAGCTTAGTTAGAACTGACTTTTACATGTGAAGAGTATATTATGGTCTTCAAAGCATTTCCCATCATTATTTCACTTGATTTTCAGAACAAACCTCAGAGGTGGCATGGCAGGAAGTAATTTCCTGTTAAGAAGTTGAGCACTGCCAAAGTCAAACAACCTGCCCAGAGTCACACAGCCAAGGCTCTACAGCACCAGTGGCACCAAATGGCCCTGCAGTCTGAAAGCAATCCTGCCAAGGAATATAGGAGTCACAATGAAGACAGAACCTGAGAGTCTTCTAGGTCCCCAGCATTGTTCATTTCAGTAGCTCTGGGAGGCCAGCTGAACTCTTTGTCCCTGCCTCAGGGAAGTGTGACTAGAAGAGAAGAATTTTGAATATATAGGACACTTTCTCTGCCTCTTGGCAGGCAGTTATCTAACAATACAGGACCAAAGATTGTCTCTTGTTTTCTATTGTTCATTAGGGGTGAGACTTCTATAGCTGACTGTATTTTTATTTTATCACATAATGTCAAAAAAAAAAAAAACTTTTTTGCTATATTCCAATTTCCATCATTCTTGTTTTTGGCTAAAGCATTATCCTTTTCTAGGACCGCTGGAGCTCTAAAAACACCTGATTTACATCTGCTTGAGATTTGAATGTGAGGTGAAAGGCGTTAGGCAATTATTTCCCACTTTTGTGAGAACATCTCTCTGCAGTAAGAAAAGGAGAAAGCAGATCATCAGAACTTTCACTTGCACTTTCTCTAGGGCTGTGTAAGAAGGTAGTCCACTTAAATACCTCCTGAGCTTTATGATATTGCATTGTAAAGCATATTTAAGGAATATATTCATTTTAAAACAGCTTTATTGAGATATGATTCATACACCATACAATTCACCCATTTAAAGTATATGATTTAATGTTTTTTAGTTTATTCGCAGGGTTGTGCAACCACCGTCACAGTCTAATTTTAGAACATCTTTCTTTCATTTAAAAGAAGCCCCATATGCATCAGCAGTTAGTCACTCCCCTATACCGTCACCCCAACCCTAAACAACCACAGATCTACTTTCTGTCTCTGTAGATCTGCCTATTCTGGGCATTTCATGCAAACGGAATCATACAATATGTGGTCTTTTGGAACTGGCTTTTTTCACTTGGCGTAATGTTTTCAAGGTTCATCCATGTTGTAGCATGTATCAGTAATTCATTTCTTTTTATGGCTGAATAATATTCCATCGTATGGAATTACTACATTTTGTTATTTCTTCATCCATCAATGGTCATTTGGGTCATTTTTCCTCTTTGGCTGTTTTAATAGATGAATGCTGCTATGAACCCTTGTGCACAAGTTTTCGTATGGGCATGTGTTTTCCATTTTGGGGGGTATATACACCTGGGAAAGGAGTTGCTGGGCATGTGGTAATACTATGCTTACCTTTTAGAGCACAGCATTTTTAAATGTATTCATTTTAAAGAAATTCTTGGTAGCTTTATGAGACAGAGAGGAAACAAAAAGAAAGACAGAGAGGGGAAGAGACGGAGGTTCATAGTGTTGGCGCTACTGGGAGCTGTAAAGTATGCTCAGTCAAAAGCATCAGGTCCCAGGCTGATTGCCATCATGGGAACAGATCCAAATTAATCTGCAGAAGTGCAGCACATCATCAAGGGTGTTGGTTGTGCTTTGCCAAGCTCAAAGAGTGGCCTAGAATCAGATTGTTTGATTGGGATAAAGACGGAACAGGAGGTTCATTTTTGACCTTGGAGCAAGATGGAGAGACCAACACATTTTGTTTGTTAGCCAAGGCCATTGCTGTAAATCAGGGACTCATTGCCAAGGCTCTTCTCGTACCAGCCGGCCCCACTCAATGGCAGGCCTGGCTACCTTTGTCCTTTCATCTGCTTAAGCTAGTTACTCTGTCACTTTGAGCTCTGTGGCTCTGCTCTCTCTGGCTCTGATTCCTCTGGAAAGGCTGCTGTCCAGATGTTTAGGTATTTAGCAAATGCACTGTTCTGATGCCTTGGCAGGGTTGCTTTCAGATGGGAATGAATATTTGATGCTGTTGGTTGTTGGAAACATGTACACTGAAATGACCAGCAAAGTTCCTGTCTCAAACTCCCTGTGTCTCTAATTCCCTTTATAGTGACAGCTGATACATCATTTAAAGGAAAACTCACTAGGGAGCAGAGGAAAAGCTATTCTTGTTTTTTTTTTCACTTTGCCCTCTCTCGTTGGTTATGCACAAGCTTCCCAGGTTATAGAGCAGGAGGCTTTGGGTGGTTCCTTCTCTGCCTCCTCCTCCCCTATCCCCCAGATTATAGAGCAGGACAGAATGGATATTTCCATCTTTTTTCAGGGGCTTGCTTGCTTGCCACTCCTTCTCTACACATACAGAAACTCCTATCCACTGTGTTTCTCAGCCTAGTCCACTACTTTATGTTTTTGATCGTTTTTGATCTAAGGATGTCTTAGAGAATATTTAGGTCATCTTTACATTTTACAGACAAGGGAACAGCCTACAAAGGGGAAAAGCCACTGGTGGATCAGTGGGAGATCTACCTCCCACAACCCTCCCACTGCCTTCCTGGCCTCAAACTTAACCTTTCACCATCCTAGCACTCTACATAGTCACCCACCGTTGTATCCCCAAAGGTCTAGCTCAGTGCCTGGCACATGTTCCTGGAGCCAGGCTGTCTAGGTTTGAGTCCTGACTCTTACAGGTGCTTCTTATGTGTTCCTGTAGAAGTGACTTAGCCATCTGTGTCTCAGTTTCTTTACCTACTAAATGTAGTGAATCGTGGCACCTATCTTAAAGAATCTGACCGGGTGCGATGGCTCATGCCTGTAATCTCAGCACTTGGGGAGGCTGAGGTAGGGCAGATCACAAGGTCAGGAGGTTGAGACCATCCTGGCCAACATGGTGAAACTCCGTCTCTACTAAAAATGCACAAATTAGCTGGGCTTGGTGGCACATGCTTGTAATCCTGGCTACTTAGGAGGCTGAGGTAGGAGAATCACTTAAACCTGGGAGGCGGAGGTTGTAGTGAGCCAAGATTGTGCCACTGCACTCCAGCCTAGTGATAGAGTGAGTCTCCACCTCAAAAAAAAAAAAAAAAAAGAAAAGGAATCTTTGTGAATCCCAGCACTTTGAGAAGTCAAGGTGTGAGGATCATTTGAGTCCGGGAGTTTGAGACCAGCTTCAGCAACAAAGTGAGAGCCCCTCATTTCTACAAATATACATGCTTTAAAAAAATTATCCAGGCATAGTTGTACACACCTGTAGTCCCAGCCACTCAGGAGGCTGAGGTGGGAGGATCCTCGGAGCCCAGGAGTTTGAGGCTGCAGTGAGCTATTATCATGCCGCTGCACTCCAGACCTGGTGACAGAGACCCTGTCTTTATTTTAAAAAATAAATAAAAAGTAAAAAAGTGATTAGAATAGTGTCTTTTATACAATAAGGGCTCAATAAATATTGACTATTACCATTATTATTGATTAAATGAATGAATGAATGCATGCATGAATTTAACACTTATCCTCTCAGGGGCTAGCTCAGTGTCCACCAATCTGTTACTCCCTTTTAAAAACAACCGTGTCTTAAATTTGGGCTGGGAGGCTGGGCTAAGGAAGGGCAGACATGCAGGGCTGATGCTTTAGATTGGAGGCCTTTGTATGTAGCAATTCCTCCTGGATTCCAACCCTGGCTATTCTCATGAGCATTTCATGGAGATTTGGAAGCACGAGCACAGTCTTCGTGTTCTGTATGCATTGCTTTGCTGTAATTTATCACTAGTCTATTTTATAGTAGGTCTTGTCTCAACCATTTCATTCATGCAAAAGCCTTTACATGCTTAATATTATTTTGTGAAGGTTTCCAACTCCTTTGGGCTTTGCTTAGGAACATAGCAAACATAGTTCTCAGCATCTCAAAGGGAGGCTTAAGCTGATATAAAATGTGAATTGTAGACAGCTGGAACTGTGCTGAACATTTCACTTCTGGGTATGCAGAGCAATGGTCTAACATAAATTCTCTCATGGGGAGGTCACCTCTATCCTTGATGGCCAGTGGCCTATCTGTATTGTGCTAGGGGACCTGCAGATCTGTTAAAGAAGGTTTGTGGATAGTCTATGTCATGGCTACCATTCCTGAAAAGCAGCTCAAATATGGGACATATCCAGAGCCAGGCAGGGCAAGAGAGTGGGCAGAGAAACCTGTGTTTCTGGCACTTTTCTATGTCTTTCTGCATTACCTATTCATCCTTTCTTTAATTCAAATTCATTCAGATGAAATGGACTGGATGAAGTTATTGGACTCCTGGAGAGAGACATTCCAAGGGAGGATGCTATGTGGAAATGAAGAACTCTTAGATGTTGATATTTCAGATGTGACCCTTTCGTCAGAATAAAAGCACAGAGGAGCAGTGAGCCTTTCTGAGACCCCTCAACTTAACATGTAGTAGCTACCTGTGATTTGTAAATACCGGTCTAAGGCCTGACTGCAATAAACTTATTTGGGAACCCGGTGAATATGGAGATTCCCTGGGCCCTAGAGTTTCTGACTTAGTAAGTCTGGAGTAGAGCCTAGAAGTATGAATTTTTATGAAATTCCCTCAAGTTATTTTATTATACTTTCAGGCCTGTGAACATCTCAGTCAGTGTTTTTTGGTTTTTAGACAGAGTTTCGCTCTGTCACCCAGGCTGGAGTACAGTGGCGTGATCTCAGCTCACTGCAACCTCCACCTCCCAGGTTCTAGCAATTCTCCTGCCCCAGCCTCCCAAGTAGTAGCTGGTGATACAGGCACAAACCACTGCACCTAATTTTTGCATTTTTAGTTGAGACGGGGTTTCACCATGTTGGCCAGCCTTGTCTTAAACTCCTGACCTCAGGTGATCCTCCCACCTTGGCTTCCCGAAGTGCTGGGCTTACAGGTGTGAGCCATGACACCCAGCTGTCAGTCAGTGGCTCTTATGCCTAGCTGCACCTTTGTATGACTACCTGGAGAGATTTTAGCAAAGTGCCCATTCCTGGACTGCAATCTTAGGGACTCCCATTCCATTTATTCGGGTGAGGGGTGCTGGGGATTCAATATCATTTTAAAGGCTGCTATGTGAATCTAGGTGCAGCCATAGTTGAGAACCAGTAAAAAAATAGAAAAACTGACAACTACCTTTCTTAGTAAGGGCAGTGTTGGGCTTCCCACCAATAAGTGTGGCAGTCAGACACAGTGAGAATTCCAGCCAGAGGGAGCTTAGAGACCATCCAACCCGGTGGTTCCAAGCTTTTCAATTTCATAGACCTGTATAATTCTAAAGAAATTTTGAGGACTGACAAGGAATTGCTCTTTTTTTTTTTTTTAACAACTTTTAATTTTGCCAAGTTAAAACATTAAAAACAAAACAAAACTCAGCTCTTATTTATTTGCACCATTATTTAATTTTTTAAAGTGAAGTTTTAACATTAGCAGTAAGCAAGATCTGTGGTCAAGATAAAGGACAGTCCTTAAAACTGAATATATGTGGCTTTAAGAGGAACTTACCAGGCAGGCCCCATATTTCCTTATTTCAGGGTAAACTTTATTATGGTTCAGAATTGGTTTAAGAGCAGCCTGCTTCCAAACCTAAGTCGTAATTTTACAGATGAGGAAATAGAGACCTGGAGAGGGAGGTATTTGGCTCTGCTCCCAGAGCTCGACTGGCAGAAGCTTGCTAGAAGTAGAACCTGCTCCCCTGACGTCTGGTCATGTCCTCTTTATGAGGCTTAGATGAGAATCCTGATGCCCCAGGCTCTTCCCATTTAACATGCATGGGACAGAGCCACTGGGTGTGACTGCCCAGTTCTCCCTGACGCACTCAGGCATATTAGAGCAGTCACCATGGTAATGATCAAGGACAGGAGCCCTGTTAGAAGGACACTGTTCTAAAATCTCCAGCAATGATGGAATATGATTTTGTAGGTCTTTCAGGTGACACAGGGGATCTTCAGTTGTCCCAGTTGCAAAAGGGAGGAGCATATGATTGCTCTGTCACATTAGACTACTGTGCTTCAAAAATTCAGAATCTATGAAGAATTAATTTTCAGATTTTTCTCCTGCAGAGTCCAAGCCATCTCTTCCTTTATAATACTATTATTTTTAATAAGTCAACAAATTGGCTGATTCTCTTGGAAATGTTTTGATTTGAGGAAATGGACATTTTACACAATTCCCTTAGAGGAGAAAGAAAACAGATTTCCAAGTACATTATCAATAATGTACTTTTGATACATTATTGATGTATCAAAATGCCCGATCAGGGCATTTGCACTCTGATCGGAAATGGAGAAGACATGGTGAGCTCTTGGGTTCAGATGTTCCATATCTGAAGGAGATGGTGCAGAATGAGCATTGGCAGGACACTTGCTTCCTCTGGATGACTGAGGATGGTTGAAGGGCCAGCCTCAAGCCAACTTGGATCTCAAGTCCACCTGAAAGAGTCATGTTCACAGCCTTGAACTGGTAGGGAATGGAAGCAGAAAGAAACGTAGCTGAATGTCACCCATGGAGTCCGTCGAGGGCAGGGTCTTGCCCTACTTCTCTCCTAGCATAGGTCTGCCCCCTCATAGATAGTATTACCTATTTTGTTGAAGTGAAGTGGTTTTTCGGGACCCAAATCCACTTTCCTACATTGAAATCAGGTGATATCTAGAGATCTAGAGTTAACCAGGGCAGTTTTCTGGGAGTGGGAAGAGTGAGGCTGGGAGCGGTCAGGAGGGAGTTGTGTCTGTCACAAAGCCATTGGATGGCTGTCTCAAAAATGGGTCATGAAGGTGCCCTCAATGGGAGGGAGGAACACAGAACAGAAATGTCACTGACCTCATAATTTTGCTGAAATCTGGTCCTGGTTCTCTAGCCCATCCTTCTAAAACCTATTTTCTAGAGCAAAAAAAACTACAGGCTTAATACCCCAGCTCCAAATCTCCCCAGAAGCTCAGGTTCCTAGGGGATCCCACCTACCCAAGACAAAAGACAGAATGAACTCAGTTCCCTTTAAAATAGTCATCTGACTTCATTTTTGACCTCTTTCCTGATTTCTAATTTAGTCAAATAAAACCCATATATCTTAAAATGATGCCCTACATGCCATCTGTGCCTAAATTGATTTTGAGTACCATTGGAAGGGAGGAAGGGAGCTCCTCCAGCACAGCTGGCTTCCAGCCCTCTGTTTCTCAGGGATTGGGCAATAGAGCAGAGACAGGACACTTCCCCTCTCTGTTATTAGGAAGATGAAGAAAGCAGGGGAGAACAGAGCCATGGAGATTAAAGTGTGCATGGAATGTTGAGACCAACGTCCTTATTTCTTGTCAGAGACAACTGGAGCACAGGAAGATAGTACCTGGCCTTAGGTCACATCAGCCAGTGGTATAGTTGGTCGGGGGTAGAAAAGGTTCTTAATCTCTAGTCTGCAGCACCCTGGTCACTTCATCGCACCAACTCCTGGATGTCTGGTGGAATGGACTGACTTCTTCCCTTAGTTAAAAAAAATTCCAGGCTTTCCAGCCTTAGGCAATTGTCCTGTTGTTGTTGCTGTTGTTCAATATGGATGTTAAATGGCTTAAGCTATTGTAGTTTGTAGGGATTCACTTGAAAACTCCCTGCTGCATGTATCTCCATGTGTGTTTGTGTGTATATGCATATATGCATGTGATTGTGCATATATGTGTATGTGTATGCCTGCATGTCTCTATGCCTACATGTGAGTGTGTATTTTGGCTGGGGGGAGGGTTGGGTTTGGTCTTTGGGGTGGAGGAGGAAGATGGGAGTGCTTATCCCAGGTATCAGAGGTCCTGACCTCTGCTCCTGACCTGCACACATGCACAGGAGGATTCACCCCTCCAGACTGGGCCTGGGTGTGGACTGAGATGAAGGCACCACTGCCCTCTGCTGTACTGAGAGGTGAATGCTGCTGACATGCCAGCCTCACCTTGTCCCAGGTCAGGGCAGGGACGCTGAGAAGAAATAAAAGGCTTTGCCCAATTGTGGGGCTCAGTTGGTCCACCCCTCTTGGGATCAATCCACCCTACCTCTGAATTTCTTAGCTACAGGTTGTGAGGCAAAAGCAGCTGGTATATGATTATGGATCAGATCAGTCATTGCCCCAAGGCCTCCCCAGGCAGAGTCTGCAGGTATTGGAATAGCGATAGCAAAGATTGCATTGCATGTCTTATCTTTCTGGCCTTGTTGGGCGTCAGCATTCAGAATTCTTTCAGTGTCACTCAGATTGAACACTATTTAAAACCCCTGTTGGCCTTGGGCCAATCCTCCTGCAAACCCAGCACCCTGGGGCAAGAAGCCCAAATACTACTTCCAAATAAGAACACCCTACATTTGCACAGTGCATTATAATTTGTCAACTGTGTTCCCATTAGTTATCTCAGATGATCTTTACAAACCTGTGAGTTAAACAGAACAGTAATTATTATTCCCATTTAATAAGTGAGGAAACTGAGGCCAAAAAGGTTTGGTGCTCTTTGATTGACTTGGAGGTAATTAGTTAAGACATAAAATGTACCTCCCTCTGGAATGAAATCTATCAGGCTTTAGATTAAAATAAAAAGCTATTAGATCTAGCATCAAACAAACATTCAGTAAACAACTGGGTACTATGAGGGCAAAATTCATAGCAGTGTTGTCCAGATGCTTTCTAACAACTCTTACAATTAAGCTCCTCAGTTCTATACTGTGTCCATTTAACAGGACCACGAGAGAGTCTCATAGTTGGTTGCTATTTAACTAACACCTTTATTTTTAATAATAAAAATGTTTATAGCTTTTCAGTCTTAAATGTAAAAATAATCTGTCTTGTTTTGTACTCCTAATATGTTTGTAATGCAAGGGTAGTTGTTACTATTGCCCCCATTTTGCTGATGCAGAAACTAAGGTCTGATTGATATCCTTATCAATCAATGTTCACTCTGTGCCAGCCACTCTGCTTCTCCAGAGAATACGGTAGTGGACAAAGATGGCCATGGTCCTGGCTCTCATGGAACTCACAGCCAAATAGGGGAGAGAGAAAAACAGATACGTATCTACTCCACTTGATGATAAATATACATTGTGATGAATGCCACGGACTTGAATGGGGCTATGAGTACAAATGGCCAGGGAAGTTTGCTGGTTAAATGGAGTTGGCCCAGCATGTATGGTTGAAACTTGGGGTGCAGAGGGGTCCAGGCAGAGGGCCTAGGCAATGTGAAGATCTTAAAGAAGGAAGTTTCTTGGGACATCCAAGGAAATGAGAGAGAGAGAGAGAGAGAGAGAAAATTGTGCATGATGACCATGTGAGGTTTATTCTAGGGTTGAAAGGCTGGTTTGATATTTGAAAGTCAACCAATATAGTCCACTATATAAACTGGCTAAAGAAGAAAAATTACAAAATTATGTCAATGGATGCCCAAAAAACGTTTGTCAAAATTCCGCTTCTATTCACTTCAAAAACTCTTAGAAAACTAGGAGTAGGGAGTAACTTCCTCAACTTGATAAAGAGCATATAGAGAAAGGCTACAGCTAAAATTATACTTAATGATAAAAGACTGAATTATTGCTCCCTAAGACTGTAATGAAACAATGATTTCTACTCTTATCACAGTCAACATAATGCAAATATATTAACACAGAAAAAGGAAATAAAAGACATATGAAAAAGGAAGAAATGAAAGCATTCTTGGTGGCAGATAACCTGATTGTCTATGTGGAAAATCCTAAGAAATATACAAAAACAACACAAACAGAATTCCTAGACCTAATAAGTTAGTTCGGGGAGGTCACAAGATAAATGTTCGTTAGAAAATTCACTGTATAAAAAAATTAACCGTATTTTTATATTCTAGCAATGAACACATAGACACTGGAATTAAAAAATACTATTTACAATCACTCAAAAAATAAAATACTTGCACGTAAATTGAAGAAACCATGTACAAAACTTGTATTCTGAACATTGCTGACGTTCAAAACACTGATGAAGGAAATCAAAAGCCTAACTAAATGGAGAAGAATACAAACTTATAAATTGGAAAACCCAACATAGTAAAGATGTCATTTCTTTCCAAATTGATATACAGGTTTGCTATGACTTGAGTTTGTCCCCATCAAAGCACATATTGGAATTTGATCCTCAGTGTGGTGATATTGTTAGGTGGTGCCTAGCAGGAGGTGTTTGGATCATAGAAGCAGATCCCTCCTGAATGGCTTGGGGCCATTCTCACAGTAGAGTGAGTTCTGGCTTGGAAGAGATTGGATTTGTTCTCTTGGGAATGGCTTAGTTCCTGTGAGAATGGGTTGTTATAAAGACAGGATTCCCGTGGGGTTTTCCTCTCTTTATATGTGCCCACTTCCCCTTCAACTTTTCACCGTATTGTGATTCCACAGGAAAGCGTTCACCAAAAGCTGAGCAGTTGCTGGTGCCATGTCTTTATGCTTCCAGCCTACAGAATCATGAGCTAAATAAACCTCTTTTCTTTATAAATCACCCAGCCTGAAGTATTCTGTTATGTAACACAAAATGGACTAGGACAAGGTTTAACAAAATCCCTATCAATATCTCTGCAGGATATTTTTTTGTAGATTTAGATAAGAGTATTCAAAAATGTATATAAAAAGGCAAAAGAACTATAGTAGCTAAAGCCACTTTGAAAGAGAAGAATAATATAGGAGGAACCAGTCTATTCAATTTCAAAACTTATCATATAGCTACAGTAATTAAGATTGCATCTTAATTATGTTAACAGATGGATAAACACATAGACCAATAGAACATAATAAAGATCACAGAAATAGAATCACATAAAGATGCCCAGCTGATTTTTGGCAAAGTTGCAAAAATGCTACTCAGTGGATAAAAAAGATAGCCTTTCAACAAATGGTGCTGGAGCAATTGGATATCAATAGGGAAAACAAAAATGAAAAACCTTGATCTAGGTCTCACCTATTATATAAAAGTTAACCTAAAATGATTCACAAACTTAAATGCAAAATATTAAACTATAAAACTTAGAAAAAGACTTTGGAAAAAATCTTCAGGATCTAAGATTAGGCAAATAGTCTTAAAACAGAAGCATAATCTATGTAAAGAAACATTAATACATTGGACTTCATTAAAATTAAAAAATGTTTGTTCTGTGAGATTCTGTTATAAGGATAAATAGACAAGCTACATACTGGGAGAAAATAATTGCAACCATATATCTAACACAGAACTCGTATTATTATATAGAATATATAAAGACCTCTTGGCTGGGCATGGTGGCTCATGCCTGTAATCCTAGTATTTTGGGAGGCTGAGGCGGGTGGATCACTTGTGGTCAGGAGTTTGAGACTGGCCTGGGCAACATGGCGAAACCCTACCTATACAAAAAAATACAAAAATTTGCCCTCTGTAGTGTCAATCACCTATAGTCTCAGCTACTTGGGAGGGGATGAAGTAGGAAGATTGCTTGAACCTGGGAGGTTGAGGCTGCAGTAGGCTGAGATCGTGCACTGCACTCTAGCCTGAGTTACAAAGTGAGACACTGTCTCAAAACAAAACGAAACAAAGAATATATAAATAGCTCTCAAATATCTACATCAAAAAGTCAATCCAATTAGAAAATGCACAAAAGATACAAACAGACATTTTACTGAAAAGGACATATATTAATAGTTGGCAAATAAGCACATGCAAAGATTTCAACATCGTTAGTCATTAGACAAAATTAAAGCTACAATTAGATATCACTACACACCTATCCAAATGGCTAAAACTAAAAGTAGTGACATTACTCAACACTGTTCAGAATGTAGATAAAGTGAATCATTCATTCAATCCAAGTGGGAATGTAAAATGTTATAACACTTTGGAAAACGGTTTGGCAATTTGTTAAAATACTAAACATGCAATTACCATACAACCCAGCAATTGCACTCCTGGGCATTTATCCCAGAGAAATGAAGCTTGTGTTTATACGAAAACCTGTATATAAATGTTTATAGCAGTTTTATTCATAATAGCCCAAAACTGGAAACAACCTAGATGTTCTTCAAAGGGCGAATGATTAAACAAACTAATACATCCATACCATGGTATACTATTCAGCAATAAAAAGGAGTGAACTGTGGATACATGCACCAATGTGGATGAATTTTGTGAGAATTATGCTTAATGACAAAAGCTAATCACATTGTTTCACACTGCAGGATTTCATTGATACAAAATCTTGAAATGACAAAATTACAGAAATGGAGAATAGATTAATGGTTGCTAAAGGTTAAAGATGGGATGGAGACGGAAAAATTGTTGTGGCTATAATAGGGAGCATGAGGGATTTCATGTTGTGATGATGAAAGTGTCAGCTACTTTGTATAGATTCTCATATCCTGGTTGTAATATTGTACTGCCATTTTACAAGATGTTACCATTGAGGGAAATAGGGCAAATGGTACCTGGGATCTCTTTGTATTCTTTCTTACAACTGCATGTGGATCTGTAATTATCTCAAAATAAAATGTTTAAAGAAATACGTTGTGAAGGTCAAATCAAGATATATTTGCTGGACAAAAATGACCACTGTTTTAGACCATAAAGAATATTTCAGATGCTACTTCCTATATTAAGAATGTTCTGGTTCTTCCATTTATAGGTGATCTCTTCTTCCCTTGGTTGTTTGGAGTAGGCTGTGCTTCTTTGATGGCATCTACATTTTTCCCTGTTGCATTCCCATACATGTATAGCTTCACATGTATGTATGAGTCACATCACCCTATTTGCTGTGAGCTTCCACTGTTTTTCAATTGTTGAAACTCCATGTGGGTAATTTTCAAATCTGCTTTGTCTCTTTTTTTTTGTCATGCTATTTATTTCTTTGTGTTTCTTTGATAATGTGAAAGACACACATTTTATTGTTGCTTCTATACTTCAGTTAGTTAATGTTTTATTGGCATCTATTCCTATAGTTTATTATATCTTTTTCTCACTTATAATAGGTCATTTTTCCTGTGCTGTACAGTTTTGCATTGTGAGTTTATCTTAATGAGATTTTTACCTGTAGGAATTCTATGAGGTCTGTTTTGAGAGTGTTTTCTCTAAATAGAGTGATTTTGCATTAATTTCTTCCCAGGACCTCAGGAGAACTACTTGCTGAGGACCATTTGTAATGTTGATTTCTTGCCTTGGAAATTCCTGTACTGTATAGTGGACCCCAAACCAGTGTGCTTAGGGATTGTCATAAAGCCTAGGTTGATCTTTAATGCTTCCTTATTTTCTTCTCTTTTCAATTATTTGCAAATTTTTTACTCTTATCTTTTTAGATTTATTTACTCCTAGTTACTGTTTTATAGTGTTTTTGAGTATACATTGTATGAAGTTTTCTTAGTAGTTGATCTGGCTATTTTAATATACATATTCCATATCATCATCTAGTATCAATATTTGATCAGTTCTAGTGAAGTGTGAAAACCTTACTTCCCTGTAAGTCCATTTGCCTTTCCCATTTTTAAATATTATTGTTTTAAGCCTCAGAAGGAGTTATAATCTTTGCTTCAATCATCAAATATTATTTCTGAAAGTCATGAGAATTGGTCTATTGTATGTACCCATAATTTTATTGTTCCCTGTTTTTTCTGAAAGCTTCAAGTTTTCTTCTTTTATTTTCTCCCTACATGTTAAACTTCCTTTACTCATTCATAAGAGAAGTGATTCTAGTGACAATTTCTTTTAGTTTTCTTTCATCTGAGAATGTCTTGTTTTTATTTATTTTTTTAATATCTGAAGGATAGTTTTGCTCACTATGGAATTATGGTTAACAATTCCTTTATTTCAGCACTTGACAAATACTGTGCCACTTCCCCTGGCCCCCATGGCTTCAGCTGAGAAATCTGTTGTCATTCAAATGGTTTTCCCCCTATAATTAAACTGATATTTTTCTCTGGCTGCTTTCAAGATTTTTTCTTCCTTTTTAATTTTCAAAAATTTAATTATGTTGTGACTTGGCCTGGATAGTTTTTGATTTATCAAATTTGAGGTTAACTCATCTTTTTTGAATTTGTAGACTTACGTTTTTCATCAAATTTTGGAAGTTTTAAAAAATCCGTTATTTCTTTAATATATCCATCAGCTCCACTCTTTCTTTTTGCTTCTGAGTCTTGAATAATCTGAATGTTATATTCCACAGGTCTTGCAGGCTCTGTTTTTTTTTCCTGTTTAACAGGAAAAATTTAAGTAATTTTTAAAAATTATTTTCTCTCTGTTGTTTAGAATGGGTGAATTTTATTGATCTGTCCTCAAGGTCACTTACTCTATTTTCTGTCATCTCTATTCTACTATTGAACACATTCAGCATGTTTTTAATTTCTGTTATTGTGTTTTTCAGTTACATAATGTCCACTTGGTTCTTTTTTATATCTTACACGTCTTTATAGAGATATTCTATTTTTTCAATTTGCTTCCAAATAATTTCCAATTTTTTATTAAAACATTTTTATGATGGCTGCTCTAAAGTACTTGATGGATAATCTCAACATCTGATTTATCTTGGTGGTGGCACCAGTTGATTGTTTTTTCTCATTAAAGTTGTGATTTTTCTGTTTCTTGGTATGACCAGGGTGATTTCTGATTGTATCCTGGACATTTTGGTTATTACATTAGGAGTTTGGAAACTTAGTACTGTTATTAGTTTTAGCAGGCAGTCGTTTTAAGTTTAGCACACAGTTCTGGCCTACTGTTATTGGCTGTGGTTCTGATAAAAGTTTAATTTTTAGAGCTTTGCAGTGTTATTTTGGTCTGTTTGGTTTATTGGATGCTGATAGCCCTCCCATTGGTCCCTGCTGGTACTGCCTGAGACAGCAGAAGAGGTTTTCTCACACTGGGCCACCAAATGTATCTGTGGGATAGGAGAATCTCAGGCCCACGGGAATGAAGAGGCTTCCTAGGATGGGCAGCTTGTTTTGGCAGAATCCACTTTGCTGGTGTACCTTGGACACCTGGTATCTCTCAGTGAGGGAGAGGAATCTCAATCCCAGTGGGGAAGAAGACTATTTTTCCTGGTCAGTTATTTATTGTCAGTGAGGTTCTTTTTGATTCCAGTTGTGGTACCATCAGGCATACCAGGTGTTGACAGTGGAGCTCCCATGCAACCTAGGGGAGAAATGAGCTACCTGAGTGCTTTCTGTTTATAGATTGGGGGTTGAGAACATCAGACCCAAATTGCTTTTTTCTGCTGGATGGGAGGTCAGAAGATGCCCTGCTGCTATGCTTCTCCCTGGTTCTGAGGTTCCTAACAGGTCCCCCGTTCCTCTTCGCAACACTCAGAATTCTTTGACTGCCTCTTGCATTTTATATGGGTTTATGGTTATATTTAGAAGGGAGGATTAGGAAGAAAGAAGTCTATGTAATCTTGTCCAGGCTGGATGTTCTCTTTTTATTCATTTTCAAATTTTAGAATTTTAAATTCCCATGATTCTATTATCTAATCAAGTCAATATTTTTATCCACATTAACTTTTAGATCTTTCCCATTTACAAATGATACCATAGGTTTTTATATGATACATTTCAGTTTACGTTTTATCAAACAGATATTTTTATGTTGTTCCAGTTTTTTTTTCTTTTTAGTTCATTTAATCACAAAATATTTTTTAAATGATTTGAGAAATTTGTGAACAGTTATGTTTGGGGAAACTGAAACTCACAGTCTGAAATTATTTCATAAAGGTTGCCTTTTCATGTGGCTTTATTTGGTTCCCTTATTTGTAAAACAAGGTAGTTAGGACAGATAAGCTATCGGAGCCAGCTGAATTTAAAAATATACTGTGGCTGGAAAATAGGGATGACCCTGGCCAGTCTGACAGAGTAGGTGGACATTTTGGAGGCCATACTAAGCAGCAGGAGAGAAGCTGCTATTTCCATCCCCAGGCCAAAAAGAGGGGACCAGGGCTGACTGAGATGTTGGAGTGATTAGGTGCTCTGTTCTAATTCTGGCAGTGAATTGAGGAGGAAATCGCAGTGGCATAAGTGCTCTCTCTGAGCAGGTGTTCACAGCACAAACACCAGGAAAGATTTAAGCAGCTCAGACTGATCCTCTTAGAAGTGATACTAAAAAGAAGCTCACGAGAAACAAATTCATCTTGGTAAGGTTCAAGGAAAAATCTAGAAAGCTGAAAACACAGCTTTATAATGAAAAATTGAGTAAAGTAGGGTTAGATCATGTTAAATAAATGGTTTGGTGGGTGGAAGTATTTAATGATCATCTTCAAGGTTACCTTGAGAAATTTTCTATTTTAGGATGTAATCATAAAAAAAATCTTCCCCTGGAATAAGTGTAATTTTTTTTCTACATCACTTAAAAAGCAGTAATTTTCTTCTGGTGAAATACCTGACAGCTAAGAGGAGCACAGAGCTATGGAGTGATTTGCCTCAGGTACTGCAGGCAGGGATGGAGCGAAGACTAGACATATCTTCTCAGCTTTAACCCGCGGTGCTTTCTATTGCCAAGGGAGTCACCATGTTTCAGCTCCTCAGAGGACAGAATCAATAGAAACAAGCTCGACATGCAGCAAAATGGGCTTAAATTAGACAAGAAGTTGTTTCCTATAAGCAACAGTTGAAAGAGAAGGAGACTGCTTGGAGCACTTCCCTAAATCTTTAAGATTGGGATTCTGGGCCTCCAAGACTGGATGTGATATTTTGCGTGGTGGGAGGAAAAGGAGATGGCCTTTGGGAGAAAGGACTTTTCACTTTTGATGTGATTGCAAGATAGTTTTCAGAGATGGAGAGTGTTGGAATAAGTTGTGCTGATATCTGCTAATTTGCCTTGCCAGGGGCATCATCCATCATTTTCCCACTCAGAACAGTTATCTGTTCAGATTTATCCAAGAATTTGTTTCTCTTCTGGCCCATGGGAAGCCCTGGTGGGAAATGTTGAGAGAAGGAGAAAAGCAAAGTCAGGGTGTTTATTCCTGCATCTCTGTCCCTGTGGTTTCTCCGTAAGCCGACTGCTGCCTTCCACTGAAAAGCAGGTCCTGTCAGATGGTTCTCTCCCAGGATGCTTCTCCACTTTTGGAATCCATGACTGGTCCTCCACCCACTCCTGCAGCCCTGCTGTTACTGGTCCTGTGATACAGCACTATCTCTTGTGCTTTCTCCACACCTTGCTCACAACTTCATAAATAGTTTCTTTATTAAACTATCTCCAACTTATCATAATGTGTGTGTGTGCGCACGTGCCTCCCATCTATGTCCCCCCTGTACTCTGACTGATGCACCTGTCGTACTAGGTAAAGATGCCCAGTGACCATGTCGAAAGGCTGGAACATGCAGCAAGGGGGTCACCAACTGCAAAGAAGTCTCATGCTCTTTTCTTTCTGCAGCTGAGAACTTCTGGAGAAGACACTCCAAGAAGGAACAGTGTCATGTTCTAAAACAAAAACTGGCCCATGATTCTAGGCAGAAGTTTTCTCCATACACACAGAGAAAAATATCTTGCTAAATAAAACTGAGTCATTCAACTGCATTATCAAGGTTAGAGCAATCAGATTGTAAACAATAATCAATAATGCTCTTTATCATCCCTTAGACACTTAGCATTAGTCATTAGGAAAGTGAATGATAAGATTCTGCTCCATACTTCAGAGACTTGGAAGAATGGAAGTAGAGCTGCTTGAGAATCAGGATCTCTGAGCTTTCCTTAGATGTAAGAGGTCCTAGGAAACAGGCTCCTTTATTTCTCTGAAAACCATTTCCACATTTGTAAAATATGGGGCCTCGAACCCAGAAGCTGAAGTGGGAAGATGGCTTGAGCCCAGAGTTCGGGGCCAGCCTGGGCAACATTTAGACTCAATTTTTAAAGGGAATAAAATAAAATAAATAAACAAATAAATAAAATTAGATATGTGGATCAAACAAATGGATCCCAAGTTCCTTTTTAGCTGGAATAGTCTATGTGATTATGAAGAGGTGGAAAGGAGGATATAATGTGGTGTGTGGATGCATATTGGGTGGATGGAGAGGACCGGGGAATATTGTATGTGAATGGGGAAAACCAGAAAGTGTGCTATATGGATAGGGAAGACTGGCGAGTGTGGTGCATAAATGGGGAGCACTGAGGAGTGTAGTGTATGAATGGGGAGGACCAGGGAGTATAGTACATAAATGGGGAGGCCCAGAAAGTATAATGCATAAATGAGGAGGACTGAGGAGTGTAGTGCATGAATGGGGAGGAATGAAGAGTGTAGTGCATGAATGGAGAGGACTGAGGTGCACGGTGGATGAATGGGGAGGATTAGGGAGTGTGGTGCATGAATGGGGTGGACTGAGGAGTGTGGTGTGTGAATGGGGAGGACTGAGGTGTGTGGTGCATGAATGGGGAGGACTAAGGAGTGTGGTGCATGAATGGAGAGAACGGAGGTGTATGTTGCATGAATGGGGAGGGCTGAGTGTGGTACAAGGATGAGGAGGACTGAGGAGTGTGATATAAGGATGGGGAGGACTGAGGAATGTGGTATAAAGATGGAGAGGACTGAGGAGTGTGGTACATTAATGGGGAAGATTGGGGAGTGTGGTGCATGAATGGGGAGGACCAAGGAATGTGTGTAAAGATGGGGAGGACTCAGGTATATGATTCTGTGGATGTGGGAACTGAGGAATATGGTGTGTAGATAGGGTGGACTGTGGAACCTATTGCTCAGACAGAGAGAACTGAGGAATATGTTGTGTGAATGGGGAAGATTGAGAAACATGGTGCATGGGTGGGGAAGACACTGGAGTGTGTTGTGCAGAGGGTGAGAATTGGATAGTATGGTGCCTGGATGATGGGAAGACATGGGGAGTTGGTGTGTGGATTGGGAGCTTTAGGAGGCATGGTGTGTAAAGAAGGAGGATGAGAAGTGTGGTGCATGCAGGGTGAGGGCTGGAGAGTGTGGTGTGTGGATAAAGTTGATTGGGAAGTCTATTGCATGGACAGGGAGGACTCAGGAATGGGGTTTGTGAACAGGGAAGATTGGAGAGTGTGATGTGTGGATGGAGAGGACCGTGGAGTGTGTGAATGAGGATTGTAGAGTGTCTTGGGGAGAGGCTGAGGGCTGGGGAGCATGGTGTGTGGATGGGGAGGACTGGAGAGTTTGGTGTGTAGGCGGAGAAAACTGGGGATTGTGGCACATAAATGGGGAGGACTGAGGAGAGTGGTACATGATTGAAGAGGATTGGGTGGGTGGATGGGAAGAAATGTGGAGTGTGTGTGTAAATGGGGAGATCTGGAGTGTCTAATAAACAGGGATGATTGAAGAAAACTATAGGTAGATGGGGAGGACTGGGGAGTCTACTGAGTGAATGAGATGACCCAGGAATGTGGTGCATGATTGGAGAAAACTGGGGAGTCTGTTGTGTGGATGGGATGGACTAGGGAATGTGCTGCCTTTGTGGGAAGGATTTGGAAATGTGATGTATAAGGACTTTCCCCTTGGCTTTGCCTTAAGTCTGGAAATTGAGGTAAAGACGGTGATGATCAGTGTCCAACAGAGATATTTGGTGTGCAACTTGGGATATTGATTGCTAGTGCAGAGATAGGAAGCAATGACATCTCAATGGTGACAATAATACCACTTCTCATCTTAACTGATCTTGTAATATGTTTCCCCAAGTAATATGTATGTATTTAATGACCCACGGGAGAGATACAAAGTAAATTATATTGACTCGAAGTTTGGAGACGTGGCGCTTCCATTTAGTTGTATGACCTTGACAAGTCCCTTTCCCCTTTAAGTTCTTGGGTTGGGCTAAATAATACTATATGACCTTATAGGCCACTTCCAAATCTAAAATCTTAGACTCCCATAGCTCACAGTCTATATTCTCAAGTAGTTTGTGATATAATGGGGATGTAAGGCTCAAGCTCCAATAAAAAATGAGGTGGCAAGAGAGCTTGGGACCAAGAGAAGGAGATGGGCAGAGGAAGCCTAGTCATCATCACCCTCTCCCAAGCCTTATTTTTTCAGTCATATGCTATCCATCTGTTGGTTCTGTATCAGCTTGGGAGAACAGAGTAGCATGTTTAAAAGCTCATTTTATGTAGGTAATTCTCATTATTCATTGCAGTTATTCACAAACATTCCAGCGCTTCTTCCTGTCTAGAACAGATTCAGGTTTTATGGGGCCTAAAGTTTATATAAATGTATAAAATGTACAAAAATATCTTACTTTACAAATTCAACAAAGTGCATAGCCATGTAAATGTGTTGCTTTGGTGTCTCCTGGAAACTGGAAAGGGGCTTGCGTAAGCAAGGAGACTAAAACTTTGGGTTGATCAGTTTCACAGAGTACTTTTGCTCTTAACAGAATTATACTTCTTCATCTCTTTGAAGTTAGGCATGACCATCTGAGTTGATTTAGTGAACAGAATGTGAGTAGAAGTGATATCTGCCCCTTCTGGATAGAAAATTAAGAGCTTGTGCATGATTCACTACATCCCTGTCCCCCTGGTGTGGGAACTGTGGAAGCAGCTGTCAGCATAGAGCTCCATCACCTGGGTCCCTGGTACTATCAGGAATGGAGTCCCACTGCCATGGGGAATGTACCATGAATGAAATAGACTTTAGTGGTGATAAACCACTGAGATGTTTGGGGTTGCTTGCTACTGCAGCATACCCTAGCCAAACCTGACTGAAACAATAAATTATGAAGTGTTTTCACAGGTGTAGTCTCTTTTTGGAATAGACATGGACACTTCTCATCCTCATTTTTCAAATGAAATTCTCAGACTCAGAGAGGTTAAGTACCTTCAGGAGAGGTCATAAGTGAGCAGGTGACTGGCCTGGAAGAGGACCCAGGCATTTTGGTTCCTTTCCATCCTGACTAGGATGGAATGGTCTCCACAGTGGTTGATGCAGTTCCTTTGCTTGGTAACTGCGCTCCCCAGTTCCTTCATCTCTCCCCTCTGATCCTAGATAAAGCCTGGGCTTCTGCTTTGGGCAGATGTCTCAGATCCAAGTGGACAATCCAGACAAGTCCCTGAAGGACTCTATTCTCACCAGAAACGGATGAAGAATCCTAGAGAGAGGCCACAGAGAAAAGAACCCTTGATAAAGTCAAGATAGATTGAAAAGTGTGCATTTTGAAAAAAATGGTCACAAATACTTTTCTCTTGTCTATTTATGGAGTGCAACTTATACTTACATACAGTACCTTGTCACCCTTTTCCATAAACACATATGTGTGCATGTTTTACATGGAAAATTGTGTTTGGACTAACTAGTAATTTAACGGGGCTCAAGGGGACAGGCCTTAGTTTGAGTGGTCTACAATGTTTGTTACGTGAATGGGGGAAATGGTTTTGACTTAGGGAGAAAAGGTAACTTGGGACAAGAGTCACTTTCCTGGCAGAGTAATACAATCCTCCAGGTGTACATCCTGCTTTAATGATATGGTAAGGGAGATCCAGACGGGGGTGAAAAGGAAAAGGAATCTCATTTAGCTGAAGGGAGGTTAAGACAGGGCACTGATTGAAGCATCTCAGTAAACAGTGCACATAGCTGCCCAGATCATCTGGCAGGAGATCAATAGGTTTGAGCTGAAATGAGAATCATCTGAAAAGCTAAGAAATATTTCCTGGAGAATTCCATTAGACAGCATTACACTCAGTAAAGTCTGGTTCTGTCAGCCACTTGCACTGTGCTTCAGGACGATTCTTAGATTGGAATTGGTGCAGCTGGGAAAAGCTATTAGATATACGTAGACTTTTTCTTTGTGAGAATTGGAGTCAGCCCTGTAAACTCTCTGGGGGGTTTAGAAATCCTTTTACTCACAGGTGGGAACTTGATGGCACAGGAGTTACTGAAAGAAGCACTACTGTTGGCTGAGTTTCTCTCTCTCTCTCTCTCTCTCTCACACACACACACACACACACACACACACACACACACACTGTCTTTCTCTCCTTTCTGTTCTTCTGCTTTATTCTTGGAAATCTATTATTTGGTGAGACTTTCTTTCTTTGGTTCTTTATTTTTTAGAGACAGGGTCTTGCTCTGTGGCCTAGGCTGGAGTGCACTGGTGTGAGCATAGCTCACTGCAGCCTCAACTTCTTGTGCTCAAGTGATCCTCTGGCCCCAGCTTCCTGAGTAGTTGAGACTATAGGTACATGGCACCACACTTGGCTAATTTTAAATAAACTTTTTAAAAATGGGGTCTTGCTATGTTGCCCAGGCTTATCTCAAACTCCAGACCTCAAGCAGTTCTCCTGCTTTAGCTTCCTGAGTAGCTGGGATTACAGGTGCATGCCACTATGCCTGGCCTTTAAGTGAGACTTTCCATACCCCATCTCATTAAAACATTGTTCACTGCAACCCATATATATGAAACATAAAGCTATACCAAAAGCTAAAACTCAGGGAAAATAAAATTTTTCTCCCCTCTGCAACCACATTCTCAAAAAAGTCAATTACAAATACAAAAAATTCTCCAGTAATATAACAAAATTCCCATTTTCCAAAATAATTAGGGAAAAAAGCAATATTCTGTTAAAAGAGGGCTGCCATATGTACAACACATAGATTACCAACATCCACATAATGATACTACAGTGAAATCTGCTTTATAAAAATCCAGGGATGTGCTTTTGGTGATTCAGAAGGCCCGTCACGGTCTGGTTGGGCCTTGTTACATCATTATGAGTAATTCTCATTATTTTGGACACCAACTGGGTAAGTATAGGAGGCCGAGCTGAACCTTTGCTGACACGTGGATTCCCAGGGGAAAATTTATATATAATCTGTCTGAAGTAAACTTGATTTCTTTGACATTTATCTCTTTCATAAAAGTGAAAAGCTGCAAAAAGTGCCTGTTTATTTTAGCTTTACTTTTGTTTGGGTTCTGAGAAGGAGGAGGCTTATAATCCTCAGGGCTTCTTACCATCTTCCTGATGATTTTTCTCATCCATGATCCCATCTATCATTCTAGCATCCCTATGTGGCTAAGAAAAGGCAATTAGCAGTAGTACCATCTCCACACTACAGATTGGAAGGCAGAACTCCTCGTCACAAGTGAAGTGTGTTTCCCAAGGCCCCCACTCTGTCATCCAAGCTGGGCATCCTCTGGATCCTCACCTATTGCCTTATATTGAGAGCTCAGTGGTGCAGGGACATCTTCCCCATTTCAAACTATGTGTTCCAACCCTCTGCCACTTTGGCAAATGGTTTGCAATGTTGGGAGTTTTTTCTTTTTCTTTTTTTTTTTTTTTTGAGACGGAGTTTCGCTCTTGTTACCCAGGCCGGAGTACAATGGCGCTATCTCGGCTCACCGCAACCTCCGCCTCCTGGGTTCAGGCAATTCTCCTGCCTCAGCCTCCTGAGTAGCTGGGATTACAGGCATGCGCCACCATGCCCAGCTAATTTTTTTGTATTTTCAGTAGAGACGGGGTTTCACCATGTTGACCAGGTTGGTCTCGATCTGTTGACCTCGTGATCCACCCACCTTGGCCTCCCAAAGTGCTGGGATTACAGGCTTGAGCCACCGCACCTGGCCGGGAGCTGTTTTCTAAAGAGGCAACATGGTGCAAGAGGAAGAAGCATTAAGCCAGGAGTTGGGAAATTAAGACTCAAATTCTAGCTTCACCTGAAACTTTTCTGTGTTTTTTCAAGAGCCTCAATTTTCTCATCTGCAAAGTGGCCTTGGTCATCCTGCCCTGCCATCCTCATGAAGTTCTGATGAGGAATGAATGAGTGAATTGGCAGGGAAGTCTGGTGCAGGGCCATCTGTATGAGAGAGCTTGTTTTTTTTTGCTGCTCCCTGGTCCCCTTTGTAGAGTTTCAGTGAGCGGCAGTTCCCAGGAAAGAGGTGTTTGGAGTTTCCTCCAAAGTTTGGAATTTTGTAAGCCCTCAGCTGCTGAAGAGTGAGGAAGCGTCTGCGACGAACTCCCAGTTGATTTCAGGTTCATCTCTAGATAGGAGGCTGGTGAGGTAGACAACAATCAGACCCTAAGAAACTGACCTGAGCCTCTTACCCCACTCCCCTCTGGCTCTGCAAGTGATCACACCTCACTCAGATGCAGCATCTGGAGGCTCAAGGGGGATGATTTGAGGCCTTCAAAAAATGCCTGTGTTTACACTTAGCTCCTTTCCTAACCAATTTCCCTCACCAATGCCAGCATTGTCTTAAAGAACCTTCTGAAATGATAGAAATGTTATTTAACTGTGCCGTCAGATACAGCAACCACTAGCCACATGTAATTACTGGACACTGGAAATGTGGCAAGTAACTGAGCAACCAAATCTTTAATTTAATTTAATTTGAATTAATTTAAATAGTCACACATGGACATGCAGATCCAAGTGTTTCTCCTTTTGATTGTGTCTGTGTCCAGAAGATCCTTGTTAAACCGCTTATGTACTATTATTATTATTATTATTTTAAAGTGAGGCCATATGGCCAAAGATGAAGTTCTGGCATGAGTATTGGGATAGAGAGGGGAGAAAAGAGGAAATGTGCCAGAAAGGCCAACTTGCTGGCTCCCAAGAGGCCTCCAGGGGAACATCTGGCTCAGTCTCGCAGGCACAGAAACTAGATTTTTCAGGGCAAGGAGAGTTGAATTGATCTTCAGAGGTGGTAGTCCTTTAATCAAGCTCTCCAAACAAATGCAATCCATTAGAAAGCTAGCACAGCACAGTACAAGGAAACTAGTACTCCTGTCTCCCCCGGGCAGGATGAGGGTGAGAGAGGCTAGCCATTTTCTACATGAAAACTGAAAGCTGAAGTGGAGTTGGTTTGGTGAGCATGGCATCAGAGCAAGTAGCATGAAATAATTCAAATGATTGATGGGCCATGCAGTCACGGCAAGGTGGACCGTATCTGTCCTGGGGCTGGTCCAGCTGTGTTTCTGACTACAGTCCTCTCTTCTTGAATGGTGCCTGAGTGGTTATCAGCAGTTTTTACTTCTGACTCTACTTTGTTTTTTAAGCTTTCATGATTGATCAACCCCACACGATTGTCTTAGTCCATTGGGACTGCTATAACTGAATACCATAGACTGAGGAGCTCATAAAAAATAGTAAAGTATTTCTTACAGTTCTGGAGTCTGGGATGTCCAAGATCAAGGTCCAAGTATATGGTGAGGGCTCACATCTGGCTCAAAAATGGCTTTCTTTTCACTGTGTCCTCATTTGGTGAAAGGGGCAAGGAAGCTCTCAGGGGCCTTTTACATAAGGTCAATTGTTCCATTCATGACCTAATCACTTCACATGCCTCTCCTCTTAATAACAACCCAATGGAGACTAGGTTTCAGCATCTGAATTTGGGGCAGGGGACACAAACGTTCAGTCTATTGTAGCCATTGATACATTCTTTCTTTATGGCACATTTAGGTTCCTGTCCTGTACCACACACTCAGTGCACACTTATTTCTTTAAGATGATTAGCTTGGTTGACATCACAGTTTGTCTCCCAGAAGACCGTCTTACGTCCCTTGTTTCCAAAGTCTTGCAGTCTCCAAGTACTGACTGCATGTATTTCCTGTGAGGGGTAGCATGTTTATTAGTTGTTGCTATCCATGTGTTTTCTGTTTGAAAAAATAACTTGTGTGTGATTAGGCATTATTGGGGCCAGACTGATGAAATGAGAGTAGCATGCATGATGGCAGGCTGGTTGGTGTGGACCCCTTGGACATACAGAGCAGCAACTCAGTTCAGGCTGTGTGTAGACATCCTAGAATGTGAGTCCAAAGTTGCCAGATCTTCTGTTTGTTTTTTTTTTTTGAGATGAAGTCTCGCTCTGTCGCCCAGGCTGTGATCTCCACTCACTGCAACCTCTACCCTCTGGTTTCAAGCGATTCTTCTACTTCAGTCTCTCAAATAGATAGGACGACAGACATGCGCCACCAAGCCTGGACAATTTCTGTATTTTTAGTAGAGACGGAATTTCACCATGTTGGCCAGGCTGGTCTCGAACTCCTGACCTTGTGATTAGCCCTTCTTGGCCTCCCAAAGTGGTGGGATTACAGGCTGATTTTTAAATAGAAGTTGAACATCTGGATATTATATGAAATCACCTGGTTTTTCAAAGTGAGAAACCAATTCAACTAAAACCCAACAGTGAATTCAACTAAAGCCCAACAAAATACATTAGCAAGTTGGATTTAACCCATGATCTCTGGCTTGTAGTTTCTGGGTGTCCTGGGAGGCTTTGGTCTGGGAGTCTGCCATTATTGGTTCTAGTCCACACCCTGCTTCTACATTGCCACGAGGTTCAAGGACAGCACATCCCCCGTTGCTACTCAGACTCCTCCTCTGTGAATTTGGACTGGACTGTGAGATGGGATGTTCCCTAAGGTTTCCTCTTGCTCTGTTCCAGTCTGCTGGGGCTACCTTAACAACATACCATAGATTATATGTTGTTAATATACAACAGAAATTTATTTTCTCACAATTCTGGAGACCAGAAGTCCAATATGAAGGTCAGCAGGGACTGCTCCCCTTGGTGTGTAGATGGCCACCTTCTTGCTGTGTCTTCACATGGCCTTTCTTCTGCATGTACACACCTTTAGTGTCTCTTTCTTTTCTTATGAGGTGCTAATCATATTGGATTAAGACCACATTCTTGTGAATTATGTAACCTTATTACCTCCCTAAAGGCCTGATATGGTTTGGCTCTGTGTCCCCAACCAAATCTCATCTTGAATTGTAATCCCCATAATCCCCACATGCCAAGGGAGGGATCTGGTTGGAGGTGGTTGGATCATGGGGGCGGTTCTCTCATGCTGTTCTGGCAATAGTGAGTGATTTCTCACAAGATCTGATGGTTTTATAAGTGTTTGACAATTTCTCCTCACATTCTCTCTCCTGCTGCCTTATGAAGAAGGTGCCTGCTTCCACTTTTGCCATGATTGTAAGTTTCCTGAGGCCTCCCCAGCCATGTAGAACTGTGAGTCAATTAAACCGCTTTCTTTTATAAATTATCAAATCTCAGGGAGGTTCTTTATAGCAGTGTGAAAACAGACTAATACAAAGCTGTATCTCCAAATATAGTCACTTTGGGGATTAGGGCTTGAACATAAACATTTGGTGAAGGGGAGAGCAAAGTTCAGTCCATGAGATGCTCAGAGAGTCTGTACTTCATTCATAAAGTCACTGAGGTTAGATTGTGACTCTAACTCAGCCATCTTTCCCTTGCCCCTCCAGGTCCATCCTCTATCCTCCCACCGCTTGCCCTGTGTCTTTAATATATATTTTCCAGAGCAAAACTACAGACCCTACCTGCATTGCCAACCTGTAGCGGTGGCACTGAGGAGTCAAGAGCCCTGTCTTGGATATAGAGTGGAAGAACAGGTCATATATGTACATGCTCCTATGTGGGCAGCTACACGGAGCAGTTGTGCCTGGGAACACTGCCCTCTGCTTTGGTCAGGTTTAGCCAATGAGGAGTGTAAGTAGGTAGTTAGAGGGAGACAGGAGAATGAGGGAGGGAGACAGGAGAATGAGATTGGGAGAACCTTGCTCCAAGGTTGCCATGGGCTGGCCGTGACCCCTCACTGAAGGTCACTGCTCCTGTTAGACAGCTTCGCTTCCTCCACATTCCACACTTTCTCCCTCTTATCCCATTAATCCGTTACTGTTACTCACCTCAGTACACAGCACCATCCCTCCATGAATTCCCTACCACCTGCCACACTCTTGAGAAGAGTCTTTTTTCTCAAATCATCCAACTTGTAGGTGCTGGGATCCTGACCCATACAGCCAGAGTATGAAGAAACCCATTGGTGGGTCATCCTGTCTATCACTTCCTCTTGTGTCCTCACCCTCCAGTTTCCAGGCAGATCTGCCTCAGCCCGGGCTTGGCTAGCTTCCCCTGGGCCATGCACTTTTTTTCTGAGGTGAACCACATCACAGCTCTTGCTCTCCGAGCTAGTTTGCTATCATCCCTTTGCAGTCCCTACGGACAAGCGTGGAAGAAAGAGCTGTCTGGAAAGTGCAGTTCCCTGCAGCTAGGTTCTGGGCTTTGCCTGGCTGAGATGACATTAGCTCCTTGACCATTTGCCCCAGGCAAGTAGGCATTTCTCTAGGGACCATAGAATATGTTTAGAATGAGATTTACTTTTTGCTCTGTCAAGGTCACAGACCTCTCGGGGCAGCTCATATTGTCTCCTTCATCTACAAGACTCACACTAACAGCCCCTCCCCACATTTTATTGAGGTTCCTTCCACTAAAGCTTTAGGTACCACACTAGTTATGGATACAGATGAATAGAGCAAAGTTAATAATGCTTTCAATATCCAGAGTAAGAGAAAGGAAGACACATACATGAATGATAATTATAGTGCAGGATAGAGATGGACTGGAATAAACACTGTACGAGTTTGTTAAGTGCTGGGGGTTGGTGTAGCAGCACAGGAGAGTGGTGTAAAGGTGACGACCTTGGACTCAGGTCACTTGGGGTTCAAATCCTGCTTCACTACTTAATAGTTGTAACATCTTAGACAAATGGCCCAGCTTCGTAGACTTTAGTTCCCTCATCTGAAAAATATAGGCAGTAATCTAGGTTATCTCTGCTAGAAGTAAATGATGAATAATGCCTGTAATATGCTTAGCTCAGTGCCTTGCATATGCTCAGTACTTAATGAATGTTAACTTTTATTGCTATTTAGCAAAGATTGTACAAAGGAATGGGTTTTGTGGTAATAATTCTCCCATTCCTTAAAGAATGGGAGGATTTTATGGGAAGTGGAAGATCATTCCAGAAGGACAGAAGCACATGAATGAAGGCACAAGGACAAGCGTGTTTTGGAATTGTCAGTTAATCCAGCTGATACACAGTGACTACTTATTAGGAAAAAGAGCAGGAAAAGCTGATTAAATCCATATCAAGGACACTGAATATCAGGGTGAAGGGTCTGTATGTAATTTTGTAGGCAGTAAAGAGCCATTAAAAATAAAGATTTTAAACAGGGCTACATATACTTAGATAAACTTTAGGAAATTTAATCTGGCAGCTTGTTATAAATTGAATTGAATGTGGAGAAAAAAGGTGGGAAAAGGAGGCATGAGGCTGTTACTATTGTCCATGGATGTAGTAACAAGACCTGTCTTAGGGAAAAGCTGATAAATAATAACCAAACTCCTAACATCTGACAGAACCAGTTTGGCAGGAGGCAGAACATATGAAAATGAAAGTGTTAAGTCCACACAAAGCCAGGGGGCAACTGGGAATTAAAAGCATGTGTTTAATCCTGACATCAATTAATGACAAAGTAGTATTGATTTTTATACAATTCTGAATTTAACATGCATTTTCTAGATCAAAACAGCAGAGCCCACCTGTATTGCCAACCGGTGGTGCTGGCACTGAGGAGCTGAGAGCCTTGTTGTGTAGATGGGGTGGGAGAACAGGGCATAGATGCACATGCTCTTATGTGGGCAGCTTGTGGCAGGAACTCGAGCAGCTGATGACTGTCCCCAAAGAGCACATCTACATGTTTGTTCAGCCCCCCTCACAGCTCCTGCCCCATTCTGACGAAGAAGCCTGCTAACATTTAGTCAGAGTTTTATTTAGAACGATAGTGCCTTGGCTGGTATTTTCACTTGTGGGAGCTGGCTGTCCTAAATGTAGCAGGAAAGTGCCCTGAAACC
Organism: Callithrix jacchus; assembly: GCF_049354715.1. NCBI lineage: Eukaryota > Metazoa > Chordata > Mammalia > Primates > Cebidae > Callithrix > Callithrix jacchus. Next base: position 13,894,276 of record NC_133521.1, on the reverse strand, counting down.
CACACACCAGGTCAAAGAAGGTACAGAGTAGGGGGCCAGAGTATTCCCTCTGGAAGTGAATGCTAGTCAAGCAATACAGCAAGCATGGAGCCAGAGATACAAAGAGCCCTGAGGTCTCTGTCCTCATCTCCGGGGAATAAGAATTTATGAAGCGTGGCCGGTTGGGGAATTAGCCACAGGACACTAATGGGAATTCCAAGTATGGAATCCAACAAGACCTGCGAGAACTTAGATCCAGTGGATCAGGCTTATGTTGATGGGTTGCACTTTCAGATAGAAATAAACAAGAGGATCATTTCCTTAACACAGAAGTGGTCAAGGTTGTTTTTAGAACCAGAGAGTCTTCCATAGAGCAGGGCAGCCTGGTGAGGCAACTGTCAGCTGTAGGAAGGAAGACCATCTCCAACAAGACGCTGCACGAGGAGCTATCCGTGGTGCTGCAGCGGCCCTCGTGAGAGCCCTCTTGGAAGGTGTCTATTAGCTGCGGTATGGCAGGTACTGTTTCAGGTACTTTACACACATTGCATCCTTTAATACTCACAGCAACCCTGCACTGTGAGTGTTTTTATCAGCCTTGCTTCTACAGACGAAGAGACTAATGCTCAGAGCTTCACTTTCTGCCTCATCCAGTTTGGATGTTATGAATAACATTTTCAGACATCAGGTTTGAGGAATTCCAGCCTAACAAAGAAAGCATATTAACACCCTTTCTCTGGTCTGGGTAAAGATATTTTGTTTCTTTGGAGGCGGAAGTGGTGGAAACTTACACCAAAGGCAACGGAGTTTAAGTCATAGGAGAGTCTTTAAAGAGAAAGATTAAGTATATATAACAATATTTTAGATTCTTGATACAAAGGCATGTAGGAACTTTAAATATGTTAACAGAGAAGGAAAAGTTAACCCCTGCTAATCAGAAGAAAGCAAATCATGGGTTTTTGTGAAATTCTGCAAGACTTTGTTACTCTTTAGCAATTTTCTCATTTATTTTTCTTGGCTATAAGGTGAAGAAAAAAGGCCTCAAGAGAGAGAAGGTAGAGGGCAAATAAAGGCCCATCTTTCATTAATTTGGGAGAAATCTTTGCTATGGCAGTTGAAGCCTTAATAAAAAAAATTTCACGTGGGCTCTTTGATGCCAAACATCACTAAATCTCAGGATCTAAAACATCATTTAGGCTAGGGAAAGGATTCTTCTCAAATCCCAATGTTACAGAAATTCAGGGGGTGTTCTTAATGCAAAGCATTTAAGCTAGGACCAAGGCTGAGAAGCAAGCGAGGGGTTCTCAACCTGGGTCCATAGACCTGGGGGATAGGGGAGGAAAAGTCCATGGATGGGCTCTGGGCAGCCTATGCATGCCTTAGAATGTAGGCAAAATGTTGTTTACAAATGCATTTTCACAGGGAGGGAGTGATAGCTGTCAAGAGATTCTCAAGATTCTCAGGAACATCCACAAAGTAAAGAGCTACGGTTTAAATATTCATTCCAGAAAGTTAAGGCTTGGCGAGTAAAGCATCTAATTATATCTATGCATTTATATTTCTGGGTTTGAAGTAAGCAGCCCCTATCAGTATGACATTTATGATAATTCAGATTAATGCTTGTACTTGTATATTTTAGTAAAGAGTTTTAGTTTTATGGTAGATGGTTCTAATTAAGTAGAAACCGTATGTTTTTTTTTTCCAATTAAATGTATTCCTCAAGAGAGCCTATAAAGTGAGAGAAAACATCAGTCAGGGAAGACCTGATGAGAGCTCATCATGTGAGAATGTTATCACTCACTTGCCTGAAATTCAATAAGGCTTCCTACGTTAGACATTCACATTCTAGCACAAATTTTGGAGGTCACTCCACGTCCCCATCTATCACCATGTGGCCCATTAACCATTGTAGAGACAGGGGAGCAGGGATAGCACAAGCAGAGCCCAAATTCTTTTTGCCCACTCAGCAAAGTTGTTTACTAAACTCTGATGGCCAAATGTTTTACTCAGCTAGAGGAAGGTAAGAATCAGGACCTAGCTGGATTTTTAAAAGCTCACAAATTCAACCTGGAGGAAGAATAGGTGAGTGCATATAAACTTCTCTTCTTCCTGAACTCCCACCCTCTATCTTCGCCTCACTTACTATCCAGTGATTTAAAGAGCAGTGTGAGTGAGTGAGTGTGTGTGTGTGTGTGTGTGTGTGGTCACACTATCCACGAAGAACATTTGATTCCTCTCAAGTGTCTTTGACAGCTCAGTGAGCTGACATAGCCCAGAAAATGTGCTGTTATGTTTTGCTAGGGACAGAGATGCAAGTATAGCTTAGTTATCTCAGGGTTTCCCCTGAAAAGAGCTAAATTACTGAAGGCAAAAACAAGTGTGATAAAAAAGCTGTGGTCCATGGGGTCCTAAAAGCTTCTGGGGTCCTAGGAAGTTGGGATTCTAGCAATGTGAAGGATAAAAAGGGCATAAACTTGTCCAGAACCATCACTTTATCTCAGGACAGAGGCAGGTGTGAATGGGAGGCAGCTGGGACCTGGAATGAGCCCAACCCTGTGAGATGAAGCAGGCACAAGGGCTGCATATCTAGTTTTAGAGAAATGGGGATGATGGCAAGTCAGAATTTTCAAAGGGGAGCTGTGGTTTCCCAAGAATGGGGTATTGGGTAGGAGTGCCAAGCCCTAGTGTGTCAGAGGCTTAGCAGGGGAGACCATGGAGACCACCCAGAACAACCCTCACAGGGGTCAAATATATATTCCAAGCAAGAACTGAAGCTGGAACCAAATGTCTTGACTGCCCAGTCATTGACCTTGTGACTCTCCTGCATATGTTATGTCCCACTCTTTACTGCCCTGCCTTCTACTGCCCTTCCCCAACTTAGCAGAGATTAGGCCAGGAGCTGCTCATGACTTGTGTAGCTCTCCAGTGGGGAGGACCCTGAAAGATTATTCTTTCTTGGCTGGCCACATTCTACCAGGAGGCCAGCAGGTGTGAAGCCAGCTTGATTTTATGTGGTAGCTACCGAAGCCCCCACAGCAATAAGATAGCAAACATAGAGCATGTGCCTGGAAGTGATCCAGTGCTTCATATGTGTGATATTTAACAATCTCAGCATCCCCATGTGATAAGCACTATCCTTCCCTATTTTACAGATTAGGGACCTAAGAACAGAGATGTTAAGTCATCTGCCTAACATCACACCAATGATGGTGGCAGAACTGAGATTCAAACCAGACAGTTGGGCTCCCGAGTCCATGCTCTTCACCACTGTGTTATCCTGTCTTTCAACTCTTAGAACCATGCATTAGGCTGTCCTTCTGCACAGTAGTTTTTTCCCCAAAGTTAAGCATTGCCCTTGCTTACCCCAAACCTCTCTTTCTCAAAGGAGAAAGCAGGAAAATGCCTTTGGGCATTCATTGGAATGTATATTAAAGGGAGGGTTCAGAGTGACCTCTGCTTGGGGGTCCCATTTCACCACTACTTTCTGTAAGTTGGAAATGATGCAGAATTCCTAGTGGAATCCCTCAGTTTCTTTGACTCTTGCATTGTTGCTCAGCAGGAGAGAGAGGTGGTCTGTGGTGTCTCAGCTGACACAAGTGGGGAGGACTGGCAACCTACAGAGAGGGTGGATGGGGCATCATTTCTGAAAGAGCATAAACCGACCATGTCTTAGTACCAGCAAGTGCCACCTCCAACCCCTTTCTGAGTCCCAATCTCTGAGACAGGGAACCTTTGTGGGTGTATAGGAAAGTGCATCTTGGTGCTCAGACCTAGGGATATTGAGACATACATTGTTGTGAAGTTTCGTGTGAACCCCACAACCTCGTGATGCCTCTTTGAATTAAAGAACTGAGAGCATTCAACTTGTAAGTCAGTGAGCTGGTAATTTGCTTTATCATGAGCTTTATGGCTTCTTGCTTATAGTAATTTTACTATAAAGTTTAAATATTATCAGGAAGCTGAACTTTGTTTTTTCAAGTCATTGAAGTAAATTTATGGTATAGTGAATTTGTTACGTTACATTCCCAAGAAGTGAAAAAGAAAATCTGATGAAGAGTATCTCCCCTTTCCTAGTGAAAGTGTTTTTGTGCATGAGACTAAGTCTACATGTATTACATTGAAGGATGCAATAATGAAATTTGACCTCAGGAATGAGAGATACAGGGTCATAGTTTCCGGATGCCTTGAAGAAAAGTCAACTGTATGGGAATCTGAGATTTGATCTTATTTTCAGCCAAATGCTATTATGCATGGCACTAGCAAAACATTAATGCCATTAGTACTTGGTCCGAATCCCATAGATGTGTTGAAGTTGATGGCAGTTATGTGAGAACTTCTTTTCTCCACCTCATTTAATGTGTCTCTCACGCATAGAATCATGAAATGTCAAAACTTAAAGCAACCTCAGAGATCATCTGTATTGTGCAGATGGAGAAACTGAGGTTCAGTAAGGGAGAGTGTTTTACCCAAGTTCACACTGCAAGTTACCAGCAGAGCTGGAAACCCAGGTCAGCTAATACTTTGGAGACAGTACTCATGACCCTTCTCCAGCTCCAACTTCAGCCTTTCCCTAGAGGTTGAAATGGGATTGATTCTTTCACCTATTAACTCTGAGCTATGATCATGCCCTCCCACCTAAAAGCGTCTTCGTGGCCATCAATATTACGGATGGTGAATGTGGACTTTACTACAGTTCATAAATACAATGAAGGTTGCGCTTTAAACACAGAAACACATGCACTTTGAATTCCTTGGAGATTTATTTAGACTTAACTCTTGCATTCTTGAATCTTTAATCTCTCGCCAAAGCAGTAAGTTTGCAGCTGGTAACAATCAGTGACCAGACTGGGGCAGAGAATGTAGATCACATTGACCCCAACCTTCAGGGACATGTTGACAGTGTAGCCCAGAGGGCTGCTGCTCAAGGAGAGATGCTAAAGAACTGCATCCCAACCTACCCAGCCAGCCCTACTGCCCACCATTTTCTCTGGGGACCTGGCCTTGGAAGCCCCCAGATTGTCACTTCCACTGCATTTTGTTGGTGAAGCAGGTCACTACGGCCAGCTCAGGCACAGGGAGAGGGAGTAGCTATGGGTGCAGAGAGGGCAGGCACTGACAATGGTCATCTTTGTAGACTATCCAGCTACAAGCAAATACATTATCCTAGAGGGAAACCTACTTGCCCCTTCCTTCATTAGGTTAGCAACTGCACTGCTAGCACTGAGAACAGCTTCAATACTAGGAAATACTTTGGGGAGGTAGATGGCAGGAAGAAAGAGAGGGAGAAGTCATTAATCTGAGATAATGGTTAAGGAATTAGGCCTGGGGGAGATAAGGCAGGATGTAAATTGAGGATATTAGGGGAGTAGGGGTGCGGTGCGGTGAGTATTGGAGAAAAACTTTGTCTACTTTCTTTACGGGCTCACAGTTCAAAAAGTATGGAGAAATGTATATATTTATGATTTATATCACATACAATTGTAATGAAGATTATTTTCAAAGATGAAAAAAGCATCCAACATCCCACCAGCTGGACATAATTGTGTTCATTTTTCTTTTCAATCTTAATTCCTCCTTAAATATGTCTTACATCTCTGTCATGTTCCTGTGTTGGGCATAGGTTCTGGGCTTTTCATCTGGGCTCATTTTATAAATGCTGCTCCAATGTGAGCTGCCATCTTTATCTACATCCTTTTAGAGGACACATTTTATTCTGGTTGAGGGAGATTTGTTATGGGCCAATGATCTGAGCACTACTAACAACGGTGACTCAGGTCTCCTGTGGTCATGTCACCCACTGGTCAATGAGTAAGGCCCTGGGGAAGCTGGACCTGGCCACTACTGGGGTCTGGGGAACGGTCCCTGCCCAAGATGCCCTGCTGGGGTTGAAACCCTCAGGGTGCTCAGTGAATGTTTACAGCTGCCAGCAAGAAAGGTTCTTCCTTTAAGCAGGGAGGCAGGCTGAGTTCTTTCCTCCTTTTCTCTTCAACCTTTCAAGGAGTTTGTTGGTTTCTGAAAACTATTAAGCTAGGGCATGAAGGTTTAGATTTCTTATCTCTTACAAGGGTTTACATTTCTTCCGGGAAGGGGGATTTAATTTTACTGTTGTAGCAATTTTTCACCACAAGAATCTGCTGACTTCTTTTTCTGATACTGAGATGCCAAACTTGGCACATTTTGGGCAGGTGGAGGGCACCCCCCTCTCTCTGCAATGTCCTCTGCTCTCTGCCCATTTAAATTCCACCTATTCTTCAAAGCCTATTTCACATCCTTCTATGTCCTCCTTGAAGCCCTCCTGGCCTTTTGCACCTATACTCAGGTTTCTGATATCTTAAAATATTTACTGCTTGCTAATGGTCACATTCTCCTAGAAGGCATCATGGTGTCATAAACAGACCCTGGGCTGGAAAGCAGGATACTTCAGATCCTGTCCCACTGCTAACCATCTGTGTGACCTTGGATGAGTCTTTGCACTCCCTGGGGGTATAGATAGCTGTTTCAATTTTTAAAAGAGGGCTAATCTCTTTTGTTCCTTTCTGTGGTAAGTCTATGATCTGAGTTCTTTGACCTTTGAGGTCACCCTTGCACATCACTCTAGAGACTGTGGAAATTGGCCTAGTTAATTTATTCTTATTTCCTCCAATGACCTTGAGTCTTTCTGTTCATAAGACATCATTTGGACAATGTGAAAATGTGCTTGCTATTGAAAACGTGGATTGGGTCTCTTCCACAAACTTCTTCATCTTACTCCTGCTTATCTACTTCTTTTCATCCAGTAAGTAGACTTCAGACTTCATTCTTTCTTTTGGTTGATGCTGAGTCTCTGATGATGTTACAGTGCTGCAAATGGAAACATACTTTCTGAAGTCTGTACTTCAAACACTCTATTAGTGCAACATATCACATACCAATCCCAGTAGAATGCCCACACAGCAATTTGTCTCGTCTTTGATGAGGCAGAGATGCAAGGCAATAACTACTCCTCTCTGAGGGAGAAGGGATTAGTGGGAGGGCAGCTGAGTCCCTGCCATCTCCATCACTGGAGCATGAAGGCCCATTGCAAGGACAAGTGGTCTGCCCTGGATGTCCATGTTTGCTCAGCTTAAAACCGCTCAAGATTTGGCTGTGCTAAAAAGGAGGATAGGAACAGTATTGAAGAAGATAGACATGATTTGGCTTAAAATCAGAAAAAGCCAGAAATTTCTAAGGCTATGTTTATGTCTGAAAACATGAGGCCCTCTGGGAGAACCACCATTGTGGTTACCCTGTGGCCACCAAAGGAGAGAACCTCCTCAGGACCCAGTCAAAGCCTCCACCCTGCTCTCAAGACTTACTCCACCACACTCCCTCCCCTTCCACTCTTGACACAAAGCCTGCATTTCCCTCTTCTCACCTTTCCCCCATGCTTTTCCCTCTGCTTGGGATGCACTGGCCCAAACCCTTCAATATTCCACTCACTCATCAGGGCAAAAAGAAGCTTCAAGAATGCCTGTACTTATGGGCTTTGGAGTCTTCATGGCTTCAGTTTAAATTCCAGCTTTTGTTCCTCTAGGGCGGGTGACTTAACCTCTCTGAGTGGCCTCCATTTTCTCCTTTGTAAAATGGGGCTAATTATTCCTGCCTTGCAGTGTCGTAGTAAGGATTATATGAGATGGTGGAAGATTTGCAGTATTGAACACAGTGCCTGGTGTATCACAGCGGCCTGATGAGTGACATTCTCACCATTGTTTTCCTTCTGTAAACCTTTTATGGGCAATAATATGGTGTTATATTTAAGTAAACATAGAACCTATCCCACTGCTAGAGAGAAAACTTCTTGAAGGTAGTAATTATTTGACACTCTTGTTGATCCCTTTCAATGCCAAGCACAGAGCTTTGCATAGAGTAAATTCTTAATATACTTTGTTCAAATAGATTTACTAAGTCATTTTATATGCTTTTTCCCTCTGATTATACCCAACAAAGACAGGAGAAAGTCAATGTTGAAAAAACAAGGCAAGAAATAATTTCTTCCTATGTTTTTAGGCCACATTTTATTAAGAGTGCAGCTTTGGGGTCTTGCCTCTTAAACTGTAAGTCCAGGGAGGAGGGAGGGGATGGAGACCATGACCTTTTACGTGTGCTTTCAGTATTTACTGCTCTGCGGGGCACTTGCTGAATATTTAAGTGTGTTGCTATTCAGGATAAAAGCTTGAAGACTGACAGATCTGGGAGCAGAAAGGCAACTTGGTAATGGATTTTATCTCAGACAAACACAGGAGAAAGCCTGCTTAAAGGCTATAATTGCCCTGACTACTCTAGCCCCATACTGAAATCCTATTCTCCCCTCACTGGTGCAGCTCTAGGATCCTTTCTGTGACGAGCCCCAGGGCCTCACTCTTCACTCCCCACCACTAGGAGGGAGAGGCCTAGTGGATGAGCAGCCCCTTTCCTGGCATGCCAAGTTAAGGTCTGTTGTGCAAGAATTCTCTACATTCTGCTGAGGAGTGGTCCAGTCTATGAGGAAATTGTTACGTGAGCTGACTATGGGTTGAATGTTGGTAACCCTAACACGATATAAAAAAAAAACTCAGGTCAACAGAGGCAGCATAGCACAGATTTGTGGTTGAGAGCACAGACCTGAGCCAGACTGCCTGAATTTGCATCCCAGCTCCAACCCTTGCTTGCTCGTAACCTTGGACATGTTCAATTTCATTGAACCTCAGCTTCCTTATCTGTAAGATGGAAATGACAGAAAGAGTGCCTATTTCATAGGTTGATTGTGAGGCTCCAAGGCACTATCATAAGTTAAGTTACCTAGAACTGTGCCTGAAATATAGTAAGAGCTATATAAGTGTTGGATATTGTTATTTTAGAGCTATAAGGGCCATTCTCCTAAATGCATGAAAAGCCACGTATCTCATGTCTCCTTTGTGCTTTTGCTTGGTTGATTCTTACTCCTGTGCTGTGAGGTGAGCCCCAGGGTGGAAAGGGTAAACTTCAGCAGTGTCCACGCAGAAGAGGAAGGCAGCAAGGATGGAAAAGAGGAGACAGATTAGGGAGAGGTATAGGAGGAAGTCCTGGCACTTACATGTGGAGCTGAGGGAAAGGGAGGATCCAGGGATGCCACCCAGGGGACCAAGGCTCAGGATCTGTGGGTGACGATGCCATAAATAAGACAAGGGACAGTATAGGAAGAGAGGTTCCTGTGGGGATTTTGAGCTTGGAAAGCCTGCAGAATATCAGGACAGCAGGTGGAGATATTCCCAAAATATTAAAATTATGATTTTGGAGCTTTGGAAAGAGGTCCAAATAGTGCTACAGATTTTAAGAGTCACCATATTTGCAGTGAACTCCATGAGAGCCAGTAAGATTCTTCAGAAAAGTGTCTGATCCAGGGCCAAATAGTAAATATTTTAGGTTTTATGGGCTATGCAGTCTCTGTTGCAAATATTCAACTGTGTCACTGGTTTGAAAGCAACCACAGACCATGTGTAAATGAATGGATGTGGCTACATTCCAATAAAACTTTATTTACAAAACAAATAAAGGGTTGGTCCACACCTACTCCAGACCAGTGTCTTACTCATCGTAAGTACAGGATAAATAAATATTTGTTGGATTAATCTACTAGCTCCAGAAATTGTCTCACATTCAGGCAGATTTTTTTAAATTAAATTTCTAGGTGCTCAAACTTTTGTTAATGACGCATGAAAACAGCCACAAAAACAGATAAGGGCGAGGGAGTTTCTGCTGCTGTACATAAAACAAACCACCATGAATTAGAGAAGCACTGTTGGGTTGTAAAGGATCCAGCCAGAAACCTTTTCCTAATCAAGTCCTAGGTCCTCAGCCAAGTATTATAAATCAGACGGGTGAATTGCAGGGCCAGGTGATGCAAGAACCATTTGATTGTAGACCTCCTGAGGGCCGATACTGGTGGGTAAGGTAGGAAGCCTTGGCTTCCAGCAATGTACTTAGAGCCCTCAGGGACCTTGAATGGCACTCTGGTCATGTCCAGGAAGTCGACTGCAAATGTGTTAAATAATTGAGAAACTGCCCACAAGTATTGAAGCTTCCATTGCAAAGAAGCGGCTGATGGGAGGAAGTGGGAGACTTCCATCCAAACAATAGAGTGATACAGCAGATTATGAGTAGAAGTTATGAAAAGACTTGAGTCAACACAAGGGCTGAGGGTTTCAGCTACTAAATTAAACTTAGTAGTAGCTCAAGTGAATCACCCTGAGGACTGTTTTTATTCCTTCTTGTCTTATACTTTTGGTTGGTGGATCAAACCACCTAGCTCTCTCTTTTGATTTTGAAGTGTGAAGCTGTACATCTCAATTCTTTGTCCACCTTCCTGAGGACAGTTCCAGGGTCTTGGACATCCAGCAATGGGAGAAAACCTAGAGTGGAGGTTCATGTTTGGCTGAAGGCTCCAAAAAGAATGTATCTTAAGAGCTTATCAAAACTCAGGGTTCCCGGGCAGGCTGTGTAACTCTGAGATACTGAGTGTTTGTGGTTGTAGTAACGGTAGTAGCTGTGTCATGTGCCACAAAATAATGTTAAAGTTAATGGCATAGATGTTAGTGGTTTCATAAGATTATAGTGGAGCTGGAAAACTCCTGCTGCCTAGTGACATCCTGATGATCCTGACCCTGCATATCCTAGATAATGTGTGTGTTCGTGTCTTAGTTTTTAATGAAATAGTTTTAAAAAATTAAATAGAAAAAGATTACTTATAGAATAAGGACTTAAGAAAAATATTTTTAAAAAGGAAGAAATATTTGAAAGAAAACATTTTTGTACGGCTGTATAATGTGTATTTTAAGCTAAGTGCTACACGTCAAAAAGTTAAAAAAAGTTTTAAGTTTATAAAGTAAAAAAGTTATAGTTAGCTAAGGTTAGTTTATTATTAAGGAAAGAAAAAATTAAAATAAATTTATTGTAACCTAAGTGTACAGTGTTTATAAAGTCTACAGTAGTGTACAGTAATGATCTATGCCTTCACATTCTGTCCTCACTCACTCACTCACTCACTCACCCAGTGCCACTTCCAATCCTGCAAGCTCCACTCATGCCAAGCACCCTATACATTGTGCCATTTTAAATCTTGTATACTCGATTTTTACTAAACCTTTTCTCTGTTTAGATATATTTAGATACACAATAGTTACCACTGTATTACAAGTGCTTACAGCGTTTAGTACAGTAACATACTGTACAGGTTTGTAGCTTAGGAGCATTAGGCTGTACTATAAAGTCGGTGTACAGTATATCATCTAGGTTTGTGCAGGTGGACCATCAAATGTTCCTGCGGTGATGAAATCACCTGTGGACACGTTTCTCAATGAGTGTCCCCATCGTTAAGTGACATATGTTTGCATATGCACATATATACATACATAAACATGCATACATGTATATGTGTGTATATGTGTATTTGTATGTGCATGTTTGCAAATATGTATCTATATTTGTATTATGGATATTTACAGGTTTGTTCTTTTTCTTTTTCTTAAAGACAGGGTCTTGCTGTGTTGCCCAGGCAACACAGTGGTATGATCATAACTCACTGCAGGCTTCAACTTCTGGGCTTAGGTGATGCTTCTGCCTCAGCCTCCTGAGTAGTTGGGACCACAGGTACACACTACTATGCCCAACTAATTTTTAATTTTTTTTGTAGAGACAGGGGTCTCACTTAGTTACCCAGGATGGTTTTGAACTCCTGGCTCCAAGTGACCCTCTCACCTCAGCCTCACAAATTGCTGGGATTATAGGTGTGAGCCACCACACCCAGTAAACAAGTAATTTTTAAATGCTTGTATTGGTTGCTGACAGGTCCCACATCATCCAAATTTGTCTTGTCTCTGTTTTAGGGCAGTGAGAGTTCAGATACAGAGTAAGCACAAGAGAGCAAGTGATTCTGTATTTGGTTCCTGAGTCTAGGTAGCATTTGGATAGTAAGAATTACAAGGAATAGAAGATTTAAAAATCAAGATAGTAAAAACATTTAAAGATTTAAAAATCTCTATTTCTGGGCCCATTCTCTGGCAACCTCTGCCAGAACTGAGCAGGGGTAGGTGAGACCACTTCAGACTCAGTTTACACTCTTCCATTCACATGGGATCTCCTGGCCTGCTTCTTGGGTTGGAGTACCTGCTTGTCCTTAAGAAGTCAGGTAGCTGCAATAATCATCTAAGAGCAACTGATGACCTCCCTAGCCCACTTGTACACTGTACTGTGTGTGTAAGTGTATTTTATTCATCCATCACAAAGTCAAAGTTTTCAAGACAGACCCCCTGCAAGTAGTGATCAACGTCTCACTGAGACTTTTTTGGTTAGTCCCTTGGCCTCCATAATCAAGCCTATCTTCTCCACTTTGCCACCAAATTGTTCTTTCTATATCTCAAGTTCAATCAGACCACATCTTGCTTAGGGCTCCCCAGTACCTAAAAGCAAAGCCTAAGCTCCCTTTTCTGGTAATGGGGCTTTCCACCTCCCACAGCCTCTTCCTTCTTACGGGCAGTGATTTCTCATCACTTTCTCCTGCATGCCCTACAATCCCATGACATTAAACCCTCTAATTCTTCTGGACAGAGACCCTTCTCTCATCAGGGCATTGAACATGCATTTTCTACCAACTCAAATACCTGGTGGATGTCTACCCATGCTTTAAAACCCAGCCTATTTGCTCCCTTCTATGTGAAAGCTTACCTCATCTCTACTCCCTTTCTCATGTCTTCTGCTGCTGTTTCTGTAGTATGCCACTTGGTACTTTATTATAATTATTTGGGTATGGGTTTTGGGGTTCTAACTAGACTGAATCTGAGCTCTTCTGCTTTTTATTTGTGTGGCTTTTGTCAAGTTATTTTAATGTCTTTGGACCTCAGTCTTATAATCTGTAAAGTATGGATGTTAAGAAGAACAACTCGTAGGGGTGTTGGGAGGTCTCAATGCAATTATGTGTACCAGTGGGCTACTTAGCACAGTGTCTAGTACATAGTAAGTATTCAATACATTATAGCTTTTCTTCTGCACTTCACCTTGAGCTTATAAAATTTAGGGATATGACTCAAATTTCTTGGTAATTAAAATGCCTAGCTTTGCTACTGCAGTATGGCTTGTTCTATTTTTATGTTATTACTAATGAAAACATACTCCAATGAAAAGTAGGAATAAATATTTTCCAGGGTTGACTATATATTAGGACACAATACAAGTATCAAAAAATAAAAAAAAATCAAAATCATACCAAGTATCTAATCTAACCAAAATGGACTAAAACTAGAAATCAACAAAAAGAGGAACACTTTAAACTATACAAACACATGGAAATTAAACATGCTCTTGAATGACCAATGGGTGAAGGAGAAAATTAAGAATGAAATTTTAAAAATCTTTGAAGCAAATGAAAATGAAAACATAATATCTCAAAATGTATGGGACACAGAAAAAGCAGTATTAGGAGACAAATTTATAGCAATAAATGCCTACATCAAAAAACTAGAAAGACTTTAAATAAACAACCTAATGCTGCATCTCAAAGAATGAGAAAAGCAAGAATAAGCCAAACCCAAAACTAGTGGAAAGAAATAAATAATAAAGATTGTAGCAGAAATAAATGAAATTGAGACAAAAATACAAAGGATCAACAAAACAAGAATTATTTTGAAAAGATAAACAAAATTGAGAAATAATGAGCTATATTAACCAAGAAAAAAGAGAAAAGACCCAAATAAACAAAATCAGAAGCAGAAAAGGAGACATCACAACAGATACCACAGAAATATGAAGGATCATTAGAGACTACCATGAATGGCTATATGTAATACATTTGAAAATCTGGAGGAAATGAATAAATTTCTGGGCACATACAACCAACCAAGATCAAACCAAGAAGAAATAGAAGATCTGAACAAGCCAATAACATGTAATGAGACTGAATCAGTAATAAAAAGTCTCTCAATAAAGAAAAGTCCAGGACTAGATAGCTTTACCACTCAATTCTATAAAATCTTTACAGAATAATTAATAACAATTATTCTCAAACTATTCAATAAATGTTTTTTTCGAATTTATTTTTTGAGGCCAGCATGAACCTGATACTAAACCAGACAAGAAAACAACAACAAAAAAGAAACTACAGGCCAATATCCCTGATGAACCTAGACCAAACAAATCCTCAAAATACTAGCAAACTAAATCCAATAACACAAAAAAAAGATAATACACAATGATCACGTGGGATTTATCCTAGACATGCAAGGATGGTTCAACATATGTAAGTCAATAAATATGGTGCATCACATCAGTAGACTGAAGGACAAAAACCATATGATCATCTCAGTAGATGCAGAAAAAGCATTTAGTAAAATTCATCATCTTTTCATGATAATACTTATCAATAAATTAGTATAGAAGGAAAGTACCTCAACAGAATAAAGGATATCTATCACAAATTCACAGTTAACATCATACTGATTGGGGAAAAGCTAAAAGCTTTTCTTTTAATAATTGTATCAACCCAAAGACTCTGACAAAAAACCTTCTAGAACTGACAAACAATTCAATGAAGTTATAAAATACAAAATAAACGTACAAAACCAGTAGTGTTTCTATACACAAACTAGCTAAAAAAGAAATCAAGAAGGCAATCCCATTTCCAAAAGCTACAGAAAAGACACAGGAATTAATTTCACCAGAGGTGAAAGATCCCTATAAGGAGAGCTACCAAACACTGGTGAAGGAAATTGAACAGGATACAAAAAAAAAAATGGAAAAATAGACCATGCTCATGGATTAGAATAATTAATATTATTAAAATGACCACATTACCCAAGTAACTGCAGATTCAGTGCAATCCCTATCAAAATGCCAATGGCTTTCTTTACAGAAATAGAAAAACTTCTTAAATGTTTATGGAACCACAAAATACCCCAAATAACCAAAGCCAAAGCAATTCTCAGAAAAAAAAGGGAGGCATTACACTAGCATCACACTACTGTAGTAACCAAAACAGCATGATTTTTAACACAACAACGGAAGAACAGACCAATAGAACAGAATAGATAACTCAGAAATTAATCCACATATCTATAGCAACTAATTTTGACAAAGGCACCAAGAATGTATGTTGGGGATAGTGCAGTCATTTCAATAAATGGTGCTGGAAAAATTGGATATCCACATGCAGAAGAATAAAACTAGATCTTCACTTCTCCGCTATACAAAAATCAACTCAAAATGGATCAAAAACCTAAATGGAAGACCTGAAACGATAAAACTACTAGAATAAAACATGGGAGAAATGCTTCAGGGTTTTGATGTGGGAAAAGATTGTATGAATAAAATTTTAAAAGCATAGATAACAAAAGAAAAAATAAGCAAATGGAATTATATCAAACTAAAATTTCTGCACAACAAAGGAAACAATCAAGAAAGTGAGAAGGCAACCTATAAAGTGGGAGGAAATATCTGCAAACTCTGTCCAACAGGGGATTAATATCCAGAATGTGTAATGAACTCAAACATCTCAACAGCAAAAATCCAAACAATCCAATTAGAAAATGGGCAAATAATTTGAAAAGACATTTCTCAAAAGAAAACACACAAATGGCCAACACGTATATGAAAAAATATTCAGTATTAATAATCATCAGCTACCATATGATCCAGCAACCTTACTACTAGATATTTATCCAAAAGGAAGAAAAGCAGTATATCAAAGAAACATCTGCACCTCTGTTTATTTCAGGAGTATTCACAATAGCCAAGAAATGGAATCAGGCTAGGTGTCCCCCAACAGATAAGTGGATAAGGAAATTGTGGTATATATACATAATGGAATACTATTCAGCCATAAAAAAGAATGAGAGCCTGTCCTTTGAAGCAATGTGGATGGAACTGGAGGACATTTTATTAAGTGAAGTCAGCCAGCAACAGAAAGTTAAACACTGCATGTTCTTACTCATATGTGGAAACTTAAAAAAAACAGTTGATCTCACAGAAGTACAAAGTAGAACAGAGGATATCAGAGGTGGGGCAAGGTAAGGGAAGTGGGGAACAGGGAGAGATTTGTTAAAGGATATAAAAGTATAACTGGAGAGGAGGAATAAGCTCTAGTGTTCTATAGCACTGTAGGATGACTTTAGTTAACAATAATATATTACATAGTTTCAAATAGCTAGAAGGAGGATACTGAATGTTCCCAATACAAAGAAATTATAAATGTTGGAGATGACATATATGCTGATTTCCCTGATCTGATCACTATACATTATATGTATTGCAACATCACTGTGCTATATATGATCATAGCCAAAAGTCTGAGAATAGGTAAAAGGCACTATGTACCCCAGGGGATATGTTCTATTATTATGTGTCAATTTAAAAAATTAATATAAAACGAATTTAGTTACTCTGCTATATGATCTTGGATAAGTGAAAAGACTGGGATTTTGGAGTAAGATAGATTTTGGAGTAAGAGAGTATCAGCATGACTCTGATAAGGGTCATGAATTCCAACACTGTGACTACTCACCTCTGGGAGACGATCCAAGACGGCTGAATAGGAACAGCTCTGGAGTGCAGTTCCCAGTGAGAATGCAGAGGGTGAGTGATCACCCCATTTCCAGATGAATTTTTACTGCTCACAGACCAGGAGATTCTCAGGTGGAAAAGCACCACTGTGGGGATCGCTCCTGCAAGGGATCCTTGACAGGACCCTCACCATCTTGAGCTTGAGCCCATACACATTTCTCCTCTCCTGGAGGCTGTTGAGCTAAGGGGAAAAGAGAAAGTCTGGTTGCACTGATTTTATAAATTTTTTCAGAAGAGAGGGGCCACTGCTCTACCCAAATGGGAATATCAGATATCCAAGTGATGGGATTGGCATGAGTATCGGGAGTTACAGTGGCCCCCTCTAAAAACACCTAAGACTGGCACAGTCAGTTTTCACCTGTACAGGCAGGGGCTCAGAAGAGCCCTGCAGATTTTTACCAAGACCTTTAGCCGGATGGAATCCTTGTTTAAGCATAATGTCTAAAGCAGGGCTGTGTGTAACTAGGTGAGTCCCCATAGCTTCCAAAATGTCTCTGCCCCACAAATTAATGGGAATGCCCGGGAGGACATAGGGGCAAAAAGTACCAGAATGACCATCAGAGTCTGTCCAAGACAATAAAGTAGCAGACTGTTGGGGATTGGAACTCATGCCAATAACTTGTAAAGAGGTTATTGCCACAGTAAGTGGCCAGGCGGAAGGCCAATGTATAGAAGAGATGACCGAAACATTGGCATCAGTGTCCAAAAGTCCTTTAAAAGTTTTACCATTAATGTTATGGATCATCTCAGGCCTACTAGCCGAGATGGATTGAATCCAATAAGCATAAGAAGAGGAGCCAAAACCTTTAGACCCTCTGGGTTCCTTAGATAAAGAAGTCTCCAGTATGGCTATTTCAGCTGGTGCAGTGGGTCTCCACACAGAAACTCACACAAATCTGGGCACTGTTTCAACTGGCACCTGGAACACCTAAGAGACAGAGTCACCCATTCAACTGAAAAAAAAAGGGGGCTGAAATAGGGACCCAGGTGATCTGGCTCAGCGGGTTCCACCCCCACAAAGACCAGCAATCTGAAATGCTCTGGACTGAGAGTTTCACAGGAAGCACAGCTGGACCCAGGAGGGTCCAGCTTTATGGGGGGAAGGTTGTCTGCCATTACTGAGGCAGTCCATCACTACTGAGGCAGTCTTCTATTATTGAGGCAGTCCACTATTACTGAGGCAGTCCGCCATTACTGAGGCAATTTGCCACTACCAAAGCACTCCATTGTTACAGAGAAAGTCCACCATTACTGAAGCAGACTGCCATTACTGAGGTAGTTCTAACTGTACCTCTGTAAACAAAACCACAAAGAAGTTTACACAGCAGCTGAGCAGGACCCATGGCAGCTTAGCAACGCCTCTGCTGGCAAACTGTGACTAGGTTACCTCCTTGCTGGACAGGGAATCTCTGAAAAAAGGCAGCAGCACATCAGGAACTTATAAATAAAGCCCCACCTTCCCAGGACAGAGCACCTGGGGAAAAAAAGGCAGTTATGAGTTCCGCTGCAGCAGACTTAAAAGTACCTGCCCAGCAGCTCTGAATGGAACAACAGAGCTCACAGCTCAGCACTTGAGCTCCTATAAGGGTCAGACTGTCTCCTCAAGCAGCTCCCTGACCCCCATATATCCAAAGAGACACCTCTTAAAGGAGAGCTCAGGCTGACATCTGGTGGGCATCCTTCTGGGACAAAGATAAGAGAAGAAGAAACTGGCAGCAACCCTTACTGTTCGGCAGCCACTGCAGGTAATTCCCAGGCAAGCAGGGCCTGGAGTGGACCTCCAGCAGTCCCACAGCACATGGGCCTGACTGTTAGAAGGAAAAATGAAAAACAAAGAGAAATAACTCCATCATCAACAAAAAGGACATCTGTTCAGAGACCCAATCCGAAAGTCACCAAGTACAAGGACCACAAGTAGATAAATCCATAAAGATGGGAAGAAACCAGCACAAAAAGGATGAAAACACCCAAAACCAGAACGCCCCACCTCCTACAAGGGATCATAACTCCTCACCAGCAAGGGAACAAGGCTGAATGGAGAATGGGTCTGATGAATTGACAGAAACAGGCTTCAGAAAGTGGGTTATAACAAACTTCTCTGAGCTAAAGAACATGTTCTAACCCAATGCAAAGAAACTAAGAACCTTGAAAAAAGGTTTGACGAAATGCTAACGAGAATAAACAGCTTAGAAAAGAATATAAATGAATTGATGGAGCTGAAAAACACAACACAAGAACTTTGTGAACCATACACAGGTTTCAATAGCTGAATTGACTAAACAGAACAAAGGATATCAGAGATTGAAGATCAACTCAATTAAATAAAACAAGAAGTCATGATTAGAGAAAAACAAGTAAAAATAAACAAAGCCTCCAAAAATATGGAATTTTGTGAAAAGACCTAATCTACATTTGATAGGTGTATCTGAATGTGATGGAGAGAATGAAACCAAGCTGGAAAAGACTCTTCAGGATATTATCCAGGAGGACTTCCCCAATCTAGCAAGGCAGGCCAATATTTAAGTCCAGGAAATACAGAGAACACCACAAAGGTATTCCTCAAGAAGAGCAACCCGAAGGCACATAATCGTCAGATTCACCAGGGTTGAAATGAAGGAGAAAATGCTAAGGGCAGCCAGAGAGAAAGGTCGGGTTACCCACAAAGGGAAGTCCATCAGACTCACAGCAGATCTCTCAGCAGAAACCCTACAAGCCAGAAGAGAGTGGGGGCCAATATTCAACATTCTTAAAGAAAAGAACTTTCGACCTAGAATTTCATAGCCAGCCAAACTAAGCTTCATAAGCGAAGGAGCAATTAAATCCTTTATGAACAAGCAATTGCTCAGAGATTTCATTACCACCAGGCCTGCCTTACAAGAGCTCCTGAAAGAAACACTAAACATAGAAAGGAATAACCAGTCCCAGCCACTCCAAAAATGTACCAAATGGTAAAGAGCATCAACACAGTTAAGAAATCGCATCAACTAATGGGCAAAGCAACCAGCTAGCATAAAAATGTTAAGGTTAACAATATTAACCTTAAATGTAAATGGGCTAAATGCCTCAATCAAAAGACACAGACTGGCAAATTGGATAAAAAGTCAAAACCCATTGGTGTGCTGTATCCAGGAAACCCATCTCACATGCAAGGATACAAGTAGGCTCAAAATAAAGGGGTAGAGGAAGATTTACCAAGCAAATGGAGAGCAAAAAAAAGCAGAAATTGCAATTCTAGTCTCTGATAAAATAGACTTTAAACTAAAAAAGATCGAAAGAGACAAAGGCATTACATAATGATAAAAGGATCAATACAACAAAAAAGCTAAAGATCCTAAATATATATGCACCCAATACAGGAGCACCCAGATACATAAAGCAAGTTCTTAATGACCTACAAAGAGACGTAGACTCCCACACAATAATAGTGGGAGACTTTAACACTCCACTGTCAATATTAGACAGATCAATGAGACAGAAGATTAACAAGGATATCCAGGGATTGAATTCAGATCTGGACCAAGCAAACCTAATAGATATTTACAGAACTCTCCACCCCAAATCCACAGAATATACATTCTTCTCAGCACCACATCACACCTACTTGAAAATTGACCACAAAATTGGAAGTAAATCACTCCTCAGTAAATGCAAAACAACTGAAATCATAACAAACAGTCTCTCAGACCAGAGTGCAATCAAATTAGAACTCAGGATTAAGAAACTAACTCACAACTGCACAACTTCATGGAAACTGAACAACTGGCTCTTGAATGTTGACTGGATAAACAATGAAATGAAGGCAGAAATAAAGGTGTTCTTTGAAACCAATGAGAATGAAGACCCAATGTACCAGAATCTCTGAGACACATTTAAAGCAGTATCTAGAGGGAAATTTATAGCAATAAATGCCCAAATGAGAAGCAAGGAAATATCTAAAATCAACAAGCTGTCATCAAAATTGAAAGAGCTAGAGGAGCAAGATCAAAAAAACTCAAAAGCTAGCAGAAGACAAGAAATAACTAAGATCAGAGCAGAACCGAAGGAGATAGAGACACAAAAAACTCTTGAAAAATTAATAAACCCCAGAGTTGGTTTTTTGAAAAGATCAACAAAATAGACCAATAGCCAGATTAATAGAAAAGAGAAGAATCAAATAGATGCAATAAATAATGATAAAGGGGATATCACCACTGATTCCACAGAAATACAAACCACCATCAGATATCACTACAAACAACTCTATGCACATAAACCAGTAAACCTGCAAGAAATGGATAAATTCCTGGACACTTGCACCCTCCCAAGTCGAAACCCTGAATAGACCAATAACAAGGGCTGAAGTTGAGGCAGCAATTAATAGTCTGCCAACCAAAAAAAAACCCAGGTCCAGATGGGTTCACAGACAAATTCTACCAGACATACAAAGAGGAGCTGGTACCACTTCTTCTGAAACTATTCCAAACAATCCAAAAGGAGGGAATCCTTCCCAAATCATTTTATGAGACCAACATCATCCTGATACCAAAACCTGGCAGAGACTCAACAAGAAAACTTCTGGCCAATATCCATGATGAACATAGATGAAAAACCTTCAATAAAATACTGGCAAACCGATTGCAACAGCACATCAAAAAGCTTATCCAACATGATCAGGTAAGCTTCATCCCAGGGATGCAAGGCTGGTTCAACATATGCAAATCTATAAATGTAATCCACCACATAGACAGAACCAAAGACAAAAACCACATAATTATCTCAATAGATGCAGAGATGGCCTTCAAAAAAATTCAACAGCCCTTTATGCTAAAAACTCTCAATAAACTAAGTATCAATGGAATGTATCTCAAAATAATAAAAGCTATTTACAACAAACCCACAGCCAATATCATACTGAATGGGCAAAAACTGGAAGCATTCCCTTTGAAATCTGGCACTAGACAAGGATGCCCTCTCTCACCACTCTTATTCAATATAGTATTGGAAGTTCTAGTCAGAGCAATCAGACAAGAAAAAGAAATAAATGGTATTCAATTAGGAAAGGAGGAAGTCAAATTGTCTCTATTTGCAGATGACATGATTGTATATTTAGAAGACCCCATCGTCTCAGCCCAAAATCTCCTTAAACTGATAAGCAACTTCAGCAAAGTCTCAGGATACAAAATCAATGAGCAGAAATCACAAGCATTCCAATAACAGACTTAAAGAGAGCCAAATAAAGAAAGAACTGCCATTCACAATTGCTACAAAGAGAATAAAATACCTAGGAATACAACTAACAAGGAACGTAAAGGACCTCTTCAAGGAGAACTACAAACCACTGCTCAACGAAATAAGAGAGGACACAAACAGATGGAAAAACATTCCATGTTCATGGTTAGGAAGAATCAATATCGTAAAAATGGCCATACTGCCCAAAGTGATTTATAGATTCAGTGCTATCCCCATCAAGCTACCAATGACCCTCTTCACAGAACTGGAAAAAAACCACCTTAAACCTCATATGAAACCAAAAGAGAGTGCACATAGCCAAGTCAATTCTAAGCAAAAAGAATAAAGCTGGAGGCATCACACTACCTGACTTCAAACTATACTACAAGGCTACAGTAATCAAAACAGCATGGTACTGGTACCAAAACAGAGATATAGACCAATGGAACAGAAGAGAGGCCTCGGAGGCAACCCCACACATCTGCAACCATCTGATCTTTGACAAACCTGACAAAAACAAGCAATGGGGAAAGGATTCCCTGTTTAATAAATGGTGTTGGGAAAACTGACTAGCCATGTGCAGAAAGCAGAAACTGGACCCCTTCCTGACACCTCACACTAAAATTAACTCCAAATGGATTAACTCCAAATGGATTAAAGACTTAAACATAAGACCTAACACCATAAAAACGCTAGAAGAAAATCTAGGCAAAACCATTCAGGACATAGGCATAGGCAAGGACTTCATGACTAAAACACCAAAAGCATTGGCAACAAAAGCCAAAATAGACAAATGGGATCTAATTAAACTCCAGAGTTTCTGCACAACAAAAGAAACAATTATTAGAGTGATCCGGCAACCAACAGAATGGGAAAAAATGTTTGCAATCTACCCATCTGACAAAGGGCTAATATCTCTTTTTCCACAAAGAACTAAAACAGATTTATGAGAAAAAAAACCCATTCAAAAGTGGGCAAAGGATATCAACAGACACTTTTCAAAAGAAGACATATATGAGGCCAAGAAACATATGAAAAAATGCTCATCATCACTGGTCATTAGAGAAGTGCAAATCAAAACCATGTTGATCATTAAAAAATCTGGAGACAACAGTTGCTGAAGAGGATGTGGAGAAATAGGAACACTTTTACACTGTTGGTGGGAGTGTAAATTAGTTCAACCATTGTGGAAGACAGCGTGGTTATTCCTCAAGGACCTAGAAATAGAAATTCCATTTGACCCAGCAATCCCATTACTGGGTATATATCCAAAGGATTATAAATCATTCTATTATAAAGACACAAGCACATGTATGTTCATTGTGGCACTGTTTACAATAGCAAAGACCTGGAACCAACCCAAATGCCCATCGATGATAGACTGGACAGGGAAAATGTGGAAAATATACACCATGGTATACTATGCAGCCATAAAAAACAATGAGTTAGTGTCCTTTGTAGGGACATGGATGAACCTGGAAACCATCATTCTCAGCAAACTGACACAAGAGCAGAAAATCAAACAGCACATGTTCTCACTCATAGGTGGTTGTTGAACAATGAGAACACACAGACACTGGGAGGGGAGCACTACACACTAGGGTCTGTTGAGGGGGACTTGGGGAGGGACAGTGGTGGAGGGAGTTGGGGAGGGATAACATGGGGAGAAATGCCAGATATAGGCGATGGGGATGGAGGCAGCAAACCACATTTCCATGTATGTACCTATGCAACAATCCTGCATGTTCTTTACCTGTATCCCAGAACCTAAAGTGCAATAAAATATATAGATGTATGTATATATATATATGTGTGTGTGTGTGTATATATATATGTGTATATATATATACACACACACACATATATATATATATATATATAGCGAGAGAGAGAGAGAGAGAGAGAGAGAGAGAGAGAGAGAGAGAGAGAGAGAGAGAGTCACAAAGCCGCCCCCCCCGCTCCATAAAAAGAATTTGCTCACCTCTGGATCTCTCATTTCTGGTAGAAAATAGAGATAATGAGAATGCCTACCTCAAGAGATATCTGCAAGATGGTTAACTGGGCAGCAAAATGGCACATCCAATATAGTGCCTGGAACCAACAATAATAGCTTCCTTCCCACTTTGGGAGAGCACGGAGTACATGCCTCTCTGCTATGTGAAAGCTCATTTGACATCTCTATTTAGAGGGAGGGAGGGAACCAAGCGAAGCTCCAAGAAGGTCTCTTCCTTGTCCAGTCCTGATCCTGAGCCTGCTGTCCTGAATCAACTATCCCCTTCCCAGCTCATTTGATGGAACGTTTCAATTTTAAATTGTCAGTCATCAGCACATTTAAATGTCCCAGGACTAGAGAAACATCAGAAGGAATTATTGACAGCGTTATTGATTTAATCAGATAATTTTGCACAAATAATGGTCTATAAAATGCTGGGTGCTCTGTAATCTTCCATGAGACAGAGTTTCAGTGTAGGCTAAAGTGGAAGCTACCATCATTCCTCAAGGTAGGATCTAGAAGAGCAAAGAGGGATCAGTGTGAATTAAGATAAATGCAGGAAGCATAGGGGAAGCATTTGCTGAGAGAGTAGGGAATAGTTTCTAAGTAAGCTGGACTGTGAGTGTGTAAGGAAATGAGACGGTGAGAAAGAGAGTTTGGGGGCAGGTAAGGACATCCTTGAATAGTATTTTAGGCATTGGGACTTTGTAGGCAATCGGGAACCATTAAAGGTTTTCAAGCCAGGAAGTGGCATGGTCAGAATTTTGCTTTAAGAAGATAACTGGCAAGAAGGTGAGGATGGATTGCTTTGGTAGGGGGCAGAATGATTGGAGACAGGGGAATACTTAGGGAGTCTACTGCAATTGTCTGAACAAGAGGTGATAAAGGTTGCACTTGAGCAGTGGAAAAGAGAGAACAAATAGAAGGCATATTGCAGTGCAAAATCTACAGAACTTTTTGACTGACTAGGGAAAGAGAAGGACAGAGGGAGAAGGATGACTCAGGATTTTAGCCTGAGGAAAGTGCCTGAGTTATCTAATTTAACATTCAGAATGCAGAGCCTATCTATCAACACCTGGCTTTCTCATTTATTCTTAATGCATGCATGCACATGCATTTGTGTGTGTGTGTGTCTGTGTGTCTGTATGTAGCTCTATGTAATATGGAATGCTGTACATCAATAACTGAATATCTGTCTCTCACACAGTCTCTCCCTCTCTCTCTTCTATTTCAATCTTCATTCACTTTAAATGTATGTAATTATTGGCATTATGAAATGAACATGTGAGGCTTTCTAACTTCATCTGAGAATTTGCAGTATAAAAACTGTTTTAGGATTTTGAAAATATTTAGGTTAGTCCTATTGATAATAGTAATTTCCATTAACCGAGTGCTTATGTGCAATGCTTTACACACATTGCCTCACTTCTCACGTCTCACATTTGTGAGACAGACACCGTTAAGGCCCCTCCCCCCTCCACAGTGTTCCCAATTCCCTCCTCCCTTGCTAACCACCATAAAGACTGACCTCCCTTACAACAAGGGTGGCCATGGAACCCAGGTCTGGACAATGAGAATATAAATGACATCTGTCTAGAGAGTTCTAGGTAGGTCATTGGTTTCCTGAAAAAGGGATAGCATAAGAGGAGAGCACGGAGTACATGCCTCTCTGTTCCTTCTTCCTGGCTTGAACATGGTGGATGTGATGCTTACAGTTCTGACAGCCATTGGCAACCACCGATGACAAACAGAGATAAAAAGCCAATGAGCGGGAGAAAGAAAGAGGGTGTGATCTGTGATCTCAGTGACAATGTTGAGCGACTGAACCAGGCTTGAAACCCCTATGCCCATGTTTCTTGATAAGTGTTCAAGCCACCCTTAGTTGTTTTTTTCTGTTACTTGCAGAAAAATGAACTCTGATGTGCAGTTATTTGCCCAGGGCCAAACCAGGAAATGGTGGAGCTGGAATGCAAACACAGGTGTCTTTCTGACTCCAAAGTGATGTTATTAGATATTTAAGACATAATTAGAAAGATATTTGGTCTTTGTTCCTGATTCCTGGTACAAGGCTCTTAAAGCCCTTGAAATTTCCTGAATAATAAGGGTGATAGAATCATCTTTGTTCTAATGCAGTGATTCTTAGTGGGACCCTAGAAGGCTTGTCACCAAAAAGATCAAGCCTTAATTAGAAGCCTGGGACTTTCAAACCTCCCCCCGCCCAACCAATAGGGAGGGCAAAAGGGGTGAACATTGGATCAATCACCAATGGCTAATGATTTAATCAATTGAACCTATATAATGGCACCTCCATACAAACCAAATGATGGGGGTGGGGAGCTTCTGAGTTGGTGAACACATACACATGCTGGGAGAGGGGCACAGTCCAACTTCATGGTGACAAAAGCTCCCATACTTGGGGCCCTTCTAGACCTCGCCTTATGTACCTCTTCATCTGGCTGTTCAATTGTATTTTTTATCATAAACTGTTAAATGTAACTAGAGCCCTTTACTGAATTTTGTAAGCCATTCTACCAAATGATCCAACATGAATTAGCAAATTTGGAAACTCCCAGTTTAAACTTGGTTGTCAGAAGCATAGGGGGCCTGGGACTTGGGATTGGTATCTGAAGTGAGGCCATTCTTATGGAACTGAGCCCTTTAACTTGTAGGATTTGATGCTAACTTCAGCTATATAGTGTCAGAATCAAATTGAATTGCTGGATACCCAGTTGTGTCAGAGAGTTGGAGAACTGGTGTGGAAAATTTCCTACACATTTGATGTAAAAAATATCAGGGGAAAAGGATAACCCTACTACCACACATTCTCCCTTCTAGCACCCACTCTGAACAACACAAAGGACTTATTTTTGTGTGTGTGATGGATTCATCTGCTGTGCTTTCCATGGCCTTTGTCTCTCACTTCTTCCTCCACAGTTTTGGATCTCTCCTGGATGTCAGGCACTGAAGCCCAGCTTTAAGAGATCGTGACATGATTATCATTCAGCCCTGCTCTCAAGTTGCTCATGATATAGAGGAGGGGTTGGCAAAGTGTGTTAGCCTGCTTCCATTTTTATATGACCCATACGCTAAGAATGGTTTTCACATATTTAAATGGTTGAAAGAAAATTCAAAGAATATCTTATGGCCAGTTAAAAACAATATGAAATTCAAGTTTCTGTGTCCATAAATACTATTATGATGGAATACAGCCTCACTGATTTGTTTACGTGTTGTCTACAGCAACTCTTGCACTACAACCATAGAACTGAGTAGTTGCAACAGAGATCATATGGCCTACAAAGCCTGTATTTGGTACCTGGCCCTTTAAGAAAAAGAACGCTAACCTGTGTCATCTAAGAGGGGTGGAATTTGTGGATTAGGCAATGAATAATTCATTCTAGGTAGGGAAAGAGAAAGGATGTAGTATAACTAAGGTACTTAGAAAATTTTCCAAAATAGCAGGTGGATTCAAAGCTCTGAGTCTTATCTCTAGAGATTTTTCCTTTAAAGATAGATTCTATACAAGAGGTGGTGGTGGGCATGGGAAGAGTGGTTTGGGATATTTATTAGGTGTAGTTACCTTTGCCTAATGAATATCTTTTGTTACTCATTCCTTAGAGGCAGAAATGCGTGCATCAGTCAGTTTGAACAGATCATGAATACTTCTAATGTACACTGTAAAAATTCTGAGTTGAATAATTCTACTTTAGAAAAAATTGACCTTCTAATTAAGGCCCTCAGAGCCTCCCACGAATTGGCTGTCACCTGAAATTATTGTGGGTTTGGATTTCCTGTGAGCATGCAAGACACCTTGCTCAGATCCTGATGCCTGTAAAGCAAATACTTCTGTTCTCATGGATACCACAGACCTTGCGCACATCCCTGGGATGGTGGAAGATTTCTTTCCATGAACTCAACTCTTGTAGAAATTAAGATAACTGCTTAATTTTTTTCTTTCCAAAAGAAAGTAAGTGCCGGGAAGTCTTGTCATTTACCCACTGTCACATGATTTAGAAAGCACTTTTCTGGGCATTTTTGTTCTGAGTCTTAAAATAACCGTGACCTACATAATTTGATCATAATGAAAAATGGTTGAACTATGTAAAAATCCAATTCTGATATACCGATGAAATAAACTTTTGAGATCAGTGAAACCCATACCTGTTTTGTCTTTATTTTACAGGTGAGGAAAGTGAGACTTCACCAGACAGGCAGCCAATCAATGGCAACATCAAGGTGTGTGCTTTCCATTTACGATGATGCTGATGGCCAAGGCTACCTTATCACTGGCCTAATTAGATATGACTGAATTGTCACATTTAATGTGTGTGGGCTGTATGTGGGATGCTTCTGTAATTTGTTATCCAAATGGAAATTCCTTGGTTCATCAGGCATAAAGCAATCTTGTTCCCTGAGACCTATGGCCATGCTATATGCAGGTTAGGCAGATGCCATAGGCTATGTGACTCGTATCTCATCAGGTATGTTCCTAAAATTTGCTTCTATTTCCTGACTTGTGTTCCCAGTCCTGTGGACCCAGCACATTTATCAAATGCTGGCCCTGTAGTGATTCAGTTCTGGTTTCTCCCACTAATCTCTGGTTTTAGGCCAAATTCAGAGCCTGGGCAATAAAGAAGGCAGGATGTAATAGGGAAATATGAATGTGTCATATATTCCTGCACTCAACCTTTCTTTATCTCCAAGGTGTTAAAATTCCTGTCTTTAGGTCAGAGAGAATGTTGTCAAACAGGAGTGGGAGACAATTCTAGACAAACTAGTGTGGGATATCCAGGCAGAAGAGGAAAGAGAATGAAATACCTTTTATTGACATTGTGTGTGCATTTTGTTGTGTTTTGTTTTTAGAAAATAGTAACAGCAAATCAATGTTTATTGATTATCAGTGGTGTTCTCATCTCTGAGCCATGTGGGAGAATGAAGAAACATGATAGGGAAAGGAAGAGGAAATAGAATTATTTCATTATAATTAAGAACTAACTTAATTATAAGGAAAACAGATAGCTAAGAAAATTAAGAGAATACTACACTTATAAAGGCAACCATTAGAACACAAATATTCTAATATTTCCTAAATATTAGACTAACTGCACATGAAAGCTATAGTGTCTTAGTTCAGGTTGCTATAACAGAATACTACAGACTGGGTGGTTTATAAACAGCAGTAATTTATATCTTACAGATCTGAAAGCCGGAAGTCTGAGATCAGAGTGCCAGTATGATCAGCCTCTGCTGAGGACTGCCTTCAGGGGTGCAGACTGCAGACTTCTCATTGTATCCTCATGTGGTGGAAAGAGCAAAATAACTCTCTGGGGTCTTTTTTAGAAGAATACTAATTTCATTCATGAAGCCTCCTCTCTTGTGATCTAATTATCTTCCAAAGTCCCCACCTCCTAATACCATCACATTGGGGTATGGATTTCAACATATAAATTTTAGTGGGGGGTGGGGTAGGAGCACAGGCATTCAGTCCATAACTATATAATGGAAAGATTTTAAAAATGAAATTATTCAGCAGGAACACAGTACAAATAATATGGCAGGACAAAGACCAAATATATTTTATTTATGTAGCCTCAATAACTAAAGCAAGGCAGTTGTGGTGAATGAATAGCATTGCCCATGAAACGAAATAGAAAATCCAGAAATAGGTCTAACTAGTATGGTAATTCAGAATATGATAAAGAAGATACCCCAAATTATAGGACAATTCAGTAAATGATGCTGGAATAATTGCAGATCCATTTGGAAACATTTCAAAGGTTATAAACATTTCATTGCAAATATGAAGCCATAAAAGTATAGAAAGGAAATACAGCAGAATATTTCATGTTCACAGATAGGATGACAATATTTTTAAGATGTCGGTTCTTCCCAACTGGATCTATGAATTCAACGCAATTTCAATCAAAATCTCAGCAAGTTATTTTGTGGATAGGGACGAAGTGATTGTAAAGTGACTTTTTATATGGAAAGGCAAAGTCCCAGAATAGTCAACACAATATTAAGGAGAAGAATAACATCAGACGACTGAGGCCACCCAACTAAAAGACTTACTATAAAGCTACAGTGATTAAGTAATGTGGTGAAAGAACAGACAAATCGATCAATGGGACAGAATAGACAGCCCAGACACAGACCCACTATAGACAATTGATCATTGAGCAAAGGTAATACAATGTTGGAAAGGCCTTGCGATACATATGAGCAAAGGCAAAACAATGGAGAAAACAGTCGTTTCAACAAATGGTTCTGGAACAACTGGACAAGCACATGTTAAAAAATGAATCTAGACAAAGACCTTACACCTTTCACACAAAAAACCCTTAAAACTGATAACAGACCTAAACATAAAGTACAATATTATAAAATTCCTGGAAGATAACAAGAGATAACCTTGGTTTTGGCAATGACTTTTTATATGTCATACCGAAGGCATGATACGTGAAAGAAGAAACTGATAAGCGGGACCAATAAAAAGATTTTAGCCATGCAAAAATTATGATGAGGAGAATAAATAGATAAGCCAGACTGAGATTAAACATTTGCAAAGATATATCAGATAAAAAGCTGTTATAATATATGCAAAAACCTCTTAACCTCAACAATATGAACACAAACAACAGAATTAAAATGGGCCATGTCTTAGGAAACACCCTTTCAAAGAAGATATATAAATAGCAAATAAGCCTATAAAAAGATGTTTCATATCATATGTTATCAGGGTAATGAAAATTAAAAAAGAAATGAGATATCAAGACATATTTATTAGAATGGCCAAAATCCAGATCACAGACAACACCAAATGTCAGTAAGTATGTGGAGGCATCATGCTACCCAACTTCAAACTATACTACAGGGCTACATAAGCAAAACAGCATTGTACTGGTACAAAACCACACACCTAGCCCAATGGAGCAGAATAGAGGGCCCAGAAATACGGCTGCATATCTACAACCATCTGATCTTCGACAAAGCTGACAAAAACAAGCAATGGGGAAAGGATTCCCTTTTCAATAAATGGTGCTGGGATAATTGGCTAGCCATATGAAGAAGACTGAAACTGGACCCCTTCCTTCACATCACACACAAAAATCAACCAAAGACTGATTGAAGACTTAAATGTAAAGCCCAAAACTATAAAAGGGCTGGAAGACAATCTAGGCAACACCATTCAAGACATAGAAACGGGCAAAGATTTGATGACAAAGATGCCAAAAGCAATTGCAACAGAAGCAAAAATTGACAAATGGGTTCTAATTAAACTAAAGAGCTTCTGCACACCAAAATAAACTATCAACAGAGTGAACAGGTAACCTACAGAATGAAAGAAAATTATTGCAAACTATGCATCTGACAAAGGTCTACTATCCAGCATCTATAAGAACTTAAACAAATTTACAAGAAAAAAACCAAACAGCTCCATTAAAAAGTGGGCAAAAGACATAAATGGACACTTCTCAAAAGAAGACATACATGTGACCAACAAGCATATTAAAAAAAGCTCAACATCACTGATTATTAGAGAAATGCAAATCAAAACCACAATGAGATACCATCTCACAACAGTCAGAATGGCTATTAATAAGTCAAAAAATAACAGATGCTAGCAAGGTTCTAGAGAAAAAGGAAAGTTTACACACTGTTAGCGGGAGTGTAAATTAGTTCAGCCATTGTGGACGATAGTATAGCAATTCCTCAAATACCTAAAGACAGGAATATCATTCAACCCAGAAATCATGTTCCTGGGTTTGTACTCAGATAAATATACATCGTTCTATCATAAAGACATATACATGTGTATGTTTATGGCAGCACTGTTCACTATAGCAAAGATGTGAAATCATCCTAAATGCCAATCAATGGTAGACTAGATAAGGAAAATGTAGTACATGTATACCATGGAATACTATGCAGCATAGAAAAGAACAAGATAATGTCCTTTGTAGAAACATGAATGGAGCTGGAAGCTATTAATTATTCTTAGCAAACGAATGCAGGAACAGAAAACCAAATACTGCATTTTCTCACTTAAAAGTGGGAGCTAAATGATGAGAGCACATGGACACATAAAAAGGAACAACAGACACTGGGCTATCAGATGGTGGAGGGTAGGAGGAGGAAGAGAATGAATGAGGAAAAACAATTAACGGATACCAGGCTTAATATGTGGGTGATGAAATAATCTGCACAGCAAACCTCCATGATCCAAGTTTGCCTTTATAACAGACCTGCATATGTACCCCTCAACTTAAAAGTTAAAAAGAAAAAGAACTTTTATTCATTGCTTGTGGAATTTCAAAATGATGCAGCCATTTTGGAAGATGGTTTGGTGATTTCTTATAAAACTAAACATATTCTAACCATACAATCCAGCCATTGCACTCCTCGGTATTTACCAAAAGCAGTTGAAAACTTATGCTTACACCAAAGCCTGCACATGAATATTTATAGCATCATAAATGCCAAAATTTGGAAGCAACCAAGATGTCCTTTAGTAGGTGAATGAATAAATAACCTGTAGTACACCCAGACAATAAAATATTAATCAATGCTAAAAAAAATTGGTATCTGTTTTTATAAAAGTGGGCCGAAACAAACAAATGAAAAAGGAAATGAGCTATCAAACTATGAAAAAGCATGGAAGAGGCTTAAATGCGTATCACTGAGTGAAAGAAGCCAATGTGGAAAGCTTTTATACCGTATGACTCCAACTATATGACATTCGGAAGGCAGAACTATAAGGACAGTGGTTGCTAGATCACTAAAGAGATCAGTGGTTGCTAGAGGTCAGGGAAAGAGATGAATAGACAAAGCACAGAAGATTTTTAAGGCAATAAAAATAACCAGTATAATAGTATAGTGGTGGATATATGTTATAATACATTTGTACAAACCAATAGAATGTACAACACCAAGAGTAAACTCTAATGTAAACTGTGGACTTTGAGTGATAATGATGTGTCAATACAGACTGATAAATTTTGACTAATGTACCACTCTCTTGGGGAATGCTGGTAATGGGGAGACTAAGCATGTGTGGGGGAACTCCTGTACCTTCCTCTCAATTTTGCTGTGAACCTAAAACCACTCTAAAAAATAAAGACAAAAAAACAAACAAACAAAAAAAACGAAAAAGAAACAAAAAGTCACACAAATTCAGGAAAAATAAAGAAACAACAAACTGGGAAGAAGAATTTGAAGCTCGTAATAAAGAAACAGCAGTAATTTTTTTGTTATTAAAAAAATACCCTTCTTACAACTCAATAATAAAAAGACAAAAAATGCAATTAAAACGTGGACAAAGAATCTGAGTAGACATTTATCCAAAGAAGACTTGGAAGTGGTCAATAAGCACATGAAAAGGCGTTCAACATTATTGGCTCTCAGGGAAACGCAAAGGAGAACCACAGTGAGATACCGTCTTACACCCGCTGGGATGACTATAATAAAAAAGACAGATAATAACAAGTGTTGTGAGGTTGTGGAAAAATGTGAACCTTCATACGGTGTTAATGGCAATGTCAAATGGCTTAGCCACTTTGCAGAGTAGCCTGGTGGTTCCTCAAAGTGTTAAACACAGAGTACTGTATGACCCAGAAAGTCTTCTCCTGGGTAAATATCCAAGAAAGTTGAAAACCTACATCGACACAAAAAATTTGTATGCAAATGTTTATAGCAGTGTTATTTATAATAGGCATAAAGTGAAACAACCCAAATGCCAATCAACTGATAAAGAGATAAATAAAATGTGGTATATCCATATAATGCAGTATTATTCAACAACAAAAAAAGAAATAAAGTACTAATACACGCTACCATGAACGAGACTTGAACATTATGCTAAGTTAAAGAAGCAGTCACTCCCACAGGTGGTATAAAGGTAAAAAAGAAGGCAGTCACAAAAGATTGCATATGGTATGGTCTGTTTATATGAAACGTCCCAAAAAGGCAAATGTCCAGACACAGTAGTTTAATGGTTAGGCTTGGGAGTGGGAAAGGAGGAGTGAGGTTGAGGGAAAAGGTAAAGAGTGGAGGTGGGTGAAGGGATGGAGAAGGGGGATGTTTTTAGGGGATTGAAGGGTAGTTAGGAGATGATAGCTAAAGTATACAAGGTTCTTTTGGGGATGAAAATGTTCTAAAATCATTTGCGGTTATGGTTGTAAAACTCTGAATATACTAAAAACCATCAAATGGTATATTTTAAATGGGTGAATTTTATGGTTGTGAGTTGTATCTAAATAAAACTGTTATGTAAAAAATAAAACTGTTAAGTTACCGAATTTAAAATAAATAGTCTTATCCATGGTATGACTTAAAATCATCCTGGTGCTACTTAAACCATCCCACATATCACCAGTAATATGAATTCCAAGTCTGAAAAACACTGGTGACTCAAGTAAGAGTAGCGTGGGTTCCTAGAAAAATGGTCTAAATCGAATCTAATCATGATGATGCAATCAGAGAAATCCAGAACATGGGGCGTTCTATGAGACAGTAGGCCTGGATTCTTCAGAAACATCAATGTCATCAGTGACCACAACCAGGCAAGGCTACTGCTCTAGATTAAAAGAGATAAAATAGATGTGACAACTAAATTAAATGTATGATCTTTCAGTGGATCCTAGATAAAAGAAAAAAAGAAGCCATAGAGATATATTTGGGAAAACTGAGGATATTTGAATAGGACTGAATGTTGTAAACTGCTTTGGTATGATAATGGTATTAGTGATATTTGGGGAGAATGCCCTTGTTCTTAGTAGAAATACACTTTAATATTAGAGAACAAAGTGTCATGGTGTCTGACACTTATTTTAAAGCGGTTTAGCTACACACACACACACACACACACACACACGTGGGTGCATGTTCTGTAGTTCTGACATTTTTCAAAATAGAAACTTGGAAAAAATTAATTAAAAGAAACTGAAGCACTAAAAATAAAATAATTGAAGCAATGAAGGCCTTTGACTTGAATGATTTACATTATTGTCCCCATACTCAATTTACTTCTCTTTGTATGAGCATTTCACATTTCATAACATAATTTTACTATTTTTTACTACTTCCCAAAAAAATTATAAGTCGATCACCACTAATTCTTTCAAGTTTTCCTTGAAAAATCATTTCTTATTGTATAGAGTTGTATCTCGGGACCCGAATCATATGAGCTTTTCCTTCCATTTTGTACCACTGGCTTTTTGGGAGATCTTCGTCAAGTTGCCTCCCTATGGGCTTTCTATCTCTCTTCTTAAAAAGGAAAAATATTGAAAGAGTGAAAAGGCAGGGGTAAAACGTTTATAATACAACACCCAGGATATATAAAGAATTCTTACAAATTAAAAACAGGTAAGCAACACAATACAAATAAATAAGTGGGAAAGACTTGAAGAGGCACTTCATGAAAGAGGATATCCAAATGGCCAATAAACACATGACAAGGTGCCCAGCTTCACTGGTTATCAGGAAAGGGCAATTAAAATACCGTGAGATACTATTCACACCCATCAATGTGGTTGAATATTTAAAAAAGACTTACAACGTCAAGTGCTGGTGAGGACACAGAGCAAAAGAAATTTTCATCCATTTCTGGCTTAAGTATAAATGAGAAGAATCACTTTGGAAAATAGTTTGCTCATGTTTGATAAAGCTGAACATTCAGCAATCTAGGTATGATTCAGCATTCCTTTCTCAGTTATATATATATATATATATATATTTTTTTAATTTTTTATTGGATTTAAGGTTTTGGGGTACATGAGCAGAGCATGTAAGACAGTTGCGTAGGAACACACATGGCAGTGTGCTTTTCTTTCCTTCTCCCCTTCACCCACATTTGGCATTTCTCCCGAGGCTATCCCTCCCCACCTCCCTCTCCCACTGGCCCTCCCCTTTTCCCCCCAATAGACCCCAGTGTTTAGTACTCCCCTTTCTGTGTCCATGT
Organism: Callithrix jacchus; assembly: GCF_049354715.1. NCBI lineage: Eukaryota > Metazoa > Chordata > Mammalia > Primates > Cebidae > Callithrix > Callithrix jacchus. Next base: position 13,858,559 of record NC_133521.1, on the reverse strand, counting down.
GTTCTCCTTTTTCATCACCCACCTATGAGTGAGAATATGCGGTGTTTCATTTTCTGTTCTTGTGTCAGTTTGCTGAGGATGACGTTCTCCAGATTCATCCATGTCCCTACAAACGACACAAACTCATCATTTCTGATTGCTGCATAATATTCCATGGTGTATATGTGCCACATTTTTCCAATCCAGTCTATTATCAATGGGCATTTTGGTTGATTCCAGGTCTCTGCTATTGTAAACAGTGTATTTTTAAAACTCTACATATATGTCCTTAAATATATATGCAGGGGTGCTAGGAGCAGCTTATTTGTATTAGTCTCCAACTGAGAACAGCCTGCATGTCCATTAATAGCAGAATAAATAATAAAGGTATTTTCATACAATGGGATCCCTGATAAAAATAAATGAGCTACTGCTATGCAGAATGTTCAGTTACTTTACCTACTAAAATAGGTTGCAGTTCCATTACATAAGGTAACCTACTTTAGTTTATATAACTAATGTAAGTTACATAAGGACTCAAGTACAGGAGCATCCTCAGAATAAGCTTAGTTTTGTTTAACAATTCTTCCCTTTGGTCAGATTCTCAATTCTGAGAGATTGTCCAAAACGTTGGGCATTGATGCTACTCTCTCTGTAACCATTATAAAAGGATTCTTTTGGTTTCCATACAGAATTCACAAGTCACAAAACAAATCAATTAAATAATTATTTATATTCTTGCTGGGTTAGTTGAAGTAAAATCACTCAGTGCTTGATGGATGGTTGTATCCAAACACTTAAGACTTTACAGAATACAGCACACCAGGGGGACAGTTATAATGACTATCAGGAGGATAATACCGAAGGACTGAAGTGTACACCTTAAGAAAAGTCCCTACAAACGGAACTGACCTAAATCAAACAAGTCAAAGTTCAGGCCAATATAGTTAGCTCAATATTATTTGAGTTCAATTGGCTATAGTCCAGTTGTATGATGGCAATTGGGGTCCATAGTTTTCTGCAGAATGGTCTGATTCAATGAGGTATCCACTTTTGTTTCTAGCCTCCAATACAAATCATAGTAAACTGGAGACCTACTAGAAGAACATCAAGATTTGAAAACCTTGGAAAAGTCAGATTTGCTGTCCAACACTTAGGATGTCTGTAAACCAATTGTTAGTTGCTCCCATAAATATATCATGCATTTCTTTTCTTTGATAAATTCCCTTAATGTATTTGATAGCAGGGTCTAAAGAAACAGCAGTATCAGCCACCTTCACAGTTCAGCTTTCTGTAGTGGCAAAATCAGGTGAGAGGTAGGTACAACATTCAATTTTGTTCTGTATCACATACAAGCCCCCAACCTGAGGAAAAAGGAGATATAAATCATGATGTCTCCTTAAGCAATTTTGTTGAACCTAGATTTTATTACCCACCTTTTGGAAAGTGACTTCTACCCATCTGAACCCTTAGGAGGTCTGGTTGTCCACAAAGTCCAAGATTGTTTTATCAATTTATGTATTAGCTTCAAATTTCATACTACTGGTACCCCACTACCACTGAGAGTGAGTTCCCAGGAATCCCATTGGAATCTTTTGTCAGTGATTACTAGCTTATCTTCATAAACTCAAGTGTCGCTTTGGTTTTTTCGCTAGAACATAAGCCTTAACAAACACCATCAATCTATCTACAAATTATGTTCCATGGATTTTTTTGGTAAAAAAAAAAAAAAAAGGAGGTGGTGGGGGTGAGATTTGAACAACAGGAAATAGGGGGAAGAGGAAAAAGATAAGAGTTTTATAATGACAGGGAAGTCTTGATCCATTATCTTTAAGAAGTATGCAGTTCCCAGGGTCTGGAGGTACCTTTTTGAGTTGAGAGAAGTGGATCTAAGACTTGAGGGTCTGAAGTTTGGCTGCAGAGAAGAATTTGGCATGGTCTCTTCCAACAGAGTTCAAGGGGAGTCATTCTCTGATAATTCCAAAATATCCAGTGAAAAGCCTCCTTTACCTGGTGAAAATATACTTTGGCATAATGCATTAAAGCCTTGCAGCATGTAATAATATCTGTTTAGGAGAGCAGGAGATACATAAGGTGTTATTAGGAGCCTAGGTCTTCTGGTGACCTATGGGTCACCAGAAAAACATAAGGGATCAACTTATGTTTTTCCACTGGGCCTGGATCTGCTTGCCCTTAAGGCCAATGGTAATAACTTTAGCTACGGCAATCTAATCGATTTGGTTAACTTTGCCAATTTCAGTTTTTAAGTTCCCATTTGTTCTTTCAACCTTCCCAGAAGACTGAAGACGATAGGGACAGTGATAGTGCCATTATGTTAGCAACAACTGATTTAATTGCTTTATAACTCTTCCAGTAAAATGGGTCCTTTTATTGCTGTAGATTTCTCTGGAAATGTCCCATAAAGGAAACACATTTTTGAATAACCTTTTACTTATGGTTGTATTATTGGTCTTCCTGCATGGAAAGCTTCTGCTGAACCAGAGAACATAGACTATTATAAAAATATATTCACATCCCACTGAAGGTGGCAATTGAATAAAATACCTCTGTAAATGTACAAATGGCTCAACAGGTAGCAGAAATGTACCATTTGAACCTTTGATTATCTTCTCGAGATTAAGATTTGACAAACCAAACACTGATTATAACCCAGTTTAGCTACTTTAGAAAAGTCACCATATCAATATTTTTTCATCTTTTGTCTCATTTGTCTAGTCCATGGTGAGTTACGGAGTGCAGAACTTGTATTATTTATTTATTTATTTATTTTTGATGCAGAAAGGTGATTTTATTTAGGTAGAGAAAAGAGACAAAAAAGGAGGAGAAGAGAGAAAACCTTCCATGAGAAGTGTGGAAGGTGATAACCCAAGAGGGGAAAGAGGTGCAGAACTTTTAATAATGGAGATTTCTAAGGACTCACAAAGAACCAGGCAGCCAACCAGATAGCTGTCTAGGCTCTTCATCAGTTTAAATCTAGATTTACATACTGTTGTTTTTTTTTTTTAACATTTTGAAGTGGTTTATTATTCAGCAGTAGTAACATGGACATTTTTCTACAGTGCTTCGTAAACTTCATTTTCAGTCTCCCCAGAAAACCTCTCAAATGAAGATTTCCTCGGTTTACCAGGGATAGATGAAGTTTCTTTTTTTTTTTTTTAATTTTTTATTGGATTTTAGGTTTTGTGGTACATGAGCAGAGCATGCAAGACAGTTGCGTAGGTACACACATGGCAGTGTGCTTTGCTTTTCTTCTCCCCTTCACCCACATTTGGCACATATACACCATGGTATATTATGCAGCAATCAGAAATGATGAGTTTGTATCGTTTGTAGGGACATGGGTGAATCTGGAGAACATCATCCTCAGCAAACTGACACAAGAACAGAAAATGAAACACCGCATATCCTCACTCATAGGTGGGTGATGAAAAATGAGAACACATGGACACAGAAAGGGGAGTACTAAACACTGGGGTCTATTGGGGGGAAAAGGGGAGGGCCAGTGGGAGGGGGAGGTGGGGAGGGATAGCCTGGGGAGATTTACATACTCTTAAATCCAATTTTGTTTCTCCATCTCAGTTGCATAGCACTATTTATTAAATAGGTTATTATAGGTAATTTGAGGATCAATCATAAAGAGTTCACTTAAATGGACTATCTTAACAGTGTCAGTACTGGCTGACTTAGCCTGAAAAGCTGCCAAAGCATTCCCCTTATATTTAACGACTTCTGGTTCTGCTTGATGCTGGGATAGCAGTTTCATGAACCAGTCAGTTTCTTCATGAGAGTTCTGGGAATCCTTATCCAGGCCAATAGTATGATCTTAAAGTTATCAGAAACCTGCTTGTCAGAGTCCTTTCCATAAATATTCTTAAAGATGAAACACTTTAGGCTTATAGTTGCTCAGGAAAGCACCAGAGTAAACAATTAACTGTGAATAATAAGACTTAGAGTGGCCATGGTTAAAAATCCAAAGAGCATTCATTACAATGACGACACAACTGACAAACATCCAGTTATTTCTGTTGCATATAATACTTTAAGGTAACTAGAATTTTGGCTGATAGCAATATGCCAGGACTATTACATTTCTATGAATTTTATATAATTTATAAAATGCATATTAATACATCCATACAAGCATGGCTCAAAGGAGGGAAAACATCGTTTCTTATTTGACAATGCTTCCCATATAATTTACCATATCAAATAAGCCTAATTAGCTTAATATCTCTCTTTTATAAGAGAGAACAATTTCCTTTTGATCAGTTCCAAGGGCCCATTTGGAAAACCCCACAGCTCAAAAGGTCAAAAGGATTTAATTTAGAATTTGATTTTGGAAAGTATGTAAAAAACCAAAGTGTGTTAAAACACTTAATCAAAACAGAATCTCAGGTTCTTGTGAACAACAGTCACTCATTTAAGTAACGTGATAATAGAAAGACTTCAAGGCAAATACAGAAGGTTACATAGTTGTAGAATCATCAGCTATTTTCGTAGTGAAAACTCATTTTCTTAAGTGATCAAAAAGCTAATAGACAACATGAAGCACAGAAATTATCTTGTTAAAACATAGAATCTTTATTTTCTAGGCCAGTTACCCTAAAAAGTAAAGAAAAACCTTTCATAATTTCTCATTGAAAGCAGCGGCCAATACCCTAAGAAAACCTTGTTGTTTTAACAGAAAGGACTATATTCCAGTTTTGCCTCAGTATATTAATGCTCAATTTTTAGAAAAACTTACAAATGATTTCCTTCTCATATTAGCTAGTTTGATTACGCATAAAATTTCTTTCACAAGATTCATCTTTCACAAACCTTCTACAACTTTCTTGCCCATTCTGTTTTTGTCCTCTTCTCATTTTGGAACAACCAGTCATTCTACTTTTGGACAAAACTACTCTTTTTTCTTAATAAAACAAAACTTCTTCATTCTTGTATATTTTCCTTACTAAGGGCATATTTTACTTTCTTCACATTGTGGTGTTGTTTCCTTTGTCATTTCCATTTTTAATTACCATATATTGATTAGAGTTTTAGCTCTTTGTAGCCTTAATTCTAATGAAAACCCAAGAAGCAATTTTTAACTGTCACGTACTGACATTTTATGAATATATAGTTCATAATTTCCAGAAACATGTGCTTCCTCAGAGAACAATTTTTTATGTTCACTAACAGATCCAAATATATTTAGCTTCTTTATACCACACAAAAACAATATGCTGAAGTATATGTACTTTAAACTTATGTATAGAAATTAATGTTTCAGTATTTTAACTTAGAAATGACGCAGATATTTCATAAATATCAACTATTTAATTTAACATAACTTTAAAATCTCAAATTACTGAAATTTTTGAAACTATGACAAATTTATTTATAAACTTTTATCTCATTTACATTCACCTGATACACTCGCTCTTAACATTTATGTTTGAATTGGCCACTAGGCAAAGATAGCCATCGAAGGAGTTCAGGAAATGCCATCTATGATGGTTTGAATGTGGTTTATCCCCATCAAAACTCATGTTAAAATTTTATCCCCAGGAGGGGCATAGGGGCTCATGCCTGTAATCTCAGGATTTTGGGAGGCCAAGACAGGAGGATTGCTTGAAGCTGGGAGTTCAAGGACAGCCTAGGCAAAAAAGTGAGATCCCTTCTCTTAAAAAAAAATTAATCCCCAATATAGCAGTAATGGGAGGTGGGGCCTAGTGTTTGGGCCATAGGAACAAATCTCTCATGCATAGATGAATGCCCTTCCTTAGGGGTAAGTGAGTTGTCACTAATGTGGAAATGGATTGGTTTCCATGAGAGCAGGTTGTTATGAAGTAAGGATGCCCCTTGGGTTTCGCCTTTTTGCATGTGTCCTCCTCCTCTTTGACTCCTTCTGCCATGTTTTAAGCCAGCTCATGGCCCTCACCAGAAGCCAACCAGATGCTGGAACCATGCTTTTTACACTTTCATCTTGCAGAACTATGAGCTAACTAAACCTTTTTTTTTTTTTTTATAAATTATCCAGCCTCAGATACTTTGTTATAGCAAACAGACTGGACTAAGATAGCAAATTGGTGCCAAGGAGTGGAGTGCTGTTTGTTATACAGGCACCTGAAAATGTAGAAGCAGCTTTGGAGCTGGGTAATGGGCACAGCTTGGAAGTGTTTGGAGGAGCAGGATAGAAACAGATTGTATTGCAGTGAATAGAGCATTAAGGAGAATTCTGGTGAGGACATGGAAGAACACAAAAAGAGGAGGAGAAGTTTAGAACTCTTTAGAGATTGGTTAACTGGTTGTGACCAAAATGCTGATAGGAATGTAGATGGTAAAGGCCATTTCAATAAGGTCACAGATGAAATTGAATAACAAGGCATTGGGAACTGGAGAAAAAGCTGTTCTTGTTACACTATGGCAAAGAACTTGACTTCATTGTGTTTACGTCCTAGAGCTTTGTAGAAGGCCAAACTTAAGAGCCATGGAATAGCATATCTGGTGGAAGAAATTTCTAAGCAGCAAAGTGCTCAAGAACAGATGTGGTTACTTTTAACAGCTTATGTTCAGTTATGGTAGCAAAGGAATGACCTTTGGAAGAGCTTATATTTAAATAAGAAGCAGAAAAATTTGAAATATTTGTAGGCTGGCCATGTGGTAGAGAATGAAAGAGTATTTTCAGGAGGGGAATCCAAGGGTGTGGCTGAGTGACTTGTTGCTAAAGAGATTAGTATTGATAGAAGGAAGCCAATTCCTAATTGTCAAGACCATGGAAAAAGAGATTCTACAGGCATTTCAGAAGTCTTTCAGGCTGCCTCTTCCAACACAAGCCCAGAGGTCTGAGAGGGCAGAACACTTTTGGGGCACAGGTCTGGGGCACTGCTGTCCTGCACTGCCTCAGGATTCCGCTTCCCAAATTCTGGCACAGTGCTCAGCATTACTCCAGCTGTGGCTCAAGCAATCCCATATGCAGCTTGTGTCACTGCTCTGGAGGATGCAAGGCATAAACCTTGGGGTGTCTCTGTGTTGCTAAGTCTGCTGGTGCCCAGAATGCAAGAGCTGTGGAGGCGTGGCTGCTTCCACGAAGACTTGTGGAGGATATATTGGAAAGCCGGAGAGACCAGGCAGAAACCTGCTGTAGTGACAGAGCCATCACAGAAAGCCCCAACTTGGGCAATGCCTAGTGGAACTACAGGGGTGGGGCCACCACTGGGACTCTAGAATTATAGAGCCACTGGCAACATGCAACTTCAGCCTAGAAAAGCTTCAGATATTTGACTCCAACCTTTGAGAGTGAGTAGGTGTGTGGTCTGCAAAGCCATGAGGGCGAGCTGACTTAGGCCTTGGGAGCTTACCTCTTGCACCAATGTACTCAGGATGGAGTTCAAAAAAACATGGATTTTAAAAAGATTATTCTGGGCTGGGTGCAGTGGCTCACACCTGTAACCCCAGCACTTTGGGAGGCCAAGGTGGATTGATCACCTGGGGTCAGGAGTTCAAGACCAGCCTGACCAACATGGTGAAACCCCGTCTCTACTAAAAATACAAAAATATGCCAGGCATGGTGGTGTGCACCTGTAATCCCAGCTACTCAGGAGGCTGAGTTAGGAGGAAGCACTTGAACCCAGGAGGCAGAGGTTGCAGTGAGCTGAGATTGCACCACCAAACCCCAGTCTGGGCAACAGAGTGAGACTCCATATCAAAAAAAAAGAGATGATTATGGAGCTTTTTTTTTTTTGAGACGGAGTTTCGCTCTCGTTACCCAGGCTGGAGTGCAATGGCACAATCTCTGCTCACCACTACCTCCGCCTCCTGAGTTCAGGCAATTCTCCTGCCTCAGCCTCCCGAGTAGCTGGGATTACAGGCGCGTGCCACAACGCCCAGCTAATTTTTTTTTGTATTTTTAGTAGAGACGGGGTTTCACCATGTTGACCAGGATGGTCTCGATCTCTTGACCTCGTGATCCACCCGCCTCGGCCTCCCAAAGTGCTGGGATTACAGGCTTGAGCCGATTATGGAGCTTTAACATTTAATGTCTGCCCTGCTAGATTTCAGAACTGCTTGGCTCCTGTTACTTCTCTCTTCTTTTGGCCAATTTCTCCCTTTTGCAAAGGAAATGTGAACCCAATGTCATTCCACCATTGTATGTTGGAAGTAAATAACTTGTTTTTGATTGTATAGATTCCTCGTTGGAAGGAACTTGCCTTGAGTCTCAGATGAGACCTTGGACTTTCAAGTTGAGGCTGAAATGAATTAAGACTTTTGGGACTATGGGAATGAAGCGATTGTATTTGGTATGTGAGAAGGACATGAGTTTGGGGGAGATGGGTGGAATGCTATGGTTTATCCCTGGCAAAATTACATTGAAATGGGATCCCTAATGTGGCGGTGTTGGGAGATGGGGCCTAGTGGAAGGTGTTTGGGTCATGGGGCAGATCCCTCATGAATAGATCAATGCCTTCCTGCGGGGGTCAGTGAATTCTTGCTCTCATAGAAACAGACTAGTTTCTGTTCTGCAGTCTCTGTTTCTGTGAGAGCAGGTTGCTATAAAGCAAGGACTCCCCTTGGGTTTTACCTTTTCACACGTGTCAGCTTTCCCTTTGACCTTTTCTGCCATGTTTTGGCCATGCACATGGCCCTCATCAGAAGCTGAACAGATGTTGGTGCCATGCTTCTTGTGCTTCCATCCTGCACAACTATAAGAGGTAAATAAACCTCTTTTCTTCATAAATTACTCAGTCTCAGATATTCTGTTATAGCAACATAAAATGGACTCAGGATCCCAAAATGAGTTGCTTTGCTGTATTGATCACCAATAGGTAAGAAGGGTGAGGCTTTCTGAATTCATTTTATCTGCCTAAGGATAGATTCTCCCAGAAGAACTTAATTGTTATCAGTCCTCCCCACGGGGAGTCTCAGCAACCAACGAGGGTTAACTTTTATCAGAGGAGAGAAGACTTCATCCTATCCAGACAGACCTTGCCACAAACCATCATCTCTTCCTCCAAGACCCCTTTCATCCTTCCCAAAAGTCACTTACTGTGAGGATACCTCTCTTCTTTAACTTGTGAAAGAAAAACAAATCTTGTTTCCCCAAACTCATTAAGCCAAAGGGAAAAGTTAAGTTGGGAACCAGGTAATGCAAACCTGCCTCCTCCTTTAGGTTCCTAAATAAGATGGCTACAAGACGAAAAGCTACATGCCTTCCCCATATTTTGCCCACAAAGAATTTCCTAGTGAGCTCCAAGATCCTTACCCTAAGGTGTTTCTGTTAAATTTCACCATGGCAATATGAACTGATAGCTTATCTTCACAGGTGCAATCACCTCCCTGCCCACCTGACACAAATGCATATCTGATTCTTTCCCTGCCCCATTTTGTCTATGCTAGCTTAGGTAAAAATGTAGATTCCCTGCATTTTTCCTCTGCCTTCTTCATCTATGCCATCTTATGTAAAAAAATGCAGATTCATTGAGCCAGACAAAGGCATGAATGACTATTTTACCCTGCCCGCCTCTTACATGAAAATTGGGTACGTCTCAACATCTTGCCCCTTCCCTTTTAAATGTGGAGCCCTCAAAATCATCTTCAGAGAAAGGAATCGACCTGTCTCCCGGGTGCATGTCCTTGCCTTTGGCAAATAAACCTCCTAAAATGATTGAGAGTTGTTGCATCATTTTTCTTGATTGACAATCTCCTGATCATTTCACCCACTCCAGTGAGGAGGTTGAGACAAAGAAGCTGTGCCCTTTTCTAAACCGACCTTCCTGGTTACTGCCCCAAGCCATTGTTAGCTAGGTGGTTCATTGTTATCTCTACTTTTTGGCTTTTTCACTTTCTCCAAACTTGGATAAATGGATCAAGCTGATTTGGGCCTTATGTTAGGGGACCAGCAGGGACTCCCTTTGGTCAATCCAATCTTCAATAGTATTGTATTAAAACCTTTCCTTTAACCCCACAACTGTCCATTTTATTCATCTTGTTTTTAATAAGCATCTACATTTTTTTCTATCCTAAATTTGTATTTCCTAATGAATGGCTTTTAGGTAAAACAAGGTAGGAGGTTTACATCTCAAAAGCATAATGTTTAGATTTCAGGCCTAAATATTATTATTTGCCTAAGCCAAGAAAAAAGCATATAGGTTAAGGCCCAGTTAAGACAAGATGGCCAGAAAAATCATCTAAAACATAGGTGAGACTTCTTATGTACATTTAAGACAATGCCTTCTCCACCGTGACTTAGTCCTCCCTCTCTTCCCAGTGCAGAGAGGGAGACGCTCTTTCAAATGACAATTTTCTGTATAGATGTAAAACTTTCCTACAAAAAGGTCTCAAAATAACCAGCTGAAAATAGTCCTTATGCCAGAAAGGCATATTTTGTAGACTAATTTGACTAAATGGGCAGTTTCCCAGCTCAGCCTGTGTCTTTTAACTAGAATACTAAGTGAGTGGTTCCCACTGAAGACTAGGCCAAGAATTTTGCATGGCTGGACTCAGCATAGATACTTCTTATCTTGCCATATAGGCAGAGACTGCTTCATTCTTTTCTGTCTGTTTTTAAGATTCAATGATAGACCAATGGTTTTTTATTTTTTATTTTTCCAAGAAAGAGTTCTGAGGCAAGAGATCATGACAACAAAAAGAAGTGAACAGTTGTTAGAGCCCTTCATCAGCAGGGGGTTAGAAGAGGAGCATTAGTTGACCAGGAGGTTCCCGTGGGAGAAGCAGGATCAAGTAGAAAAATAAAGAGGACTAATTCTTACAAACGTTTTTTCAAAAATGGTCAAAGCGTCAATTAGACATGTTTGGACATGGTGACCTTTCAGACTCGATTTGAAATCCTAATGAAAAAATATTATCATTATTCTTTTTTCTGGGAGATTAGTAGATTATTGTCCTGGGAGTGAAGACATTGGGGGCTCCTTCGGGTGGGGAAACAGTCCACCCTAAAGGGAGTGGGTCCATCAGATGGCTGGTGTAAAAATGGACAACATATTTTCCAGTGGGCTGGCTGTTTATAATAAAGGCAGACATCTGGGGACACAGGACTCTCCAGTTTGGGACCCCTTGGTTTTGATTTTAAAAATATACAAAAAAGAGCCAAGTGCTGTGGGTTATGCCTGTAGTCCCAGCACTTTGGGAGGCGTAGGTGGGTGGATCACTTGAGGTCAGGAGTTCAAGACCAGCCTGGCCAACATGGCGAAACTCCATCTCTACTAAAAATACAAAAATTAGCCAGGTGTGGTGGTGGCTGCCTATAATCCCAGCTACTGCAGAGGTTGAGGCAGGAGAATTACTTGAACCTGGGAGGTGGAGGTTGGAGTGAGCTGAGATGGTACCACTGCACTCTGGTCTGGGTGACAGAGCAAGACTCTGTCTCAAAAAAAAAGAAAAAAAAAATGTACCTTTGCCTTTTGTGTGTGTGTGTGTGTGTGCGCGTGTGCGCGCACGTGCGTGTGTGTGTATACAAAAAAAAAGTCCTCTTGGTCCCTATAATTGTTGTAGCTGTAAAGATAGGCACCTGTTTGCCTTTTGTAAGGAGTCTTTTAGAGATGTAATTTTTGATTCATTTAGTTTTTTGGAAGTCTCTGTATACCAATACAAAATACATCTCTTTGCTTTTGAGGCATTTTTGATTCCTTCTTTTCTAATGCATCTCACAAGTGAACAATTTTACCTAGGTTAAAACTTCCCACTGTGACCACTGTAACTCTGTATTACCTTTGGGAAGGTTCATCCATTTCTCTAGAAAAGCACGGGTTTTAGGCCTATAGCTTTTATACATGAAATTGGCTGGAGTTCCAGATGGAGGCATTTCAGATTCCTTGGATACAGATGAACTCATGATTCCCTGTCTTCTGGGAACCTTACCTACTGAACCCAGCCTAGTTTGTGTCTGACATAGTCAGATACTTGAGGCTTCCTTACAGAACCCAGACCTGTTTCTTTTGTGACTTCCTAACCCAGTCTAGATCAAAAACACTCAACCTTGGAGAGCTCAAGATATAAGCTCATGGAACTCAGAATCTGAGAGAGAACTTACCCATGATCCTAGTTGCTGTGAGATGTCAAAGGGCACAATGGGCCCAGGTGGGTGCCTTTGCTTTCACTCAGGGATCCTGGGGGGAGTCACTGGAGTTCTACTCTGGATGCCACTCTGACATCAATCTGTTAAAAGAAAACTTTAGACAAACTAAGTGTAAATTAGACAGTCTTGTACATGGTAATCTTTCAGACTCGACTTGAAATCCCTAATGAAGAAATACTATTATTATTATTATTATTTTCTGGGAGATTAGTAGATTATCATCCCAGGAATGAAGCCTTTGGGGGCTTCCTCTGGTGGGGAAACGGTCCAGCCCAAAGGGGATGGGCTAAAATTTAACAGAGTTTAATCGAGCAAAGAAAAATTTGCACACAAAATAATGATCAGGCAGCCCTCAAAACCAGAACAGACTCAGAGAATTCTGGCCTGCAATGGGTCAGACAGCATTTATGGAAAGAATAGAAAATAGAGGTACAGAGGCAGTTCCATTGGTTACAGCTCAGCATTTGCCTTATTTGAACATGGTCTGATCAGTGGGGCTCCTATGATTGACTGAAGCTTGGCTGCTGTGATTGGCTGAGACTCAGCTATTTGTTACAAAAGTAGGCTCCTAAGTTAGGCTTTCAGTGAGCTTACCTGCGAAGGTAGGTTGCAGTTCATTATATAAAGACTTAAGTACGGAGATATCCTCAGGCCAAACTTAGTTTAATTTAACAGTCGGGTATGGAGCTTCTGAGGAGCTGATAATATCCTAATTATGACTCTGACTGCTGGTGATCTGAATATATTCACTTTGGAAAAAATTCATCAAGTGCTTCTCCATATGACATGCTCTGTACTTTAACAAAAATGTATTAAAACGAAACAAAAAGAATAAAGGTTTAAACATTCCTTCCTCTCTGCTATCGGATCTCACAGGATTATTATACAAATGAGTAACACCAGGAATGTGAAACATCAATATATTATATTTTGAATGACACACTTATAATATGCTTCCAAATTGGTTAGCTGCGTAATGATTTTGTGTGTATATATGTGTAATGCATAATTAATAGCATTTATGGAACAGTTTGCTTCCATTTGCTTCTTTAATCCTCATACAAAAATGGTGTCGAGGGCAGGCCAGATATTGTCTTCAATTTACAGATGAGAAAATTTAATATTAAATGCATGCAGTGAATTACATACCTCTAGCCGGTTGCTTATACTTTTTCTTCAAATTAAAAACTAATTCTAGCTGAGTAACCTTGGGTAACCTCAAGAGGTTACCTGAAACATATCCAAGGTTACCCAGCTAGAATTAGTATTTAATTTGAGGAAAAAGTACAGGCAACTGGCTGGAGGTATGTAATTCATTGTCTGCATTTTTATCTTGCTTCAGATTTTTGGAAATCCCAGGTAGAAGGAATGTGAGGGCTAAGATCTTGGGTGCAGTTTCCCTTCCCCTTCTCTCACATGGCCAGATTGTACAATCTTTCTGTGTTACAGTTGATACCCACTAATAGACTCTGGCTGGAACACGACATTTATCTCCTTCTCATTTGTACCGCACAAATGAAGTTAAAATAATGGCACTTTGTTGGCACCGAGGAAAGCCAGTTCCAAAGTGTCCCACTTTTTCTCTGCTATTCAGCATTTAGAGCTGATGCAAAATAACAAATGCTCTGGCCCAGTTTGAGAACACAGCCTGGTAGGTGTAGTAAAGGCAAGGACTTGGCCTTCCAGTAAGTGCTTAGTCATGGGGTCTCCTATTCTTCCCGCGTGAACCCGCCAAGTCTCCTTGGGGAGGGTCCTGGTGTGACCATCAGTGAGAGTGAAACAAGAAGGGGAAGGCTGAGCGGGTGATCAGGTATTCCTCTGTTTGAGTCTTAGAAGTATGAAGCAGGAAAGGAGCCTAGACAAGAAGGGGGAGCCTGTCATTTCAGTTAAGACATCGTTACGTCACTCACTAACCATGAGAACCTGAGCAAGCCACAAAACCACATCATCAAGGGGTAATGTGAAAAGAGCCCTGGATTTCGAACAAGACAAACTTGGGTTCAATTCAGACTTGGCATCTCAGCAGCTGTGTGACCTTGTTCCAATGCATCGCCTTCTCTGGACCTCATTTTCCTTTTGTGTAAATGAAAGGGGCTCCTTGGATGTCCCTGAAGGAGTCACTTTTTGCTAGGCATATTATGATATCCAAGAATCCATATCCCCATCTATAAAGTGGGGAGGGTGATTCCTGAATGTTCATCCTCCAGGGTTGCAGGGAGTCATTTGGGGATCAGGGAGCAGTGGGCACTTGGGAGTTTTCCTCAGTGCTAAATGTTTGGGGTTGGGAGATGCTGCCTAGATTTTCAGCAGCGTAATTATTTAATCACTAACCCACTTTCTTTTCCGATCTCTTTCACAGGCTGTATTTTGTCAGAACTATTATCTTATATTAGGTGGCCTTTTCTTTTTTTTGAGATGGAGCCTCACTCTGTCTCCAGGCTGGAGTGCAGTGGGGCAATCTCAACTCTGCAATCTCCACCTCCCTGGTTAGCGATTCTCCTGCCTTAGCATCCCAAGTAGCTGAGACTGTAGGCTTGTGCCACATTAGCTAGCTTTTTCATCCCTCAGTGAAGAGGCAATTCAGATTAATCACGTGGACCTGGTGGAGCAGCTTTCCACTGGTTACTGGAAGGAGGGAGAGGTCCTCTTGTGTTCTGATTCTACTCACTGTCTCTCCTTTACCACCTTGCCATCTCAAGGCTAAGCAGTCCCAGGAGAGCACTGCACACAGGCACACATGTACACACACACACACACACACACACACACACACACACACACACAGACAATCTGTCTGGTGCATCCCTTCTGAGGCTTACTGGTTTGTCTGTGGAGACAAGAACCAAGTCACAGCTCTGTGGGGAGGAGCTGGGGCCAGGACTCCCCTGCAGAGACTGCTAGAGCATCCAGGGAGGTCAGGAGCAGGGGTGCTGGCTTTGGTGGTCTCCCTCTCTTGGGTTCATATGACTTCAGCCATATCCACATCCTCGTGGTCACTTTAGAAGTTGAGGATTTTATAGGTCTCTAAAACTTAAAAGAACCATTAGATTGTCTACTATCTAATGGTTCTTTTAAATTCAGCAGGACACCCCCGCTGAACTTAGAAGAACCGTTAGATTGTCTACTATCTAACCCTGTGTGTGTGCATTTGTGTGTGTGTGTTTGAGTGTGTGTGTGTGTTTAAAGGAGGCACAGTACCACCCTCCCTAAGGCCAGCACATTAGGCAGAAAGGGTTCGAGAGCCCCAGAAGGGCAAACATTGCTGTTGGAGTACCTAGACTCTGAGATCTCATGCTCCCACAGGGAGAGTGTCCCCTTGTAATCCTCAGAGGCTGTGCTGAGTTGAATACTGTCTCCTAAAACTTCCCGTTCACCAGATCCTTAGCATATGTCTTAATTTGAAAATAGGATCTTTGCACATGTAATTAGTTTAGTTGAGATGAGGTCATACTGGAAGCAGGTAGACCCTAATTTCAGGACTGCTGTCCTGATAAGAGAGGGAAATTTGGGCAGAGTAACACAGACACGCCGGGAAGAAGGCCATATGAAGACAGAAGCTGAGATCGAGTGATGCCGCTATGAGCCAAGGAATGCCATGAAAACCACCAGAAGCTCGAAAGAGGAGAGGAAGTATTCTTACCTAGACCTTTCAGAGGGAACAAGGCCCTGCTGTCACTTTGATTTCAGACTTCTGGTTTCCAGAGCTGTGAGGGAATACAGTTCTGTCGTTTTAAGCCACCCAGGGTGTGCTGCTTTGTTATGGCAGCCTTAGGAAGCTAATATAGAGGCCAAGCTTTGATTCTTCTTGAGACAATGCTTATAGTTTATGCTTTTCCCAGCCTGGGCTGAACTCTATTATTCATTTCACCAGCAGCTCAGCTTCAGATGTAAATTTGCTTCCAAAAGTCCCCATTCCAGAAGAAAAATCACCCAACTGACTACAACTCAGCCAACACCATATCCATTCATAGCTCTTTGGACCTAAATGAGAAAGAAGGACTGTCTTATCTCTCCTCTGCTCCCAATTTTGTGTTCATCTTTGCAGGTCTTGTCCCCATGAATGCTTGGCTTCTCTTGGCAATGTGCCCACCAAGAGATCTTCTTGCCTACGGAGTTTTTGCAATGTCATGTTGCTCTTCCCTTTCCATAAATATTTGTTGACTACCTGTTGTGTGCCAAGAATTGTATGGTAAGCAAATAGACTCAGTCCCTGACCTTGCAGAGCTTATGTTTTGGTGGAGATTTGATGCTGGAAAGCTCTTCCTCTGTTGGCCCTGTGATCTGCCACCCATGCAATCCAAGACTGTTCTTGATCTAAGTTGGTGGAGATTGTAGTAGTAAGTCCTATACCAATCCCTTTGAGGCTGGACATGCCCTGATCGCACGTCCAGAGCAATGTAGGCATCAGGAAAGGATACGACTGTTGAAATGGCATCTTCCTGGCCTCTGATGAGCCTGGGTTGCTGTAAATTGTCCCCAGATACATTTTACAAGGGAATTGGTATTTTAAAACACTGTAACTATGAGGCAATTGGTAATTTCCATGCTTTATTTACCTCCAAATCAAATTAAGCATTGGGCATGTGAACTGGAGGGAATAATTTTTATTATCTGGGACACACATTGTCATAATTTTAAGGTGTATTATCACACATATATTTGACATAGTGCAATACACATCGTGTATATTACACAATCTGTTCTAATTAAAATGTTTACAATGTACTATGTATTTTGTTATATCAGAAATAAAATCTTTGGCAAGCTTGCCAAATTCATTGGACAATCTGATGACATTTTACAGACATTTAGAGCTGGCAGGAACTCTAGTATTTATTTAGCTTTCCCATTTTTATGACAGAGGAAACTAAAATGTAAAGAGCCAAACTAACCTGTTAAATAAATCATCAGAGATAGATTAGAGAATCGAACCTCATCCCTTAGCATCTTTCTAGCAACCTGTTGAGATAGATTCCCATTTTGTGGATATCGAGGGATACTGAAGCTCTTGAGAAGTGAAAGCTTTTGATGTCCTGCTAAGGTCACATGGCTGGTGGCTCCATATATGTGATGTGTACTATGCTTGTAGAGTGTGTTATGCATCTCGATGTTTGGATAGAGATAGAGACTATTTAATGTGTGTGTGTGTGTGCGTGTGTTTTACTTTAAAATCCTATGGTAGGGGTTGGGCTTTTGTTGATGAGTAGTGGTATAATAACCCTTAATGGAGAGGGGACCAAGGCTGGCTCTGGCAGGGGAGAGGGTCTTCTCCTCACTGCATGGGGTGGTATCAAGATGGGTCATTATTTGCTCTCAACAGGATGGGCCTGGGACAAAGTGAAATTATGTATTTCCTGTGTTCAAGGAAGTCCTCAGGGTTAGTGGGATCTCTTAGCAGAAGCCTTTTGGGGACTGAAGCGAAATAACAAACTGGCTTAAGGAAGCCATGCTTATGAAGCGATCCTAGAGCATCAAGCCAGCCTATCACATGCTTCTGATGCAGATGTCAGTTGCCAGGACTTTATCTCAAGACCTCTGCTCCAGGGACACAAGATGCTGGCCCTCCTGACCTCTGGTTTGGCTCCTCAAGCCTCTGATCCAGGCTGCTGATCATACAGTGTTGCCAGAACAGCCACTGGAAGGGCCTGAAGTGGTGTTGGAATGTTGTTGATAGTGTCTTGGGGCTCAGCTCTTCTTAAAGGCTGAGTGAAACCCATAGACAGTTCTGGCAAAGTCTGGCACCTACCACAGGTGAGGCGTCAGAGAGGGTTATGTCTGGAGAGAGAAAGAACTAAAGCTAATTTACTCATTTATTCCATTAGTAGATTCATTCATTCAAAAAATATTTACTGAGCATTTCCCATATACTGTTTCCATTTCAGGGTGCTGCTAGATAGAACAGTGAACAGACAAGCTTCCTGCCCTTATGAAGCTCCCATTTCAGAAGAGAGAAAGGTAATACAGAGGCAGACATCTCCATGTAGAATGTATTGTCACAGTGATGAACCTTATGTGGAAAAGCAAAGGACAGGAAAAGCACAGAGGGTAATGAGATACATAATTGTAGGCAGGGTGCTCAGACACCCCTGAAGCAGGCACAATTGAGGGGAGAACAGAACACAGTGAGAAGGTAAACCCCTGGTCTATTTGGAGGAACGGCATTCTAGACAGAGGGAACTCAAGGTGCAAAGACCTTAAGAGGGAAGCATGATTGCAGCACCCAAGGAAAATCACAGAGGTGGGTTTGGCTGGAGAGGAGCAGGGAGAGAGGGCAAGGGGTTAGGACATCCCAACTCTATTGACAGATCTTTAATACCTACCTGTGAACTTGGGCACATCACTTACCCTTTAAAACACTCTTAAAATAGAGTTACCTTCTTTTCGTTGTGTTCCTTATGATTACCTGGCAGCATGGTTGTGAGAGTCAAAGGAGATCATGTAGGCAAAAACATCTGTAAACTGTTAAGAAGCAAGCACAACTAGCTGGGCGTGGAGGCCCGGGCATGTAGTCCCCGCTACTCAGGAGGCTGAGGCAGGAGAATTGCTTGAACCCGGGAGGCGGAGGTTGCAGTGAGCCAAAGTCGTGCCACTGCACTCCAGCCTGGCACCTGGCGATGGAACAAGAGTCTCAGAAGAAGAAGAAGAAAAAGAAGAAGAAGAAGAAGAAGAAGAAGAAGAAGCAGCAGCAGCAGCAGCAGCAGAAGCAGCAGCAGCACATTAAAAGAACCATATTCTTTTGTTTATTTTATCATTATCCTGGGTATTCAGAAACAAGCTATCACACATTAACTGGTGGTGAAAACACTTACAAGATACAATCTTGGTGAACTGCAGGCAGACTAACTGGTTAGAATCTTTAAATGACGTGGAGATAAGAGAAGCTGCATTCATGTGGGCTTGGTGTTTTTTCTTTAAGTTCTAGAGGATTTAGCCCCAACTATCATATACTTCTGTGTCTGTAGGGATCTGAGACCAGTGGTATTCAGAATAATGGTCTGTACGCTCATGCCTTCCATCTCAAAGCCAAAATTTCTTTACAATCCCTGAGCTCTATTAAATGAGTCTGGAAAAGGATTTTGATTTTCTTGTAGTATTTCAGCCAAGTTTTTAAGGTAAAGGGACATTAGGTCATCCACTGTGTTAGACTATGATTTGTTCACAATTCTTCCTTTTCTCTGTGCCCTAGCCATGGATTGTCCATAGCTCTAGCACACCTCCCTGCACCATTGATTTGGGGCTTGGTCATATGGTTTGCTTTGGCCAATGGGATGTGGGCAGAAGTGA
Organism: Callithrix jacchus; assembly: GCF_049354715.1. NCBI lineage: Eukaryota > Metazoa > Chordata > Mammalia > Primates > Cebidae > Callithrix > Callithrix jacchus. Next base: position 13,839,202 of record NC_133521.1, on the reverse strand, counting down.
CATGGTGCAAATTCCAAGCTGAGACCTTAAGTGAGTTTCTTTCAGCTCCCTTTTAGCTTCTCCTCTGCATTATAAGAACATGTCCTGCCCCAAGGGAAGACACAGAGTAGAGATCTGAAACATCCCAAAGCATGGGTCTGGTCCAGTTTATGGAGCTCTGATAAGCCTACAGTTGACTCATGAGTATAGAATGAATGCTTAGTATTGTAAATCATTAGGATTTTGGGATTATTTGTTACACAGCATTATTACAGTCAAACCTGACTCTTCCACCTTCTGAAATGACAGAAAAATTTTTAAACCACATCAGTCTGTTCTCCAGCCATTTTTATTTCCCAGAACTACTCTGAGCTATCTGGGGAGCTGCTCATCCTGCTTTTTGCTCTCTTCTGTGGCTTTCCCTCATTTGTCATTATTAATGACTATTCATTAGGTAGAACAGGATTAAAGAACAGCCTCAGCATGTGTGGTGGATCACACTTATAATTCCAGCATTTTGGGACACCAAGGCGGGTAGATCATTTGAGGTCAGGAGATCAAGACTAGTCTGGCCAACATGGTGGAACCCCATCTCTACTAAAAATACAAAAAAAAAAAAAAAAAAAACGAGCTGAGCGTGGTGGCACATGCCCATAATCTCAGCTACTTGGGAGCCTGAGGCAGGAGAATCACTTGAACCCAGGAGACAGAGGGTGCAGTGAGCTGAGATCACACCACTGCACTCCAGCCTGGGCGACAGTGAGATGCTGTCACAAATCAAAGACAAACAAACAGAAGAACAGCTTCCACGCCTATCCCCACAATGCCAAACCCCAAATCCAGCCTGTGTTGATACCAAAAAGAACATTTTTAAGTTAAGATGGCTTATAGAGGGCTTTGAGATGGAAGGCAAGAACTGCAGGTACATCAGTCTCTTACGGCTTCAAATGAGAAATAGTTGGTCCCATAGACAAAAGGCCACAGAAAATCATCTGTAACTGCAAAGTCACCTTTATGTTTGAAGACTGAATAAGGAAATAACTTTCTGTTTGTCAGGTGAAATAGCTTTCTCCTTGTCAGCAACTGCTATCCCTTAAGTTTAACAAATACATTTGGAATTGACAGTTCTGTATCTCTAGCTATGCCTACCTGATGGATAAATGAATGATCTTCAGTGGCCTCCAGCTTACTGAACTGGAAAGGATTCCTATAGAACAGGCAGAGCAGGGAGAATGTAATGGGAAAACCCAAATGCATAAGAGACCCCTAGACCAGAGAGTCACCTTGGCACCTTCTGGCCTCAATTGTGTCTGAGTCATAAACTCTGAACACCTAAGGGCTGGAAAAGGTTTAAAGATTGTCTGCTCCCTGTCCTAATGCTTCCAACTTCTAAAAGCATCTCTGAGAAGTGCGTGTCTATCTGCAGACACTTCCAGTGAGAGCAAACACTTCTTTCAAGGCTGCATAGATAATTTTTTAATAACTCTGTGCTGTGGACTGAATGTATCCCCCCCACTCCCACCAAATCCATATGTTAAAACCATAATCTCCAATGTGGTGGTATTTGGAGATGGAGGCTTTGAAAGGTAATTAGGTTTATATAAGATCATCAGGGTACAGCCCTCATGATGGGATTGGTACCCTTATAAGAAGAGGCACCAGAATGTATTTGCATTCACATTTGCTACCCCTGCCCCCCGCCCTGTCTCCTGTTTGACATCTGAGGATACAGCAAGATGGCCATGTGTAAGCCAAGAAGTAAGCCCTTACCACACACCAAATTTGCTGGTGTCTTGATCTTGAACTTCACAGCCTCCAGAATCATGAGAATATAAATGTCTGCTGTTAAAACCACCAGTTGGCAATTTGTTGTAGCAGCCCAAGCTGACTAATATATCCTGTTGTTAAGCAGTTTTCTCTGCTACCAAGTTTCTCTCTCTCTCTCTCTCTCTCTCTCTTTCTCTCTCTCTCTCTCTCTTTCCCTCTCTCTCTCTCTCTCTCTCTCTCTCTCTGTATGTGTGTATCTTACTCTCTCCCAAATCTTCACCTATTTTAAAGGCTTAGAACAGGAAGATTAAGCCTCTAAAGGATTAGACCCTGTGATAAATTTTTTTGGGGCTTTATGGGCCATACGGTCTCTGTATCAACTACTCAACTCTCATATTGTTACACACAAAAGCAGCTGTCAACAATATGCAAATGAATAGGTGTAGCTATGTTTTGATAAAACCTTATGGACACTGATGATTTTTGCCTGTCACAAAATATTCTTTTGATTTTTCTTAACTATTTAAAAATGTCAAAACCATTCTTAGCTTATGAACTACACAAAAATGGTTTGAGGCTGATTTGGCCCACAGGCTGTAGTTTGCTGACCTATAGCAAAGCTTCTCTCTCTTTTTCTTTCTTTTTTTTTTTGAGATGGAGTCTCACTCTGTTGCCCAGGCTGGAGTGCAGTGGCGCAATTTTGGCTCACTGCAACCTCCACCCCCAGGTTCAAGCGATTCTCCTGCCTCAGCCTCCTGAGTAGCTGGGATTACAGGCACCCAGCTAATTTTTATATTTTTAGTAGAGACAGGGTTTCAACACCTTAGCCACACTGGTCTTGAACTCCTGACCTCTTGATCCACCTGCCTTGGTTCAACATAGTGTTCTTTCAATTATGAGTAATTTCTACACCATTCTGGACACTCATCAAACAAGTGTTGAGCACCTATTATGGGCCACGGAGTATGGGCCAGCTGGTGATGATCACATGAATCTGATAGTGACATTGTCCCTGCTCCAAGGAACCTGGACAGAGGTGGAACTAATTTCAAGGGCATCTCTCACCTTCACAAATTCCCACAGCCCTTAAGGTTGGAGAGATGTCTATTTCCCTTTAAACTTTGCTTCAGCCCATTAATTTTGCTCTTGTCTCATGCTCAGTGCATAGTGCAATAGAAGACCAACTTTATCACATTTCTTTTGATTCTCTACTTACCCTTGGCCTTTATGGGTCTATTTTAAGTCCTGTGACCTTCTGTTCCTCTAAAGGAGAAGACAAGGAGGTAGACAATACTGTCTTTTACTAAGTTAAGTGACCTAATCATGCAAGAGTTACAGGTTTCTCTTCATTTGCAACATAGTGTGCTTTCGAATCACTGCAAAAGCAATTGCATTCCAACCCCTCAATACTCCTGGCAATGCAAACATTGTCTTGGTTGCTTTCCCCATCTGTGTGGGGCTGGGACCATCTGAAATGGTTGGTTCTAAGGAGCTTATGTTGCCCATTTTGGGGAAACAAATGGATTGGAACTCAGCACTCCTGCTAGGGTAGGGGAGCCATTACGTTAGAGTACTAAATTGCAGTTTTAGTGGAAATTCAAGCTTTCGTGTGATGGTGAAGGCAAGTCAAATGGTAGCATATGACTCTGATTCGTAAGCTGTAACCCTGTGGTCTAGAGGCTCTGGGTTCAGGACATCAGTCTAGGATGCAGTCTACCCTTCTAGGCTTCCTCCTGACTTTCCTTGCAGGAATCCCCTCCACAGTTTCCATACTCTACTTTTAAGAGCATTAGAGAAATTTCCCTGGTCCAGACATGGAATTAGAGAGTTTTGCCGGGAGACAACCTCTATCCTGTGGGCTCACTTTTCTTCCCAAAGTGTCCCCATCCTGCACGGGGCTGGCTGCCCTGAGATAAGTAGATCCCTGCTCTTTGTTAATGGGGTTCCACCACCTGGCTCAACTCCAAAAAGGGTAATAAGATTTTTAGGATTATTAAATTTAATACAAATTTCCAGTATGAATTCATTAGCTCACTCATTCATTAATCCAGAAAACATGCTGGAGAATCTGCTGTTTCCCAGGCTTCAAAAGGAACACACAGATGAAAAAGGCCTGGCCCTGGACTCTAGGGTCTTCGTTAGAGGGTGAGACAATGATTGAACTGGATGTTATGAGTGCCCTAATAGAGGCATAAATAAGACTCCATAAGGCACCACCAACAGGGGATACCCTCCTGCCATGTGAAGGGCACCATTGCCTACTTGCCCAGAGGACTTCAGTCCCAGGCTAGGGGTGGTGAAAATCCAGCTAGCTCTCTCTTGTTATGGCCACGCTTTGCAATCCTCACTGCAATGGTGATTATATCTGTTTCCCAAGGTGCAAAGTCCCATGCAAATCCCCACCATTATCAGGTATAGAACTTCCAACATTTGCTGTGCAGATTGCAAAGGAGGCCAGGGATCTGGAGCACCAATGGTAACAACAACAGTAGCCATGATGATAGCTGATGCTTATGGAGTGCTAACCGTGTTGTGTGCCTAGCACTGTGCTGAGCTGTTTTAATGCACTTTCTAATTGAAACTTCACAGCAACCCTTCGTGGAATGTGTTGTTCTACAGAAGAGAAAATCCAGGGCAGAAAAGTTAACTACTTGCCCCAGCTACGAAGTGAAACAGCCTAGATTGGACCCAGGCAGTCTTAGTTCAGTTTCTCTCCCTGGTTTATGCCATCTTTGTAAGAAAATTGAGACAGGCAACTATGTTTTTTTGTTTGTTTGCTTTTTGAGATGCAGTTTTGCTCTGTCACCAGGCTGGAGTGCAGTGGTGCGATCTTGGTTTACTGCAACCTCCGTCTCCCGGGTTCAAGCGATTCTCCTGCCTCAGCTTCCCAAGTAGCTGGGACTACAGGCGTGTGCCACCACACCTAGCTAATTTTTGTATTTTTAGTAGAGACGAGGTTTCACCATGTCAGCCAGGACGGTCTTGATCTCTTGACTTCATGATCCTCCTGCCTCGGCCTCCCAAAGTGCTGGGATTACAGGCATGAGCCACCGTGCCTGGCCCAGTCAACTATGTTTTACACATCCCTTCTGTGCTTGGCTCTTTCCTTTCAATGTCTCATCTAATCCAAATGACACCGTAGGAGGTGAATATTAGTTTTACAAATAGGACTCTTGCAAGGAAGTGACTTGCCTAAGGCTATGCAGGGCCTTGGGCATGCTTCACATTTTGACTGTTCAGCCCCAAACCAATAGAGACAAGAGAAGGGGGCTCAGGACTGCCTTCAGAACACTTACAATCTGGACAGGATTTACCCAACATGCCATTAATCCACAACACTTAGCATCCCTCCCTAGGGTCCGGATGACAAAGTGCGTTCATTTCTGTGATATCACTCTGTGCAGAGACTGGAAAACTGGGAATTGTTTCTTGACAGGTGGACACTGGGATTCCAAAAGGAGGAGGAGGTAAATAAAGGGGGTCTGGAGCCAGGCGTGCTGGCTCACACCTGTAATACCAGCACTTTGGGAGGCTGAGGCGGGTGGATCTTGAGGTTAGGAGTTCAAAACCAGTGTGGTCAAGATGGTGAAAGCTCGTCTCTACTAAAAAAATACAAAAAAATTAGCTGGGCGTCGTGGCGGGCGCCTGTAATCCCAGGTACTCAGGAGGCTGGGGCAGAGAATGGCTTGAACCTGGGTGGCAGAGGTTGCAGTGGGCCAAGATTGTGCCACTGCACTCCAGCCTGGGCGACAGAGCGAGCTTCTGTCTCAAAAATAAATAAATAAATAAATATAAAAAAATCAAAAGAGATCTGGATCCTTGCTGCTTAAAGTGTGGTCCCAGACCAGCAACACTGACCCAACCTAGGTGCTTGATTCCCTGAAGAGTGACTTATTTTCAGGGCATGGCACTCTTTCTTGGACACCAGTAATCAACTGAGCCCAACTTGTTCCTTCCCCACACATACTGTGACTCACAAAAGGAGCTCATATCAGACTGGCGGAGACCTGGGTTCTATGCAGCAATCCCTGTCACTTGCTATGTGACTTGAGGCAAGTTCTGACCCCTCTCTGGGTCTTAGTTCCCTCCTGTACGGGAAAACACTGCCCAGATAGTTGTTTTCAATCCTCAGGGCCTATTGCTATCTCTTGGGGAACGTTAGCAAATTCTGATGCCTGGGCTTACAGCCAGAAATCCTGATTTAATCGGTGTGGGGTGAGACCTAGGAACTGGTACTTTTAAATCTTCCCCAGATCATTATATTGGTTTTGGTTTTTTCGGTTGCTTGTTTTTTGAGACAGAGCAAGACTCTGTCGCCCAGGCTGGAGTGCAGCATGCGATCTCAGTTTACTGCAACCTCCGCCTCCTGGATTCAAGCGATTCTCTGCCTCAGTCTCCTGAGTAGTTTGGACTACAGGTGCACTACCATTGTAGGCTAATTTTTGTATTTTTAGTAGAGGCACGGTTTCACCATGTTGGCCAGGCTGGTCTCAAACACCTGACCTCCTGAACGGGGCAGGGGGAGGGCAAGTGATCTGCTCCTCTTGGCCTCCCAAAGTGCTGAGATTACAGCCATGAGCCACCACGCCTGGCCCCAGCTCATTACCCTTTACAGCCAGTGTTGAGAAGCTGGAAGCCAAATGGCTGGTTTTAAAAAATCTGGATGCATCAGTATTTGCTGCTCTTGAGGCTTCAGATACCCAGGCCTACCCAGACCTTCTGAGTTAGAATTTCCTTGCTGTGTGGTGGGGCTGGACATGAGTATATTTGACAAGCTCACAAGGTGATACTGACATACCAAAGCTTCAGAACTCCTGGAATCAATGGCCTCTGAGGTCTCTTTCAGCTCTGATTCTGAGTTCCTCCCAGTCAATGATTTCTTTCTTTCTCTCCACACAGGAGCTGCCAGTTGGTGGTGAGCAGAGACGTCATCAGCTTGTAAGCTGAGCTTCAGTGTCCCCTGAGAATGCAGCCAGCTGTCAACGGTGGAAGAAAGTGGTGAACTCATTTGACTTCTCTTTATCAGCTGTTCCATGTATATGATGTGCAAGAGGACTGGGGCTCTGTGTCAAGGCCAGCTGGGATGCTGAGGTTTTGTGTTAGGACCAAGGGGGAGGCTGATGGCTGTTCTTGTTTGTGCTGCTCCACACCACGGCCTAAACTAGCCACAGGCTGCTACTGCCTGGACCCCAGCCCAAACCCACTGGAATGAGAGAGATGAGTCTTAGAGTAGATGCAAATTAACTTACCCAACTTCGTCTCTCTGGGTCAGCCCCCACAGTAGGCTAGATAGATACCTTGACTGCAAGGACAATCCAGGGCTGGCGTAAGGAACCAAGAGGTAGGCTCATAGCAGGCTCTATGCTGAGCTCTGATTCTACCCTGTCTTAGTGAGGCCATCCTGGTATCTCCTTTCCTCCATGAAGTATGTGGCGATTTAATGGTAGTGAAATTTATTGTGGGTAATGGAGTGTCAAGCTCCTTATTGCTAATGGATGATTTCAAATGTGGAGAAAGATTTATTAGATAAATCAAGCATACACCTCTGAGAGAATATTACTGTGAGTGAAAACAATTATATGGTTAAACAAAGAGGAAAGAAAATTTAAATGCATCTCTAAAGGTCTCTTTAAATCAGTTTAAATGTGTGATTTTTAAAAGATGGAGAGGATTAGTTTCAGCAAATTACTCATCAATTTTTTTTTTTTTTTTTTTTGGATTCAACAGGAAACCAACAGCCCTACTTGGCTTCCATTTAAAAAAGTTATTGGTGTTTGAGGAAGAAAGGAAAAAAATTAAGGAAGTGACTTTGGTAGCCTATTGCAGTTCTCAGGTTCTAATTTCCTTGGTGTATAGTGAGCTCTCCCTGTAGCATATGGAAGGGGTCAGGGAAGCAGCAGCCAGAACCGTCATTCAGAGAGGAGGATCAGGGTATTAGATGCATCAGAGCTTTGGAGCTGGAAGCGACTTTGGAGGACATTTGGACAATTTCATCGTGCCTGTGAAGAAGCTAAGGTCCAGAGAAGAAAAGGGACTTTTCTAAGAACCCACACGTGGTAGATTGCAGAGCCAGAAGCCGGGCTTTGCCGTTGCTCTCTCCGTGCAATGGGAATAATATTTGTCTCAGGGTGTCTGGAGGAGACAAGAACCTAGGGAAAGTACTTTGGAAAGTATTCTGCTTAGTCCTGGAAGGGATGGTGTGTGGAAGAGATTGGCTGTGAGCCTCCCTGGTGGGTTCATTTTTGTGAGGGGCCTTTCCCCTACCCTTGGTCACTTCAGCAGTTCCACAGCCAGGACTGTAGCTGGCTGAGGTTCCACACCTCTCTCCCCCACCAAGCTGAGGAGAGGCACAGGCAGCCACAAGCCCCTGACATTTTCCTTGAGATGGTGACAGCTGGTAAGACTTTTGACTAAAGGAATAAAGAGCAAGCAGGCAAAAAAAAAGTTACTGTGTTAAAAGTGGTTTAAAAATGTTGTGCACCATCTGTTGGGCCACCACGGATTTTTGGGGTATGTGTAGGGGGAGAGACCTCTCCTCTCCCACTCCTGAGCTTCACCTCTTTAAGGACCAGCTATGAGAAGTTTTAGCATGTCTGCAGGCTTTGATTTCCATGTTCCTCAAACTTTCTTTCTGCTCCCTTCCCTTCGCTTCCAAAAATGCATGCTCTCATTCTGCTTCCTGAAAAGATATTTTCTTAATTGCTAATAAAATAGAGACCCTGCAAAGCCTGGCACATATAGATCAACAGGCAGGTGTTTGATGTTGGCCTTTGCTGTCTGAGCTTGGTTCTACTGGAAGGGAAATAGAACCTAAAAAAAGCAGGTATTGAAAGACACATTTTGAATGTTCTCACTCACATGTGGGAGCTACAAATTAAAACAATCGAACTCATGGAGATGGAGTAGAACGATGGTTACGAGAGGCTGGCCTGGGAAGTGGAAAGCAGGGGAAAAAGTGGGGATGATGAATGGGTGCAAACATATAGTTAGATAGAAGGAATTGGTGCCAGTATTTGATAGCACAACAGGCTGACTATAGTCAACAATAATTTATTGTGTATTTAAAAATAACTAAAAGAGTAGTATTGGAATATTCCTAACACAAATAACTGATAGATGCTTGAGGTGATGAATACCCCAATTACCCTGAAGTGATCATTACACATTGCGTGGCTACATTAAAACATCACATGCACCCCATACATATATACATCTGCTATGTACCCATAGCAATTAAAAATTTTTAAAAGAAAATACCATGGAAGCAAAATAATAAGAAAAACTAAAAACCAAAACAAGCAAACAAAACCAGGTATTTAAGCTCTACTCCACCCAGTAATATCACAATCAGGTTTCCCTTCACATCCTAACCCTTTAGACCACTTCTGCTGACATTTTTTATGAAGTTTGTCTGAGATATTTTTCAGGTTTTTTTTTCCCTTTTGTGAATAGCGTTATAAAAATATATATTCTACATAGTTACTGCTGTAGTACATGAAAATTATTAATTTTGTGTGTTGATCGACTTGATTAACTCATATTTGATTCCATTTGCTTCTTGTGGATTTTTCTGATAGATGTTTATATTGACTGCAAATACTAACAGTTTTGTCTCTTTCTTTTCAGAATTATATTTCTTATTTTCTTCTCTTGTCTTTTTCTCTTTTCTTTTTTTTTTTTTTTTTGTGTGACGGAGTTTCGCTCTTGTTATCCAGGCTGGAGTGCAATGGCGCAATCTCGGCTCACCGCAACCTCCGCCTCATGGGTTCAGGCAATTCTCCTGCCTCAGCCTCCCGAGTAGCTGGGATTACAGGCACGCGCCACCACACCCAGCTAATTTTTTGTATTTTTAGTAGAGATGGGGTTTCACCATGTTGACCAGGTTGGTCTCGATCTCTCGACCTCGTGATCCACCTGCCTCGCCCTCCCAAAGTGCTGGGATTACACGCATGAGCCACCGTGCCCGGCCTTATTCTCTTGTCTTTATGGGTAAGCTCATAGGGCAACATTGAAAACTAGTAGTAATCAGAGACATCTTTGCCTGGTTTCTGATTTTAAAGGAATTGTTTCTGATATTAACTGTGATATACACTCTGGGTCTCTGGTATACAGACATTACAAGTTGAATTTGTTAGTTTTAGTCAGAAATGGGTGTTAAATCATATTAAATTTTAGCATCAGTTGAGATCATCTGTTGGTATGATTTTACTCTAGTGAGGAACATTACTTGCTTTCTAATGTTGGACTATTACATTTTTTGCTCCTAATATCTTACTAGTTTTTACTTTCTAATACTTTAGATGGAATTTTTGTATCTTTGCTCATAAATAATATTGACTTATTTCTTTCATCTATGTTTCCTTGCCTACTTTTGGTATTAGGTTATGGTAGCCACATGGAATGAGTTAGAGTAATATTTTTTTGAGACGGAGTTTCGCTCTTGTTACCCAGGCTGGAGTGCAATGGCGCGATCTCGGTTCACTGCAACCTCCGCCTCCTGGGTTCAGGCAATTCTCCTGCCTCAGCCTCCCGAGTAGCTGGGATTACAGGCACACGTCACCATGCCCAGCTAATTTTTTGTATTTTTAGTAGAGACGGGGTCTCGATCTGTTGACCTCGTGATCCACCCGCCTCGGCCTCCCAAAGTGCTGGGATTACAGGCTTGAGCCACCTCGCCCGGCCCCGAGTTACAGTAATTTTTATCTTTTTCCATGTCTTGCATAGTATATCACATGGGATTATGGATTTTTTGAATGTTTGCTAGAACTTGACCATAAACTTTCTCATTTTGGTGCACTTTATTGGGAGTAGATCTTAAATTACAATTTCGATTTTTCTATGATTATTGGTCTTCCATGATTTTCTTCTTGAACCAATTTTTGTGATTTATTGTTTCCCAGGAAATTATTCATTCATTTAGATTTTGAAATGTTTTGGTCTAAATTCCCATTAATTTAAAATGTGCTTTGTATATTATGTCTCTTTTCTCAGTCTTAATGTTGTTTATTTTTATCACTATTACTCCCTCTATTCTCACTTTCAGTCTTGTCACAGGCTGCTCTAATTTATTGATATTTTCAAAGAAGCAACTTTTAGTTTTATTGATCTATATTATTGATTTTTTGTGTTCTAGTTAATTAGTTTTTGCTTTTTATCTTTCTTAATATCTTCCTCTAATTTCATTGAGTTTATTTTGCTTTTCTCTTTCTAACTTCTTGAATTAAAGAGCTTATTGACTTTGCTTTTACTTTTTTCCTTGTTTCTAATAATCTTATTTGAGACTATAAATTTTCATGAGTTAGGTATCTATCCCAGGTTTTTGAAATATGGCCTCTTCTTGTATTCACTTCTAAATGGTACATTTTTTCACTAATGTAGAATTTTAAAAAAATATTTGGCAGCTCAGGTGCATAGAATTGTTTAGCCATTTTTTTGTTATTAATTTCTAGATTTATTACATTTTTTTTCCCAGAAAGTAACCTGTCAGACTCCTTTCTAATGAAGTTTGTTAAGGTTTCCTTTGCGGCCTACTACGTGAATAATTTTTTTTAATGTTTCATGTATGACTGAAAATAATGAAGTCTCTTTTTCTTAACATTGATGTTCTCACTTTAAAATTATAATATGTATGTTCTTCAGGTCCTCTCTAACTGTCCCTGATCCACAGCTACTTGATCTGGTGATTTCTGAGAGTTGAATAACAAGGTCTCTTACCATAACTGTAGATTAACACTTTCTCCTTGTATATTATTCAATTTTTGCTTTGTGTATTGAAGTTAAGTTACTGGGTGCATAAAAGTTTATGGCTGAGTTATCTTCTCTATTGATGTTGTATTTTATCAACATGGAACTCCAACCCCCTACTTCCTTTCATTGTTCTTTGCCATGAGTTCTATTTTGTTTGATATTATCACAACTTGCCTTTCTTTTTCTTAGAATTTGCACAACATAGTTATTTTCATTATTTTATTTTTCACCTTTCTGTCTCATTTTGCTTTAGGTGTTTTTTAAAAGCAGCATGTATCTGGATGTTAGTTTTTAAATCTAAGATTTTCCATTTGAATAACTTTTCACTTCATTTTTTCTTCTATAATGGTTTGAAATTATTCATTCTATTTTATATTGCTAACCCATAGATTGATGCATTGAAGCATTTTAAGAGACATATTAATATTTAGAGTCAATCACTTCCTAGATCCTCCCAGCAAAAATTATTAAAAACTTATATTTCTTTCTTGCTCACTTTCTCTTATGACTCTCTTTCTTCCCCATCCTCCAGAACTGTGAGGATATAAATTTCTGTTGTTTAAACTCCCCAGTCTGTGATATTTTGCTATGGCAGCCAAAGTTGATTAATCTGTTTTGTTTCTTGGAGAAATTTTCTCTTTTTCCTTGTAAATTTTTCCAAAAATGTTTAAGTGTGAATCTTTTTATTTAACTTACTCAGCAGTTGATAGACCCTTTCAATCTAAAGACTTCCATCTTTTTTTTTCTCTCTGCCTTTTAATTATTTCTCCTCCTTAATTCCTTTTATTTCCATTTTCTGATTAAATGGATTTATATACTGTTGGATTCATTCTCCATTTCTCTTTAGTTTTTTTCTTAACTTCTATCTGTGTTTCCTTCTGTGTTCTGTTTCTGGGAAAAGTCCTTGGTTGAATCTTCCAGTTTGGTAATTTTCTCTTAGTTTTTACCTATTTTGATATTTGGCTCATATATTGATTTTTAAAAATTTCAATACTAGAGTTTGTAATTTCCAAGATATTCATCTGATGATTTTGTATGTGTGCCACATTCCCTTGCATGGGAATACTAATTCGACTTTTATTAACTATTTTCCTATTGATTCTATTAATTCTTTCCACGGGCATTTAGTTCTTCAGTTTGTTCAATTTAGTTCTTCATGTCCAGTTTAGTTCTTCGGATGGTTAAATTTGGGACTTTTCTTTCACGAGACTGATTTTCTTCAGAACCCCAACCAAGCATCCCATCAATCATCCTTGGGTGCTCCTGCTGCCTTGGACACTGGTGCTCCTCCATTTCTTGTAGCAGGTCTCTCCTTTGTGCTGTTGGGATGCAGTTTCCTTCTTCTGTCTTCTCCATCTGCCTTTCTCCTTGCCGCCATTCCTAACTTTTTCATCCACTGGGGTACCCCTTCTTTTTTTTCCCTACTGCTATGGATTTTTATTATTATATGTTGTTATATTCTTATTTATATGCTGTATTGGTTATATTGCATTTTATTTACATTATTATCATCAATGTTTATTATTGTTATTATTTCTTTTTCTCTAAGAGTTTAGGATAAGAAGGGGAATATGGAGATTGTGCCCTGGTTCACTGGTTTTATCCAACCTCCTCAACTTTGTATGTTTTGAAGACTGGTGTTTTAAACCACAGTTCCAAAGATGAGGGTGAGTAGTTTGACTAGCAGTTACCAGGGCTGGGTCTGCCCTTTGAGTCTGGCCAACAGCTGCACTGCACTCACAGTCCATAGTCCCATTAGTGGCATTTTTCCGCCGGGAATTCCCTTTGTGTTTATTTCCAATGTTAAGATGTTCTTATCCTGCTTCACCTCTGGTAGGAAAGCTTGTGAACTCAGATGGGTTTCCCATTTGCTGATCAGCCATGAATTATTAGTGCAGGAGAAGAGATGGACATAAAGAAATCAGTTGGGCATGAGGGGATGTGGTGGGCATTGTCATATGCCACCTAGATCTACTTCTAGGAATGAAGGACACATTTCCCCTTTCTCCCCTTTGGGGATTGCCTCAGATAAAAGAATGGCTCTGCCCCTGGTGGTCAGTAGCCCTCTTTCTCAGCCTTCTGCCCCAACTCAGGCAGTTCTGAAGGCTCACCTTATCTTCCGAACTCCCCATGCTTCCCTGACAATGCATTGCAGATCACTGTCTCCCTCTTCCCAATCTGCCTCTTCTTCTTCATTCCACTGGTGTTGACCCCAAGGTCAACTCCCTAATGAACCTCATACCTGCTAAACTTCATCTCAGGGTCTGCTTCCTGTGGATCCCAACCTATGATCAAGCATTTACTGAAAGTTACTACATGTAACAGAGCAAAGCACCATTGTAGCTATATTTGGCTACAGAAACCCTTCAACCTGCTCTGGGAAATGGGGAAAGGAGCTACATTTGGCCAGCCAGAAAGTATGGGGAGGCAACGGCCCCTTACACATGCATTTTGATTTACCCACCCAAATCTCATCTTCTGCAGCTTCCCCAACTCAGAAAATGGTAATACATCTGTTTAGTCAATCAAGACAAAGATCTTAGAGTCATTTCTGACCTCAGACTCTAACACCACATTAATAAATTCATCAGGGAATCTGCTCAGCTTTACCATCCAAAATCTTAAATCTGACCCTTTCTCACCACCTGGAATGCCAACCCCTGGGTCCCAGCCACCATCACCATCCCTAGCTTGGATTACAGCAATTGCCACTGTGAAAGGAAAAATAAAATCTCAGGACCCCCAACTCAGCATGTCAAGGGAAAAGTTAAACCTGGAAACCAAGTCATGCCAAAAACTTGCCTTTCCTTTTGATCCTAAATAGATAGCTACTAGATAGAAGGCCATGTTCTCCCCAGGGGGCCTCCCTCACCCTGACAATGTAAGTTAACAGCTTATCTTTATGGTTCAGGACAAGAGGAGACTAGAAATTGCACCCCTCCCTTCCACCGCCTACCCTGAGATGAATTTATATTCGACTTCTTTCTGTACTCTGTATTTACTGTATCTTATGTAAAGTGCAGATTTACTGAGCGCGAGACGAATACATAATTGACTGTTCCTCTGCCCCCTCCTTTTCATATACAACATGTGGATTCAGTGAGTGCTAATCAAAGCCTCATAAAAATGTAACCATATCCTCCCTCTTTTTTTCCCCTCCTTTCCCTGCCTGCCTATCTTTTCCCTGTTAAATACTGAAGCCCTTAAAATCCTCCTTGGAAAAAGTATGAGCCAGAGATCCTATTGTGGCTTGTGTCTCTTCATCCCAGGCATGCCCTTAACTTGGGCAAAATCAGCCTTTAAATTGATTGACATCACTTTTCTTTTTGTTTACACCACCTAATAAAGCTCTCAGCTTCCAAACTCTTAGCCCCTACAATCTATTCTCAACACAGCAGTCAAAAGGATCTTTAAAAACCAGAGTCCATTCATATGTCTCCTTGGCTCAAAGTTCTCCAATATTTCCATCTCATTTTAATCAAAACTCCAAGCCCTTCCATGGCCCCCAAGACTCTTTATGACCTGGCCCTCCCCTGCCGTCCTGCTGACCTTTCCTTCCACTACTTCCCCCTTGGTCACGCCAGTCCATGCCAAGCTGTTCCTGACCTACTTGAAGTTCTCCCTGCTGAAAATGGCCGGAAAGCTTCATGGCTCCTCCCCTCACTTCCTTCAACTTCCATTTCCAATGTCCTCTTATCTTCCTTTACCACCCAATTAGTGACACTAACCTCCTCTCCCTACGATCCTAACTTTGGCACTAAACCATGTTTATTTTTTCCCATAGCACTCATCACCATGCAATAGATTTCCTTGTTTATTTAGTATGTTTCTCCCCCAAGCAGAATGGAAGCTTTATGAGAAGTGCTTTTTCACTTTTCTATTCCTAACATCCAGAAGACTGCTCAGCACAGAGTGGATGTTAAACAAATGTTTGTCAAATAAATGAAATTTTAATTCCCTGACTGTTCCCATCTCAGATGGGAAAATTGCTTAAGCACAGATAATATTCCTCCTTCTGCCTCTTACTTGACTAATGACCTTCCATAAGCCCCTTTACCCTATAAGTCTATCAGGAAGCTGAGGGGGTGGGACAAATGGTCACTCAGTATCTCTTTTCCATCTGATCTTTTGCTGAAATTGTGATTTATTTAATGCAAACAACCTGGTGCGACATTACTGCCACCGTGTTTCTATTGCTTAAGTGAATTCCAAATGAAGCCCAGATCCAGCTTCTCTAGGATTCCTCCCCTGTGTCATCCCACCTGCAGGGAGTGGCCCCAAGTGCTTGACCTTCTTTCCATTTTAACCTTCCCATGCATTTTCTGTGTCCTGTTACTGGCTTTAGCCTCACATTGGGCAGATTGTATGTCATTGCCCTTTGCTCTGGTCAATGGGATATGAGCAGATATGAGGTCAGCAGCAGCTTGAAATAAACTTGAGTGGTGAGCTTGCCCTCTTGGGCTTCTTCCATCACAATGAGAAACATGTCTTGGCTAGCCTGGTGGGTCCAAGACGAACTGAGAGATACCTGGAGTACCTGGATCAAACTGAAGGCCAGAGCCAAACTCAGCCGAGCTCAGGTGAGATCAGCAGAGCTGCTCCAGCTAACCCATATGTGTATGAGTGGAAATAACTGAAGGTCATAAGCACTGAGTACTGGGGTGCTTTGTTATGTGGCATTATTATGGCAGGAGCTGACTAATATACCAATCTTCTGGTATATACCAAAACTCAGACTAATATACCAAAACTCAGCTCAAGGTACATACTGGTTCAGAAAACATCCCCTTAGCCCAAGGGCATGGCCTAACAGTGAGAATTTCAGGTCTGTTTCAGGTTAGTGAGATCAACTGCTTGCAAGAACTGAGAGACTACAACAGAAAGAGGGGGAAATGGGCAGCCAATATTGCGCAGTTGTGCTGTTTGATGACTCTGCAAACAGGAAGAACAAGGATCGAGAGGATTTATAGTAGGAGCTGGTAGAATGGAGCTGGGGCTGGCTTCTTTCCCATTTTTTTTCCACAAGTCTCCCCACCAGGACACAGGAGCTGCCCTTGGCCTGAAATGTGGATCGACCTACGGCTTCTGGGTATATCAGACTGGGGCAGCAGGGCACTGTTATTCTGACAGTGAACATTACACCTTCCAAATGGACATTGCAGAAATTTAGAATTGAGTCTCGTCAAAATTTCCTGATTTGCATGTTAGAAAGTCAAAGGAGAAGTTCCTTTATCTTCCTTCTAACTCGATGAAAAGATTTTTAAGGAGACTTTACTGCAATCATTGTTTTTATTGCTTAAATGAATTCCAATTGCTACTGTAAATTCCATTCATTATTTAAATAGCTTTAGCTCCCTTAAGAACCTAAGTGCCTTACAGGAAGGAAGGAGCTCTCAAATCCATGCAGGGTCGGGAACTGCTCAGGGGGCTCGAATCCTGGGGCATAGGGAGAGGGACTGCAGTGTTCATGATGGGTCTGTAGGGAGGCAGATCAAGAGCCGGACTGAGTGATAGTAGGAGCTGGGGGAATTGCTAAGATCATCTGGGCCTAGGATGCTTTCCTAACTTTCCTGATCCTAAGAATCCTCTGAATCACTTGTTAAAAACAGATCTGCAGACCCTTCCTCTGGAGATTCTATTTTAGTAGGTCTGAAAAGGAGTCCAAAATTCCATACTTTCAAGAAAGACCCCACTTGATTTTGACAAGTAGACATGTATGGAAAATACTGATCTATCAAGCTGCCTTGTTTTATAGGTGAATAAATTGAGTCCCAAGGAGGGGTCTTTTCCCAGATCACTGAGCCCCAGTTAGTGCTAGAGCTAAATCCAGGACAAGATCACTGAGACCCGAATAGCAGGTTTAGGATGCCCAATTTGCAGTTGTGCTGCTGGGACTGGAACTGGTAGTGTCGTCTGCAAGTCCCTTGAAACATTTGTTTAGCTGCTCACTTTCTGTAAGAACAGCTGAAGGCAGCGCTCCTGGAGTCAGACAGACCAGGTTCAAATGCTAACTTTACTTCTGATTCACTGAACAACCTTGTGCACATGGCTTAATTTTTCTGAGCCATTAATATGACCATTAAATCAGATAATGTACCTGCTCCTAGTAGGTGCTCAGTAAATGATTATTGCTTATGAAGCGCTAGACCCCCTTCCAAGTCAAAGAACTGGCCAGTATGAGCACATTTAATAAACAAAACAAGCCTACTATTAACCCCATTTTAAAATGAAGAAAATTGATGAAGAGAAAACTTGAGTGACTGATTCAAATCACGCATATAGCAAGTGAGAAGCAGAGGTGGATATGAACTCATGTAGTCTCTAGCCCCCTTCTTTCCCTCGAGGGCAGGGTCTGGGTCCCACTTACCACAGCATGGCCCCTGGTGCAGGCCTTTGCACACAAGTAGATATCAATAAGTACCTGATGAATGAGATTGAGATACAAAGGCAGGATGAGAAATTCACTTCAAGTGTGGCTGAGGGTGGGGTATTAGCATGGGGTAGCTGAAGAGGGCAGTAGGAGAAGCTAGGTAGAGAAGCCTGTATCCAGGGAAGATGGGTCAGAGCCTGCAGGACCAATCCCTGGGAGTTAAAGACTGGTTTCAGGCCGAACAATTAGCATTGAAATGCGCAGGAGCCTGGAAGTTTTTTGCATTGTCGCCTGCAATAAGGAAAAATCCAGACTGAACCGGGTGCTTGGATCAGAAGTGATGTAACGAGCTGGCTTTGGCCTAGTTTTTGTAAAGCAGGCGGGCCCCTGGCTCTCCCACACCCTTTTTTTCCAGAATTGGCAAGTGACAGCTACTGCCATCTAGTGGTCCGAGTGGCACTGCACAGGCATGGGAAAAAAGGTTGGTCTGCACCACAGGGATAAGAGGATGCCCTGCCTTCCGTCTCCCAAAAGATGAGGGTCCCCAGTGGTGGTAGAGAGTTTTTTCTGTTCAAGGCATGTTCTTACCTTTTACTTCATTAGATCTATTCAACAATCCAGGAGGTCGTCAGGGGCCATTGACTCCATTTTATGGTGAGGCGACAAGTCGCTAAAGAAGAGGGGTCTTGTTGAGAGTCGTATTGTCAGTTATTGATGGAACCAGGACTGGAGCCCAAGTCTTTACAATACAATTTCTTCACCCAGAAGTAATACAGAGAGTCTGTCAGGTCCTTTAAAGTCTTCTTGAACAGGAAATGGAAGATGATTAATCCTGGAGGTCTTGGTCACTTCTCTGCATGGAGGTGAGTCCCCTTCAGCTCAATGACTCGCAACTTTTCTCTGGAAAGAGAATCTTCAGGTGGGATATCTTGGCTGATAATACTCATATGGGAGGTTTCAGACAAAGATGAATACTGCCCCTCCAGCTCTTTACTATTGTCTGTAGTAAAGGCCTGGTCGTGTAGTGGTAAAGGTAGTTTGATTTAAGCATCCGGGGATTGCATCTGTTTTGAGGCCTAATGAGGGGATGGTTCATGAGTGGAGGATGTCTTTGGATGAGATAAATATATGAGTGGATATCTCTATTGGGAGAATCGTTCAGTTATCAACTTCAAGGAATCAAAGTTCTTCTGGCTTAAAGTCTGCTGTTGGGACTATATAAGAATTGAAGCCTAATTCTTCGTAGTCTGTGTATTCATAGCTTCAGTATCATTGGTGATCCTCTTACAGTATACTCAGTTAAAGCTTATTTGGTCCAGATCCCTTGTATGAAAGATGGGAAAACTGAGTCTCAGAGAGGGGGAATGACTAGGCTAACATCACACTGTGGTTAAAGCCCTTCCTCTCCAGCCTGTCTTTTCTGTTCTATGTACGCTAGTATAATAGCTGGTGCTTGGAGCCTGCACTGCTTCAAACAGATATAACTGTTTATGGCCCAGAGTGAAAATTGGTGATTATGATGAATGAGATTGAGATTTAAAGGCAGGATTGAGATTAATGTGGTGAGAATTGAGGAAGCTGACATTTACTGTGCCCCTGGGGATCTCCGTCATGCCTGAGAGAAAGGGAGAGCACATTCAAAATTAAGGCATTGCATAAGGAGCACTGGCTGTGGAGTCCTAACACCCGGGCTTTAGTCCCTGCTCTGGCAAGAGCTTGCTCTGTGTGTGACCTTGGGAGTCACTTGCTCATTCTGCTCTCTCATAGATCACTCATTCTTACAATAATCCTGATCTTCCTACTGCCCAGGGTTGATGAGAAGATCACATGGAGGGAATAGGGGAATGGGTGTGAAAGTGGTTTGTAGAAAGTCAAGTGCTACATTTATAAATGTTTTTTTCTTTAACTAAATTGAGGTAAAATTTATGTGCATTAGAAATGCACAATTCTAAAATGTTTAATTTTATGAGTTTGGAAAATTGTAATCAGCTGTGAAGCCATTATCCAAAACAAGATACAAAGTATTGACATCCCTCCAGGAAGTTCCCTTGGACTCATTTGTAGCCAACCTTCCAAGCCTGCAGGCAACCACTGTTCTGATTTCTATCACCTTTGCTTAGTTTTATGTGTTCTAGACTCGACATGAACAAACTCAGCCAATATGTACTATTATGTGCCTGGCTTCCGTTGCCCACTGTAATGTTTTTGAGATTCATCCACGTTGTTTTTTCCTTTACTGCTGCTAAATAGTATTTTATTGTATGGATATACCACTATTTATCTATTTTACTATTGAAAACATTTGAGTTATTTCCAGTTTTGATATTATGATTAAGACTGCAATTAGCATTCTCTTCCACATTTTAAGTGCACATATGAACCCATTTCTGTTGAAATAGGAGTGGAATGTCGAAGCATACAATACATGCATGTGTAACTTTAGTAGAAGCTGATGAACAGATATCCAAATGGTTATACCATTTTACATTCCCAACAGTATCACAGCAGAGTTCCCGACAGTGCATAGGTTCCACATTTTGTATTGTTAGAGTAGTCATTCTAGTGAGCATAGAACAGTATCTCATTGTAGTTAAAATTTGCACTGATGTTAAGTACCCTTTCTTATTCGCTATATCTTCCTCTGTGAAGTATCTTTTAAGTTATTTGCCCAGTTTAAAATAATTAGCTTGTCATTTTATTGTTGATTTGTAGTAATTCTTTATACGTTATACACAAGTTGTTTGTCAGATAGGAATGTGGCAAAAACCGCTCTACTATTTTTTTTCTATTCATTTTCTTAATGATGCCTTTTCATAAGCAGGGATTTAAAAAATTTAAGCTCAAGTTATCTATTGCTTTCATTATGCTTAGAGCTTTTCAATGTCCTAAGAAATTTTTGTCTAATCTAAGAATGCAAAACAATTCTTTTGTATTTTATTCTAGAAGCCTTATGGTTTTCACTTTTCTGCTGAAGTCTATGATCTGTCTTAAATTGTGTTTGTGTATGGAATGAAGATAGAGTTGAAGTTCATTTATTTCCATGTGGATAAACAATTGTTTCAGTATTTTTTGTTAAAAACATTTTCTTTTCCCCAGTGAACTGACTTAACACCTTGGAAATTTTATTTTTCAATTAAAAGGTCTAAAAATTTTTTTTATTTTAAAAATATAAGATAGTAACATTGAGTTTTGGAAGGATGTACAGTTTTATGACTTTGAATTCAGGTATAGGTTTGTGCAACCACTACCACAATCAGAATATAGAACAATTTGATCATCTCAAGAAACTAAAAAATTTAAGAACTTAAATTTTTTGATCTCAAGAAATTAAAAAAATTTAAGAACTTAAATTTTTTAATGCTATCTATGTGCCTGTCCTTTTGCTGACACCACACTATCTGGATAACTGAAGCTTTGTAGGAAATCTTACAATCAGGTAGTATACATGCACCAACTTTGTAATTCTTTTTTCAAAATCGTTTTGACTATTTTAGCTCTTTTCCATGTCCATATATATTTGAAAGTCAACTTGTCAATATTAAAAAAAAATCCTTCTGGGATTTTTATTGCATTCGTGTTAAATCTTTAGATCATTTTGGGAAGAACTGACATTTTAACTATGGTGAGTTTTGCAATCCATGAATATGGTATATCTCTCCATGTATTGAGGTCTTCTTTAACTTCTTTCATAAGCATTTTGTATAGTTTTCAGCATACAGATTTTATATAAGTATTTCATTTTTTGGAGGGGTATCGTGAATGACATTGTTTTAAAATTTTGTTTTCCAATTTTATGTTGCTTGTATATAGCAATGTGATTGATTATATGGTTTGCCTTGCAATCTTGCTAAACTCATGTATTAGTTTTAGAAGCTTTTATAGATTCCTTGGTACTTTCTGTCTAGAAAGCTATGTCATCTACAAATAGAAGGTTTTATTTCTTCTTTTCTAATCTGTATGCCTTTTGATTCTTTTCTCTGCTTATTGCAAATAGCTAGGACTTCCCATACAATATTAAAAAGAAGCAGGGAGAATTCATCCATGCCTTGCTCCCAATCTGATAAGAAAAACATTCACAATTTACTATTAAGTAGAATGTTAGCCATAGGCTTTTTACATTTGCTCTTTATCAGATGGAGGATGTTTTCTTCTATCTCAAGTTTATGGAGAGTTTTCATCATGAATTGTTGTATTTTGTCAAATCCATTTTCTGGATTACATATGATGATGTATTTTGCCTTTTAAAATTCTACTAGAGTAGATTACATTGATTGATTTTTTAAATATTGAATTAGCCTTATTTACTGCTATAAATTCCACTTGGTTGTGTGTGTCTTTTTTAAAATTTGGTTGCTATATTTTGTTGAGAAATTTTGTTTTTATGTTTATAAAGGGTATTAGTCTGCAGTTTTTTGGTTTGTCACTATTTTTGTATGTTTTTGGTATACTGGCTTCATGAAATGAGTGGGTATATGCTTCCTTCACTTCTATTTTCTGAAAGAAATTGTGTAGAATTAATGCTTTTTTCTTCTTTAAATATTTTGTAGAATTTTCCAGTAAAGGTATCTGGCCTGGAAATGACTTTTCTTTTGGAAGACTTTTAAAGATAGATTCAATTTCTTTAATATTTGTAGGACTATTTAGGTAGTTCATTCATTTCATCTTGGATGAGTTTTATTTTTTGTGGTTTTCTAAGAATTGTTCTATTTTATCTAAGTTTTTGAATTTGTATGTATTATGTTTGTAGTATTTCCTTATTATTTTTTAATGGCCACAGGATCTGTATCTCTTTCATTCCTGATATTAATAATTTGTATCTTCTCTCTTTTTTCTCTGTCAGTCTTGCTAGAAACATTTTAATTTCTTCAATTATTAAAAAAACACCTTTGGCTTGATTAAGTTTCTCTGTAGTCTTTCTGTTTCAATTTCACTGATTCTGCATTACTTTTACTGCTTTCTTTCTCCTGGTTACTTCGGTTTTGTTTTACTCTTCTTTTTCTAGTTTCTCGTGGTAGAAACTTAGATGATTGATTTGAGATCTTTTTCTTTTTTTCTTTCTTTTTTAACCAACATAAGGATTTAATATTATACATTTTCATCTAAACACTTAGTTTTAGATGCAACTTGAAAATTTTGATAGGCTGTATTTTTATTTTCATTCAGTTCATATATTTTCTCATATTTCTTGAGACTTCTTTTTTGACCTATGAATTACTTAGAAGTGTGTTGCTTAATATGTTAGCATTTAGATATTTTCCTCTTCTTTTTCTCTTATTGGTTTCCAGTTTAATTCCATTATAGTTTGAGAACATAATTTGTATACTTTCAATTATTTTAAATTGGTTAAAGTTTGTTTTATGACTCAGGATTATGATCTATCTTGGTGAATATTTAATATGCACTTGAAAAAAAAATTGTATGCTGCTTTTGTTGGATGAGGGTATTCCATAAATGTCAGTCAGGTCTTACTTGTTGATGGTGTTTTTCAGTTCATTCCTATATGAGAGTGTGAGTTCCTTTCCTACTTCTTGACCCAGAACTATAGAGTGTCTCCTAGAGCTCTCTATTCATGTTAATGACCATGTCAGGATATCAGGCCATTGGTTCTTGTAAAACAGAGGGGAAAAAAGAATTCACAACATTCAATGGTACTTTGAGTTCGGGACTTACTTCCCTATCTACCTGTTAATATTTACTATGCAGAGTCCTCAGAATGGTGCACATATTTAGCCCAGGTTTTAAAGTTGTTTTTTCTTTGGGGAACTACCTCTTAGTACTCTCAGTTCATGAGATGTGAGTGGGGTGGACCTCAACCCTCTTCCATGTGCTCTGATCTGACCAGTTAATGTATTCTATCTCAGGGCTGCAATGATTGGTTGAGGAATGAACATGTGATTCAAACTGTACAATGGTTATTTCTGAGAGTTTTGTGGGAACTAGTAGGAAACAGGATTTCTCTTCACTGGGGTTATTTACCTACAGGGATGAAATCTTGTCACAGCTTGAGAAGAGTTTGCCTGAGAGTAAAATGGCACATTGAGGAAAGTGAGCTAAGAAAGAGAAAGACAAACTCCTAATGAGCTTGCTGAAATACATAGATCCAGTCATTCCTGAAGTTAGTAGTCATCTCCCACATTCTAGACTTTTCAGGTACGTGAACAAAACAAAACAAAACAAAACAGTAACAACCCCCGCCACCAACTTCCTCTGAATTAGCCAGTATCAGTTGGTGTTAATGTATCAGTTGGTGTTAATACTACTGATATTAAGTAGTATCAGCTACTTAATATTAAAAGAGTATTAATACATATCTACATATCTTAAGTTGCCTTTCATTCTCCTTAGCTTCCTCTGTCAGATTCTAGGGACCTATTGCCCGCTTAAGCCCCAGGGCACCATCCCCTTCCTTGAGAGAGCAATTAGCTGATTTCATGGTTCTCCAAACAGAAATGGTTGTCCTTAGAGAATCTCAGCATGACAAGTGGGCAGAAAAGCTGGGTCTCAGTATGGAGCCAGAGAGCGTGTTTGCAAGTCTGCATCTGCTGGCTACATTAATGTGCAAATCAGGCTGTGGGCCAGGGTTTATTTTTAATAATTAGAAGCCCATCTTACTTTAGAAGTGTGCTGCAGCTTCCTGTGACGAAAGGGAAAAGATGGTTCATTCCTTCTTTCCCTTGCTCCATGGAATCTACATTTCTGGAAACTTGGAGATGATATAGCTTATTCACTCTTGGAACTCAGTATTCAAAAGGAGAAAATTGTGTGTAGAGAAAAAGATGACTTTTAAAGATGGGAAAGGAAAATTATCTATTTCTCTATAGCATTTGGCAAATCTGCTAAACTTCATTGGGATCCTAAACCAGGGGGTAGATATCATCTTTGGCACATAGATGAGGCAGGTGCCTGGCATGGTTGTCAAGATCATGGAATCTTTGAACTATGAGACCGTAAGCTTGTAGCCTAATATTTTTCCAATGGAGAGAAAGAGGACCCTTTTTGGAAAGGGTTCTGTCCAAGGTCAGGTGGGGAATTAACATAACAAGAAGAATTATGCTTCAGCGTGGGTTCTTTCTTCTGTGTCCCAAAGGCTCTCACCACATCCCACACCATCCAGACCTCACTTATGGCTTTCCTACATTTCCTGAAGTGCCTCTTTGCAGGGGTCCCAGGTGTGAATATAATGTGCCCACTTGGCTTGGCCATTCTCCACCTGTTTGTCACTCATCCAACTGTCAGTCCCCATCCCCATGGTTTCCTTTCTTTTTTTTTTTTTTGGCATAGTGAGTTTCACCAGGCAAAGTCTGAGGTGTGGAATGCAACCAGAAGCATGCTGCTTGCTGTGGGCAATGGAATGTGAGTGGAAGTCACATGTCACTTCGGGATGGAGGCCTTCAGGTAAGCCTGCCTTACTGCTGTATCATCAACAAGGCCTGGTGCACAATCTGTCCCTGCCCTCCAGGAGAGCTCATGGCCCAGTGAGGGAGGAAGATATGGAAGCAGTCATCATGTAGGGTGATTGGGGTTATGTCAATGCTGTGTCTCGGCAGGAGGGGGCAATGAAGGGTGTAGTCAGCTCTGCTGGAGGCAGGGGTTAGAGACGCCTTTACTAAAATGCACAGATCTTTAGTTGGGTCTTGAAGGACATGTTATGTTTTCCTTTCTTGTGGTATTTGTCTTACTCTGCTCTTTGTAATAGTGTCATGTATCTGCCCGGTCTCGTGCAGGCCATTTGCTGCTGTACTTAACAGCTGTGTGCCTCAGTTTCCTTGTCTATCAAGGAATTATAATTATAATGCTTCCTCATTAGAGTTGTCTTCAGGAATAAATTGTTTAATATGTATGGATATATATGAAGCATATGAGATGATGCCTTACACATGGTAATCAATCAGTAAATGTTACAGTACAATACTTTACATTTAATGGATGCTTAAAAAATGTTTTCCTCCTTAAAGGGCTCCTCAGCTTTAGGTGACCTCTGTCACCTAAAATAAAAACTATTTTGGCTGTTGGAAGTCTCTAGCAACCTAATATATACTCTCAAAAAGGCATCCCTCCACTGAATTAGCTAATTCTCTCATCTGGATTGGTATCACTTAATGATTAGCAGGGATTAGAGGAGCACCTACTACTAAAAGTCAGGGAGACACAAAAAATGTTAGGACTAAGAACTGGCCCTCAGACTTAGGGGCCAGCTGGGGAAACCCAGTGTATGCTTGGGTCCAATAAAAAAGATACACCATAGGATGACCCTGCTTTCCAGCTTGTAGGTGCTTCGATAAAAAGAGCATCATGGCCAGAAGGGTGTGGGAGGGGAATTATCTGACTGTGCAGAGATCCTAGAGGATTCTCAAATGGATTTTCCAGAAAGTGCTTCATACAAACACACACAGGAGGAGACGATGTGGGATTGCAGAGCTGCAAAGATGGCATTGTGCAAGGCAAACCCCAGGTCTCTCCATGAATTCTTTGTCTTCCATTAATTCTCTGAGACATGGAAAGTAGATTTCTAGGTATCATGGGAAATTAGGCATGCTGCTGAGGGTGGTCTGAAAATAACAGCATGCTTACTGGAGTGCTGGGAAGACTGGAGGTGACAGAGGCTTCAAGGAAGAGTGACAACTGAAGCACCACATCAGAGAATGCTGAACTGAAGTCAGGAGGAAGGCAGGCCTAAGAACATGGGCTCATGGGCTCCCTACTTTGGTGACCGTGAAAGACCCATTTACAGATTGGAATTTTGGCAGCAATGGAAATGTCAGATTTGTGTGTCATCTCTTTGACTCAATGTTTTTATATGTTGCTTCCTGTTTATTAACTTCTATTTCTTATAACTTTGTGATGAGACAGTTGGAAGGCATGCCTATCTCTCATATTGTATACATTGCCAGAAGGGCTAGATGGAGTACGCATGGAAGAAAGAATATGCCAATAAAAGCATTGATCAATGAAACATCATCAGAAGAGTTCATGGAAGAATGCACTGGCAAAGAAATTACACATAGACATCTACCCAGAGAGACTCTGAGGTTGACTATAAGTAAAGTTTAAAAATGATGTAGAACTCCGAGGGAAAAGGAGTTTGGTGGAAGACTTCGAGGAAGATGTGTCTTTACTTTACTGGGCCTTGGAGGATGGCTTGACTTTCGATATATGGAAGGAGAAGAAATGGTATTCTAAGATGAATGATGATTAATTTTCATGTATCAACTCGACTGGGCCATGGGGTGCCCAGATACTTCAAGGAATAGTCATCTAATTAATGCCCCTACTCCTACCTTTGTATCCCCTAAATTCATTCTTCACAAAACAGCCAGATCAAAGTTCTTTAGTGGCTACTTTTTGCACTTATCTGAGTTGCTGTGCATATGGCTCCTGCCTTCCTCTTGAACCTCATCGCATCAGCCCCCAGCTCACTGAGCCTTTTTTACTCTGCCTCAGACTCAACAAGCTCTTTCTTTTCAGGCTATTTGCTAGTGCATTTCCTCTGCTGGGTTGGTCTCATGGCTGGCTCCTTTCTATACTTCAGGTCTCAGCCTAGATCTCATCTGTTCAGAGAGGGCTCGCTGATGACTCCATCCAGTGTGGCCCATTCTCCCCTCCCCATTATTTTCTGTCATTACACACTATTTATTTTAAACACTAACAATAATTTATAATTTAATGAATGAACAAATGAACTAACTAATTAACTAACATATTTACTCTCTGTCTCACCCACTGGAAAGTAAACTCCACAAGAAGAGAGACCTCTATTCATCATTGTATCACCAGTGTCTTAGTCTATTTTCCGTTGTTATAACTGAATACCTGAGACTGGGTCATTTATTAAAAAAACAAATTTATTTCTTTCAGTTTTGGAGGCTGGGAATTTCAAAATCAAGGGGTTGCATCTGGTGAGGGCCTTCTTGCTGGTGGAGACTCTGCAGAGTCCTGAGATGGCACAGGGCACCACATGGATAGGAATTACATGAAAGAGAACGAAACTGGCTTTTATAATAGACACACTCTTGCGATAACCAACCCACTCCTGTAATAATCCACCAATCAATTTCATCTATTAATCCTTGAGTGGATTAATCCATTTATGAAGGCATAGCCCTCATGACCCAATCACCTCTTAAAAGTTCTACCTCTTCATAATGTGACATTGGTGATTGGGTTTCAACATGAGTTTCAGAGGGGGCAAACATTCACCATGGCAGCCAGTGTCTGGTATGCATTTAACACATGGTAGATACTTCATAAGCATCACATGATTCATCATGAGAGGTACAGCAGTGCCCAAGGCGAGGTCTCTCTCCTCAGGAATCTCATGGTTGAGTAGTGAGAGGCCAGGAGTCACGGTGCAGTGGGCTTGCAACCCAGTCTAACCTAATTTGAGGGAAGGTTGGAAGAGCTTCCTGGAAAAGGGGATGCATGAGGCAGGCCTCAAAAGGACTGAGGGCTGTTAGTTAGCCTGATAAATTAAGAGAAGGGTCTTTTAAAAAGTAGAAGTGCCATGCATAAAGGATCAGAGGGGTGAAAATAGGGTTAAGGCCAGTCCAGAATGACAGCAATGTGGGATATGAATTGCAACAGTAAGAGATGGGGAGGAGACAGAGCAAGGGCCAGATCACCCAAGACCTGTCATGTCACTCTAAGAAGATTGCACTTGACCTCGCATCAGTAGGTTGTCATTGACTGACTTCAGGTGTTTTGTAGCAGAGCAGACTTAGGCTAATTCCTTCTGGGTATCATGGTGAGGTGGAGGACCTTTGGTTAAAGGATCTTACCTCTGTTCTTCGTTAACTGCATAGATTTCTCTTCTCCATGGTTCTCAGCTCCATTACTGTCTAATAGACTGCAGAAGACTGTAGAAAGGGAATGAGAAGGAAGAATATTTATAGTAGGGAACTTTGGATATTGGACGTAATTCCTGGGATGAAGAGAGAGTAGCAGAGGGTGGAGTGGAAAAAGCACTGTAATAGGAGTCAAGAACCCTGGTTCTGTCACTAGGCCTCTTACTATATAGCTTCGGATAACTAATTTCGTCTCCCTGGGCCTTGATTTCTCCATATGGAAATGGGGCTTTGGGCTTAATGTGGTAATTCACCAAAAATGCCCGACCTTACAGAATCATACTGGTGATGTGATTTCAGGCACCATGATCCTGAAGTAGAATGTATTTTGTTTGTCTGACTTAAGTCATATTCTATAAGTGGCTCTTATGCATCTCCTCTATTCCCCTTCTCAAGGGAACAGACCTAGTGTGTGTCTATGTATCAGTACTTTTATAGGCACTGGAGATAAAACAAAGACAGGCCCAGTTTCTCTATTTTCATGAAGTCTACAGTTTAGCACTGGAAAACTTATTTTTTAAAAAAATCACACAAACAATGTAAAATTACAGCTGTGATTAGAACCACAGAAGTAGCACACAGCATGAAGAGAACCATTCAAAAGGAAGTCAGAAAAGCCTGTGACAGTTCTGGAGGCTGGGAAGTCCAAAATCAGGGCGCTGCATCTGGTGAGGGCCTTCTAGCTGGTGGGGACTCTCTGCAGAGTCCCAAGGTGGCATAGGGCATCACATGGCTAAGGAGTGCAAAAAACAGAACCAAACTGGCTTTTATAATAGACCCTCTCTTGTGATAACTCCTTGCAGTAGTGACACTTGGGGGAAATCTGAAGGGTGAGTCAGAGATAACTGGGCAGAGAGGGGAAGATAGCAAGTGCCAGGCAGAGGGAACAGCATATTCAGAGAGACAGGGCAAAGGCTGGTGTGGCTGGAGCAGAGAGAGGAGCCTGGCGAAGGATGAAGCTGGACAGGGCACTATAGAAAATACTGCATGGGCAGAGCCTAGGGAATCAAGTTGGTCAGATATTGGTCCTTTAGTTGCTGAATTGTGGGGGTTTCTGACGGTCCTGCAAGAGGAGGGAGGATGTCAGGGGACATTTGGTGTAGGTGTGCTTGAGATGAGGAAGTGTTTTCAATATTCTGACAATCCTTATGGCTACATGGATGTGTTCCATCTGACCATTAGTGATTGGAACAGAGGTGGACAGAGACCCAACCAACCATGAGGACCTAGACAACATAGGGTTTTGCCCATATCTTGACAATATCGGGGAGCCACTGATGGGGCCAAGGAGGATGGTGAGGGGACCACAACTGGATTTTACAGAACTGAAATTAAGGTCAGGAGAGCAAGGTTCTCATTGCAGCCTCAGAACTGAAGTGGGGGCCAAACATCAGTATTTAAGATAGACAGCATATTTCTGTGATATTTTAGAAAATTTCAAAGTAATGCAGAAAAAATTCAATTGTGGGCAAAATATCAACATTTTCAATAAAGACAGCATTTAATCCTACACTTTCATGACTCAGCCTCACTTTCTTCAACCCAATCTACGCCCTGTCGGATTCTGTCTTCATGTAAATTTTTGCTATTTTGTTCATCATGAACATATTTTGCATTCATTTAATAATAGTGTATGAAAATAGTATTTATCTTGATTGCTGAGTATTTAGGGTGGCTCCATAAATTTTGGGTCTGGCCCTAATTTGGAAGCACTCTAATTTTGAAGTGATGACTTGGGTCTGTGGATGTGGAGGCTCAGAGGGGCCAGTGTGGTTGTAGGGAGTCACGGGGATGGGGTGCACATGAGAGATGCGACCAGATTGTCTGAATGTGGCAGGGGGTGATATATGGACAGGCATGATGCATGCCCCTCTTCTTGGGATTCTGAGGAGGGGATGTAAGGGGGATGCTTTGTGTGACTGCCAGCCAGGCTTGTGAGCCAAGTGCTCATCTCCCTTCGCGAGGCTGTTGGGGAGTCATTTTCCCAGGAGAGTGGGAAGCATCTGCAGGCTGCGGCTGGAAAGGACCAGATGTCCAGATGGACTGGACATCCATCTAGGGCCTTGGACGCAGGCTAAAAGACCTTCCCATGATGTGAGATCAGAGTCACATGAGACCTCTGAGTCCTGGGGACACAGATAGGGTTGCCAAGACAAGGTCAGGTCAGAAGCATATCAGAAAGCAGGGGATGAGGAAAGGCTTTGAAGAGGGCTAATGATTGACAGCAGAATCAACAGCCAACACCATAGACATCCCAACTGGTTTGGCTTACCAAACTCTGACTGAAAAAAGTTGAGGAAACTTTACATGGGTGTCAGAACTGTTGCACCCAGATCAGCTATAGGCAAGAGCAGAGTCTCAATGGAAATTTTATTTTATTTCTTAAAAATTGATGTTTACTTCTTATTAAGATGAAGGTTGGGCATCTTTTAAACAAATTTCAATAGCTTTAGGGGTACAAGTGGTTTTTGGTTACATGAATGAACGTACAGTGATGAAGTCTGGGTTTTTAGTGTACCTGTCACCCAAACTGGTACATTAGACACAATGGGGGATTTCTTTTTCCCTTATCCCCCTCCCACCCTTCCACCTTCATGGCTTTTTACCAGTACAATCCCAAAGACAACGTACCATCAAAGCAATAGCTACCAAGAGGTGGATGTGGTTGAGTCGAAACAAAAGCAGACTGGTCAAGAGCAAAGGTCATGGCAACAGGTTTTTGGGCTTCTCACAGCAGTTTGCATGTTGACTTTCTTGAAAGCCAAAGAATAATCTACTTATTATGGTAATGTTTAGAGAAAGCTAAAGCTTTAGCAAAAATGCTCAGAAGAGCTTCACCAGAGAGTCCTTCTCCAGCATGACAACGTTACTGCTCATTTCTCTCATTAAACAATGGTAATTTTGCCAGAGTTTTGATGAGGAACCATGAGGGATTTACCTTAAAGTCCTAATTTGGCCTCTTCCAACTTATTTTATTTACTAATCTTAAACAATTTTTAAAGGGCACTCATTTTTCTTCAGTTAATAATGTAAAAGTGACTTCATTGACATGGTTAAGTTGCAAGGACCCTCAGTTCTTCAGGGATGGACCAAATGGCTCACATCACTGCTTATAAAAATGTCTTGAACTTGATGCAGCTTATGTTGAGAAATAAAGTTTATATTTTTAATTTTTATCTTTTAATTCCATTTTTCACACTTTTATTGCAGTCCCTTAATACTTATTAGTTGAAGGACAATGAACAGATGTATTCCATTTTTTCTATTCTTTAAAAAAATTGTACCTAAAGATGTACATAGTTTTGGGGTACTTGTGACAGTTTAATATATTCATATAGTTTGTAAGGATCAAATCATTGTACTTGGCATACCCATCACCTTAAATATTTTTTTCTTCATTCTAGAACTATTGCAATTCACATCTTCTTGCTATTTAAAAATGTATGATAGAATGTTATAAACTGTGGTCACCCTAGTGATCTAGCTAACACTAGGTCTTATTTCTTCTATCAAACCATGTATTTGTACCCATTAATCAACTTCTCTTCATTCTTCTCCTCTCTACCATTACCTGCCTTGTTTATCTCCCACATATGAGTAATTTGTTTGAGTTTCTTGTGGATTCTAGATATTAGTCCCTTGTCAGATCTATAGTTTGGAAATATTTTCTCCTATTTTTTAGGTTGTCTATTTAGACTGCCGGTTATTTCTTCTGTTGTGCAGAAGTTTTTTAGTTTGATTAAGTCCCATTTCACATGTGCTATTTGTCTTTCTGTGCTTGGATTATTTCACTTGGCATAATGATGCCCAGTACTCTCCATGCTGCTGCAAATGACAAGATTTTATTCTTTCTTATGGCTGAAAAATATTCCATTGTGTGTGTGTGTGTATATATATGTGTATATATACATACATCTATGTATCATAAATATATCTATATGTATATATATATACATATAAGAAAAGAAGATATATATATTTTTTTCTTTATCCATTTATTCATTGATGGGCAGTTTGGTTGATTATTTTGACTGTTGTAAATACTGCTGCAATAAATATGGGAGAGCAGATTTTTTTTGGACATATTGATTTGCTTTGTTTTGGATATATACCCAGTAGTTGAATTGCTGAGTCATATGTTAGTTTTATTTTTAGTTTTTTGAGGAAACTCCAAACTGTTCTCCATAATGGCTGTGCTAATTTACATTTCCACCAACAGTGTACGAGAGTTCTCCTTTGTCTGCATTCTTGCCAGTATCAGTTTTTGCTTGTCTTTTTGATAAAAGCCATTTTAACTGGAGTGATATGGTATCTCATTGTTGTTTTGATTTGCATTTCTATGATGATTACTGATGTTGAACATTGTTTTTTATGTACTTGTTGGCCATTAGTATGTCTTCTTTTGGAAATGTCTACTCAGATCATTTGCCCATTTTTTATTTGAATTGTTTATTTGCTGTTGAATTGTTTGAGCTCCTTATATATTCTGATGATTAATCTGTTGTCAGTTGGGAGTTTACAAACATCTTCTCATGTTGTGGGTTGTCTCGTCACTTTGCTGATCATTTCTTTTGCTGTGCAGAAGCTTTTTAACTTAATATAATTCTATCTGTCTATCTTTGCTTTGGTTGCTTGTGCTTTTGAGGTCTTACACAAAGAAATCTTTGCCCAGACCAATGTCCTGTAGGATTTCTTCAATGCTTTCATCCAGTAGTTTCAAAGTTTCAGGTCTTAGATTTAAGTCTTTAATCCATTTTGATTTCATTTTTGTATACGGTAAGCTATAGAGGTCTAGTTTCATTCTTCTGCGTGTAGATATTCAGTTTTCCCAGCATACTCATTGTTTTTTAAATGTGTGTAATTTGTATCTGTGGTCCCTACTCCGTTCCATTGGTGTATGTGTCTGTTCTTATGCCAGTAGCACACTGATTTGGTTACAATCACTTTGAAATAAATTTTGAAGTCAGGTAGATGATGCCTCCAGCTTTGTTTTTTTTTTTTTTGCTCAGGATTGCTCTGGCTATTAAGGGTCTTCTGTGGTTCCAGATAAATTTTAGAATTTTTTTCCTATTTCTGTAAAGACTATTATTGGTATTTTGATAGGGATTGCATTGAATCTATAAATTGCTTTGAGTAATACGGTCATTTTAACACTATTAATTTTTTAAATCCATGAGCATGGAATATCTTTCTTTTTTGTGTGTGTGTCTGCTTAATTTCTTTCATTAGTGTTTTATAGTTTTTTTGTATAGATTTTTCACTTATTTGATTAAATTGATTACTAGGTATTTTATGCAACTTTACTGAATTTGTTTATCTGTTCTAACCGTTTTTGGCGCATTCTTTAGATTTTTCTAAGTATAAGACCATGTCATCTGTGAATAAGGATAATTTGACTTCTTTCTTTCCAGTTGGAATGCCCTTTATTTCTTTCTCTTGCCTAATTACTCTTCCAGGGCTTTCAGTAATATACTGAATAAAAGTGGTGAAAGTGGGCATCCTTGTTTTATCCAGATCTTAGGGAAAAGGCCTGCAAGTGTTTCCCATTCAATATGATATTAACTGTGGGTTTGTCATAAATAGGATTTATTATTTTGAGTATGTTCCTTCTATACTCAGTTTTATAATAGTTTTTATCATAAAGGGATATTGAATTTTATAAAATGCTTTTTTGATGTCTATTGAAATAAGCAAGTGGTTTTAGTTCTTGTTTCTGTTAATGTGTTGTATTTTGTGCTAGTATTTTGTTGAGAATTTGTGCATCTGCGTTCTTCAGTGATATGGCCTGTAGTTTTCTTTTCTTTAATTATGTCCTTATCTGATTTTCATATCTGGGTAATGGTGGCCTCATAGAATGAGTTTGGAAGTGTACCATTGTCTTCAATTTTTTGGAAGAGTTTGAGAAAAATTGGTATTACTTCTTCTTTAAATGTTTGACACAGTTAATCAGTGGCGCTATCGGGTCCTGGGCTTTACCTTTTTGGGAGATATTTTTTCATGGCTTTGATCACATTATTTATTATTGGTTTATTGAGGTTGATATTTCTTCACAGTTCAATCTCGATAGGTTATATATGTCCAGACATTTATCCATTTCTTCTAGCTTTTCCAATTTGTTCGAGTATAGTTGTTCATACTAGTCTCTTGTAATATTTTTGTATTTCTGTGGTCTCAGTTATGTCTCCCTTTTCATTTCTCATTTTATTTATGTAGGTCGTCTCTCATTTTTTCTTAGTCTAGCTAAAAATTTGTTATTTTATCTTCTCAAAAAAGAACTTTTCATTTTGTTAATCTGTAAATTGTCTAGTCTGAATTTCATTTATGTCTGCTCTTATCTTTATTATTTCTTTTCTTCTATTAATTTTGTTCTTTTCCTTTCTTTTCTAATTCCTTGAAGTGCAGCATTAGATTGTTTCTTTAAAGTCTTTCTAGTGTTTACTGCTATAAACTTCTCTCTTACTACTGCTTTTGCTGTAACCCATATATTCTGGCCATTTTTGTTTTCTTCAATAAATTTTAAAATTCCTTCTTAACTTCTTTGACCTATTGTTCATTCAGGGACATGCTGTTTAATTTCCACATGTTTGTAAAGTTTCCAACATTCTTCTTCTTATTAATTCCTAGTTTGACTTCATCATCATCAAAAAAGATACTTGATATCATTTCTACTTTTTTGAATGTATTGAGGCTTGTTTTATCACCTGATATATGGTCTCTTCTGGAGAATGTCCTATATGCTGATGAAAAGAAGGTGTATTCTGCAGCAGTTGAGTGAAATGCTTTATAAATGTCAGTTAGGCCTATTAGGTAGTGTGTAGTTTAACTCCAGCGTTTGTTGATTTTCTGTTTTTACAGTCTGTCTTATTACCAAGAGTGGGTTGTTAAAGTCTCCTACAATTATTGTACTGCGGTTTACTTCTTCCTTTAGATCTGTTAATGTTTGCTTTATATACTTTGGAAGCTCTGGTATTGGGTGCATAGGTATTTATAATTGTTATATCCTTTTACTGAATTGACCCTTTATCATTATGTGATGACCATTTTTGTTTCTTTTCACAGTTTTTGATTTGAAGTCTATTTTTTCTGATATAAGTATAACTACTGCTCCCTTCCAGCTTCTGGTTGCATGGATTATCATTTTCCACCCTTTCACTTTCAGTCTCTGTGTCTTTACAGGTTTTCTTATAGGCAGCACATGGTTGAGTCTTGTTTCTTTATTCATTCAGCCACTATGTCTTTTAATTAGGAACTGAATCCACTTACATTCAGGGATAATATTCAGCGTTATTGTTTAGTAAGGGTTTACTATTGACATTTTGTTGCTTGTTTTCTGGTTGCTTTGCAACTCTTCTCTTCCTTTCTTCCTGTCTTTCTTTGTGGTTAAGTGATTTTCTCTGGTAGTATGTTTAATTCATTGCTTTTTATTTTTAGTGAATCTATTATAAGTTTTTACATTGTGGTTACCATGAGGCTTACAAAAACATCTTATAGATATAACCAGTTATTATAAGGACAGGACAACTTATCTTAGATCACAAAGAAAAGAATAGAAGCAAAAAAAATTTTAAAAACCTACACTTTACTCCCTCTCCCATTTTGACTTTTATTTGTCTCGACTTACATATTTTCATATTACCCATTTCTTAACAGTTTGCTGTAGCTATTATTGTTTGGATGTATCTGTCTTTTGGCCTCCATACTAGAGTTATGAGTGGACTGCACACCATAATTACAGTATTAGAGGATCCTGGGTTTGTCTGTGTACTTAATTTTACCAGAAACTTTTATGCCTTCAATTTTTTTTTTTTGCACTTTATTTGTTTATTTTTTACTTTCAGATTGAAGAACTTCTCTTAGTACTTCTTGTCTGATGGGTCTGGTGGTAGCGAATTCTCTCAGGTTTTATTTGTCTGGCAAAGACTCTCTCTCCTTCGTATTCGAAGAACAGCTTTGCTGAATGCAGTAATTTTGAGTGACAGTATTTTTTCTTTCAGCACTTTAGAAGTATAATTCCTTTTCCTCCTGGCCTGTAGGATTTCCATTGACAAGTCTGTTGCTAGACACATTGAGGCTCCTTTATATAATATTTGCTTGTTTTCTTTTGTTGTTTTGGGGTCTTCTCTTTGCCCTTGACCTTTGAGAGTTTCATTATATATGCCTTGGTGCAGTCTTACTTAGGCCAGATCTTCCTGGTATTTATTCTCTGACCTTCCAATACATAGACATTTGTCTCTTTCTCAAGTTTTGGGAAGCTTTTTGTTTGTTTGTTTGAGTCAGGCTTTTTGTCTCTCACTCTTGTTGAACTCTCTTTGAATACTAATAATTCTCAGATTTGGCCTTTTGATGTAACTTTTTACATCTTGTAGGTAATCTTTATTGCTTTTCATTCTTTCTTTCTCCTCTGACTGTGTATTTTCAAAAGCCTATTTTCAAGCTCACTCATCTTTCCTTTGCTTGATCCATTCTGTGGTTGAGAGCTTCTAATGAGTTTTTAAGTTCAATGAACATAGTTCCCAGTTCCAAGATTTCTGTTTGGTTTTTAAAATTTTTTTAGTCTCCTTGTTAAGTTTCTCTGATGAGTTTCTGAATTGCTTTTCTGAGTTTTCTTGGAGATCACTGAGTTTCCTTAAAACTACTATTTTGAATTCTTGGTGAAAGAGATAACATCTCACCATCTCGTTAGGGTCAGTCGCTGGTTCCTTGCTTTGTCCATTTGAGGAGATCATGGTTCCCTGTTTGCAGTTGCTTCTTATGGATGTATGTTTATATCTTTGTATGGAAGGATTATTTGTTTCTGTCTTCCCTGGCTGACTTGTTTTGTTTTCTATTGGATATATTTGTTTAGAGATTGTTCACCACTAGGCCACTGACCCATTTTCAACTCTAGGTAGTGCCTTAAGCCCAGGTTTGCCTTGGCACTTAAAAATGATCTAAGCACTGCCCTTCCTGAAAGGGGGATTTTAAAGGTGATACCTCAGCAGTGTGGGAAGACTGACTAGGGATTCATTCCAGAAGACCTGTGGGACAAATCTCCTGCAGTGTGATGCTGTTGTAGGTACTGCCTCCCCCTTTTCTCTGCCTCTCCTCAGGGATGGTTCTCCTTTCAGACACTTGTGATGCTTTCTATGAGTTAAGGTAGAGACAGGTCTCCTGCCAGAGAACCCAAGATGGTGGAGAAGTTGGTTGCTCTTCTCAATCTCACCTTTTGCTGTATAGAAATAGTGAGTTGGAGAACAGTTTTCTGCATACTTGCTGCTGGGCAGAATGAGGGGAAGGACATCATGGATATGAGAGTCCAATTCTCTTACTGTTTTCTTGGAGTTTTTTCACCTCCCTGCAGCCCCCAAAACTGTTTCTTCTTCATCTTTGAGTACTGGATTATTTCCGATGATAATCTTGGCACTGTGTATTTCTTTTTGATTTCCTGTTGGTGGGAAGGGTGGTGGAAGTATGTGAAACTAGCTTGCTTCTATGCTACCATTTTGGAACTGGAAGTCTCAGGCATTCTTAAATATTTCTAAACCTTAGTTTTCTCTTCTGGAGAATGGGGTAATAAATACAGCTGCCTTTAAGGACTTTTGGAAGGACACACTGTATTTAACTCATGGAAAGTTCTTGGCACACTGCCGGGCAAAGAGAAGGAGCTCAAATGTACCAGTTATGATTATTTTCACAATTCTACAGTTGAGTTGGTTTATGTCCAACCCACCTAATAATTTTTGGTAGATAAAATGAGACAACAGATGGGAAAACATTTTTGGAATGTATAAATTGATTTTTTAAAAGTAGTGATTTTTCTAAATCTTAAAAGAAAATCATTTGCAAAGGTTGTTTCATCTGTAT
Source organism: Callithrix jacchus (assembly GCF_049354715.1). Taxonomy (NCBI): domain Eukaryota; kingdom Metazoa; phylum Chordata; class Mammalia; order Primates; family Cebidae; genus Callithrix; species Callithrix jacchus. Next base: position 13,800,655 of record NC_133521.1, on the reverse strand, counting down.
GTGGCTAGTGGCTTTGACATGTATCTTTGAACAAGGGTAGAAAGCAGGTAAAGATACAAAGAAAGGTCACCAGGAGGGTGCAGGGTTCTGAGCTGAGAGTTGAAGGAGCAAAAAGAGTCTGCTTTTTCTGAGGAAAAGAGCAGATAAAATCATTTGGGTAGGAAATCCTGGCTAAAGGCAGATTTCAAAGAGCTCTGGGTGGTAGGTGAAGACTTCAGGCTTTAACTAGCAGGCAATGGACATGAAACTAATCATGGTGACACCCAAGTGTCTCTAGCTTCTCCATAGCCCTTTGATCTGCCAAATTATGAGTCTGTTTCTCTGACTATGTGTCTTCACATATTGCACAAAGCTCAGAAGAGTTTCAGGTAGATCTTGAGGGCCTGACACAAAAAGCTGGTGAAGGCCATGAAGGAAGGGAGCCTGTGCCCTGGGAGTGACTCAGCCTGTGCAGGGAAACATTGCCCAGCAGAAGGCTTGGTGCCCAGCCCTCAGCCTTCAGTGACTGACTCTATGTGACGGAGAGTTGGGTTTCCGCCCATTAGAGAGGTGGAGTGGGGTAGGTGGGGGTCCTGCAGGGTGCTTCTAAGGCTCAGGGATGAAATCTGCCCCATAAGATGTGATAGGCCCATGGATCCTCTGCTCAGACCTTGATTACACTCTGAAGACCCACCCTGGTAGAGATACTCACCTGGATTATGAGATTTGTAGGTAGGGGAGGGGAAGTGGGAAGGGATAAAAGTTTGCTAAGAACCATTAATGCTCATAATCATTCTCTGAGGTGCCTGTGGTTTACAAATGAAGACCCTGAGATTGATAAGCTAAGAAACTCCCAACTCCAGCTTCAGACATGGGGAAGGATTATAATGTGATGAGGAGAATGTGTTAGAAGTCAGGCAGAAGTGGGTTTAGATTCCCTTAATACTATCGATTTGGTTGCTTATCTGTAAGTTCCTGGGCAAATAACTTCACCTCTTTGTGCCTTCATTTCACAATTAAAAATAGGAATAGACACACCCTTTATTATAAGAGTGAAGTTACAATGATCTGCGGTAGCACAATTAAAGTATATAATGCCATATGTGGGACATGGTAAGAAGTGGATAAGGATTACTGATGATTGTTTCTTTCAGAATTGCATGGTATGGGAGGACTGGAACATAGACAGGGAAGTAAATTCAAGAAAGGTCTCTCTGGGGAAGAGACATTTCAATTGAGATAAGAGGGAGCCAGCATTATGATTATTATGGAATAAGGGATTTATTATAGTTGGAGCAGTAGCTGGACATATTTAAGAAAAAGAAACCCAGCACATCCAGCCACGAAGGTCAGGCCATGAGAGGAGATCGTGGAGAAGGTGTTGGAATACTGCTGCCTCCGTGCAGCCTGCACCTCTCTGGGACTACAGCCATGCCTCTGGAGGTGGGCCTTAGGCAGATGCTGGTCAGCAAGACCTGCCATTAGAGAGACAAACTGGACACAGAACAGAAGAGCATGGGGATGAGCAGAGATGCTCCAGGTACTTCTGTGCCTGCCCATCAGCATATCTGACTACGATGAGCTTTCAAGAATGCTGACTGCTGCTTCACTTCCTACCTTCAAGAGCTTGTGCAAGTTCCTATTTTGGCCAACTTTCTCCCAGAACCATGCAGCAGGGGAATTCTGAGAGCTGCAGTTTCATCTTATCCAGTTGACAGCACAATTATGACCATGCTGGTACATTATTTCTTATGATAGGAAAAACTTGAAGGAGAAGTTTGGGATGTAGAAAAACAGTTCTGTTATGGACATACTTCATTTGATATGTATGTTTAAGATGGCCTCAGTGACCCCTGTGTCCTGCAGTTCATGCCTTTTGTAATTCCCTGTCCTTGACTGTGGGCTGGATTTAATGACTAACTCCTAGCAAGCAGAATTTGGCAGAGGTGATGGAACTTGAGATTAGCTGACACCCATGGCTTCTGTTTTGGGTACTCTTTCTTGTTCTCTCATTCTCTTGTCCCAGAGCAGGACATTTGCCCCTCTGCTAGCTGCCTGTTGAGATACCCACATGGCAAGGAACTGGAGAAGGCCTTTGGCCAATGGCCAGTGAGGAACTGAGATCCTTGGCTCAATGACCTACCAGGAACAGAACCCTGCCAACAACCACATGAGTGAGTTTGGAAGCACATTTTCCCTTGGTTACACCTTCAAATGAGATTGCAGCTCCATCCAGCAGCTTGACCATAATCTCACGGCAGAGTCTCAGCTAGAAGCATCCAGGTAAGTGGCACCAGACTTCTCATTTACAGAAAATGTGACATAAAAAGTGTTGTTTTAAACCACGAAATTTGGGGGGTAATTTGTGATACAGCAACAGATAATCAGTACAGACATTCAAATGAATATTTGTGCTTGGAGCTTAAGGGAGAGGTCAAAGGTGGAGTAAGTGTTTAGGAACCTTTAGTATATGATGGCACTTAAAACCATGGAGCTGGATAAGATGATTATAGTAGGAACAGTGATCGGAGGAGAGCAGAGCTCTGAGGAGTGGGCCTTGGGGCTTGCCAGCATTCAGGTCTGGCCAAAGGAGGGAAATTTAGCAAAGCAAATGGGCATGAAGATGCCAAGGCGAAAGGAAGAAGAGCAGAAGAGTGTGGTGTCGGGAGTCAGGAGAAAATTGTGTCAAGGCGAGAAGTCTGTGCTGTGTGAGTTCAGTTAAGGTCAATACCTCTGAGAAGTGGCCATTGACTTGGACTACAGGGAGTTGGTTGGCAACCTGGACCAGCAGCTGGAGTGGAGCAGGAGCCCAGTTGGAGAGAACTGGGGAAAGCAGGGAGCAGGGAGGTAATTGTGTTCCTGAATAGGCATTAGGAGGTGTGTCCAAAAAATATGGACTTTCCTTTTCAATTCCACTAAAACCGTTTACTTTCCTGCGGTCTCTGGAGATGGGAGGCAGGAGAAGAAGACAAAGGGCTGAGTAGAGGGTGGTGTCAGGGAACTTGATTGACAAAGCTGAAGCAAGTTTGATGGCAGAGCCAGGGGGCTCATGTGGTTTACATCCTATTTGGGTTAATTAGTTAATGAAATCGCTTTTGCAAAATTATGATAAGAGAAATCTGACATGGTTGACTCCATCTTGCTTCTAGTCTCACAGGCTGGCTGTCTTCACTCATTATTGGGCTTAGTCCAAGCTAACTTCAGGAAATATTTAGTTTATAGTATAAATGATAATAGGCCTTCCCCAAAACTCAACCACCTTTCTAAAGTTAATGAAAGGCCACGAGATTAAGAGGATGTGAGGAGCCAGAATTCTGCTAAGGTGTAGACATAAACCATTACCAGTCATTATTCAGGAAGTCACAAGATATGCAACTTTCCCAATTACTCCTGCGGATAACATCACTATTGTAGATCTTAAAATTGGCCATTTGATTTATCTTTTCAGGTTTCTGCATTTCTGACTACCGATGGCTCTACCTGGACCTTCCCTGACCTAACTTGTCCTGTGGCCCCCACCCAGAAGTAGAATCCCTGGCTTACCAAACTATCCTTGAAAAACCCTAGCCTCCAAATTTTCCGAGATTGATTTGAGTAATATCTCTCTCTGCCATGTGGTGTGGCTGGCCTTGTGTGTATTAAACTGTTTCTTTCTTGCAATGCCACTGTCTGGTTTTGTCTGTGCAGTGGGCAAGAAGAACCCATTGGACAGGGGCATTAAGATAGTTTCTTTGAATTGTCTGAACTAGAAATCTATCTTTCAGCCATTCAACACTCTGCACAGGGACTCTGCCAGGCAGTGATGATCCATCATCAAGTCAGACATCATGCAAAGGGGAGAGAACCCAGGGTCAGAGAATCAGAGACAGACGATTTCATAAACAGTGTAGGACCTGTGAGTAGTCCAAGTGTAACAGAGGCGCATTCTGGCACTAAGGGAGAGAGAGAGGGCCCAAGCTTACTGGAGGGTGTGAATGAAGACTTCCTGGAGGAGGTGGCCCCTAGTGGCGCTTAAAGATCTTGTGGTTATTGTGATTATCAAATATTCCAGGCCTCTTCCTGCTCTGCCCTCCAACCCCACCTGCTATTTCTCCTCCAACTCTTCCCTTCCAAGTTGCCCACTGCTGTCCAGCTTTTCCCTTCCCCAAACATCTCTCCTTTCTCCTTCCAGTTATCTCCCTTGCCCTCCCCCTTTCCTTTCTCCCTCCTCCCTTCTCCACCAGCCTCCACTGCTCTTTTCTCCCCTTTCCCTCCCCTTCCCTGGCCCAGGATGAAAGCCCTTCCACAGCCTCCCAGCCGATGAATTATGCATGCCCTTCAGCGGGTGTGCCTGGCATCCAATTAGGGCCTTGGCCAGGTTGATCACTTAGACAGATTAAAATGTAATTCATTGGGGTTGACATTTAAGCCCCAGTGTGAATGGCAGTGAGGAGAAGCAAATGCTCTCAGGGTACCTGGTGTGTATTTGGGGGTGGGGGAGGCTGTCTGCTACCTGTACTTGCTTAACTAATTCCAGCCTGGAGTAATGTCAGTATGCACACTGGGCCTCTGATGCACAGTGGAAAGGGGGAAAGGCCCAAGGCAGGCTTTGAGCCAAAGCAGGCTTTAAAACAATCAAAAAACTTTTTATTTAGAACTAATTTGAGATTTACGCAAGAGTAGTGATATTAGTACAGAGAGTTCCCATATGCCTGTCACTGAGCTCTCCCTAATGTTATCATCTTACGTAACCATGGCACAAGGATCAAAACTAAGAAATTGATGAGGGCACAATACCATTAACTAAACTACTGATGTTTTTCCCATTTCACCCAGTTTCCCACTCATGTCCTTTTTCTGTTCCAGGATCCAGGCCAGCAGCCCACATTCTAAAGCAACCCTGTGGGATCGCGCCTCTCCAGGGACAGCAATTCCTCCTTGCTCCTCAGACCAGCAATTCTCAAACTTTAGGGTCCAGAGAGTTATTAGCGATTTTGTTTAAAGGGCATGTCCTTCCCTAGACATTCTGATGGAGCGAGTCTTAGGTAGAACCCTGGCATATGCTTAACAAGCATTCCCAGCCAGACACACACCTCCAGCTAACTGGCTGGTTCCTGGATTCTTTGTAAGTCAGATCTCAACTTGTAGATTTCCTTCATCCCCTGGCTTAGCCTCAGAAAACAGCAGTGTTACCCCCACCACCAGCTACTACCAGACCCTGGGGAGATGGCTGGATTAACACAAAATCCTGATTTTGACCACTGGGTCAGACACATCATCTGCCAGGCCTAACCCCCTGGTTAAATCCTACTTGAAGAGGAGAGAAAGTGACATTTACCTGCCAGTCACAGATACATACGTATTTTCATGTAGTCCAAAGAGTAACCTCTGTAAGTAGATACTATTTCCCTATCTTATAGGTGTGGAAACTGAAAAAAGTGATATTAAGGGTAGGGGTGCCAGATTCTGCAAATAAAAATATAAGAGCCCTAGTAAAAGTTGAACTTTAGATAAGACAATTCTGGAGACATACTTACATTCTTAAAAGTTGTCATTTATTGGAAATTCACATTTAACTGGACCTCCTGTATTTTATCTTGCAGCCCTGATTAAGTGATAAGTCTGTGGCTGCAGAGCTAGTCAGTAGGCCCGGATGTGGATCTTATTCTGATGTCTACAGCACAGGATACCCTGTGCTCGACAGCTCAATGCCTGCCTCACCTAGTGAGCTGCAGGCAACATGAGGTGGGAGCTGTATGGATTTGTTTCCTGCTGTATCTCCAAGGCCCGGTACCATATGGCAGTAGACACTTAATAAATATTTGTGAAATAAATGAATGACTAAATGCATTCATACTCTCTTTGTACCAGGGAAGGCTGCAGATGATGATGATTAAACAGAAAGGCTGAGCTGATGAGGTTTAAACCACCTTTGCAAAACTATAAATTATAACTGAGGAAATTAGGACAGTGAAAGAAATCAGACCTAACTAACTCCATCTTGCTTCTAACCTTTAAGCTGTCCTTGCTCATTCCTGGGTATAGGCTGAACTAACTTCGGGAAGGGATTCAGTTCATGCTTTGACTCTGAAACAAAATGGATAATAACCCTTTCCCAAAAGACCCTCTTCTTGCCTGGGGACCAGTTTGCAGGACTAACAAATTAGCTACAGATTAGAAATCACAGTTTAGGGGTCATGCAACTTCGGGCTCCAAGATTCTGAACCTTCCCAAATTGCTCCTGGGGTAACATCCCTAATGTAAAACCTAAGATCAGTGCTTGAGATATTTTGCAGACTCTGCACTCCATGGATCAGCTGACACCACCCAGACCCATAATCTGGCTCAACCAGTTCTGCCATCCTACCCAGGAACAGAGACAGCAAGAAAACCTCACTTCCACCCCCTGTGATTCCATCTCCAAGCTGACCAACAGCACTCCCCACTTTCCAAGTTTCCACCTGCCAAATTATCTTTAAAAACTCTCATCCCCAAATGCTCATGGAAATTGGTTTGAGTAATACAAAAACTCCAGTCTTCTGCACAACTGGCTCTGCCCTGTGTGAATTACTCTTTCTCCATTGCAATTCCTCTGTCTTGGTAAATCTGCTCTGTCTAGGCAATGGGCCAGGTGAACCCAGGGTGGATACAAGGGCTGGGTGATAAAACTGCCTCTAGGTAGGCAAGAGGAGTTGGAGGTCTGTGGCCTCATCCCCACACCTGGGGGCTCAGTTCTTCCACGCTGAACAATGGCAAAGAGCCCTTTTTGTCTCCACCTCTCAGGACCTCTGGTTTCTCAAAGGTGAAATGGGATTGTGTCTCTTCCAGCTCTAGGCTTCTGTGAGTCTATGTTTTTTACTTCCTTAACCCCTCCCTCTAGTAGGTAGAGAATATGGCCAGAGTAGAGAATTTGCTGCTGAACACGGCACATCTCCTTCCCAGGTCACTATTTCTTCTCCCTTGTCCTCTCCTTTCCCCTGCTCGTTCTCTTCCTCCTCTTCCTCTTCTGCTTCTTTCTCCTTCTCCTCCTCCTCCATGTCTTCATCCTCCATCTCATTCTCCTCCTCCTCGACCTCCTTTTCCTATTCCTCCTCCTCCTCCTCCTCCTCCTTCATGACAAATTTCTGAGCACCCCCTTGGTGCCTGGCCTTGCATTTTTTTCTTCCTCGAATGCTCCCTTCCACCCTAGCAGACAAAATCAGAAGCCCAGAGAGACCTGGCACAGCACAGTTCCTCACAGACAAGGAAAGACGTTGGGAGCGCATTGTGTCTTTTAAAATAGACCTGTTGTCGTCGGAATGTATTTTTAGCCATGGGAGAGACTGGCATGCACTCAGTGCCACCATCTGCCAAAGGCAGTTGCTAGGCAACTGACACTGACGACAGTGAGGAGATGACTTCATGGAGGATCTGGGGACCCTGGTGGCCCAATCCCGCTTCCCTGTCTAATGCCTGCATGCCAACAGTCAGGCCCATGAGAATACACGCTCCTCTCCTTCTGGGAGGGGTGGGGAGTTGATGCAAGGCCTGTGAGCTGAGTACATTGGTTGCTGCACAGGTAACAAGGGACACTGGACCATTACTATCACTATGACAGTAGATTTTCTATTTAGAAACTTCAGATGCAACTGTGGTCTAAGAATACACATTCCTTTCCCTTGCAGACCCATAGGTACTGGTCTGAGTCCAGGCAGGAGCTGTTTGGAGGTAGTTGGCCCAGAGGAGGCTTCATATACAAAGAGCAGGTCAGTGGCCAGGACCCTAGATTATGGCCCAGTTCTGTATTTTGCTCTCTTTGTGAGTTGGGTGAGTCTTTTCCCTTTCGTGGCGCTCCCTTTTTGTCACCTTCCAAGAAGGGATACTATACCAGATAAAATACAATTATGGTAATAAAAAACAGAATAAGCACGTAATAGAAAACCTGTAAGCCAGATCTGGGTTTGCTCATGTGATACTTCAGGTAAGATACTGAAATTCTCAGTTCCTTCCTCTCTTCATCTGCAAACAATAGTAGTAACACTTTCATTGTGATGTGAGAATTAAACAAAGCAGCACATGAAAGACATGCACCTTTGTTTCGGAGTATTTTGGAGCACAATAAATGGGTGAGTATTACTCAAATTCTGTAGCAGAGATGGTATGCTGTCCACCACGATCATTTCTCCTCGTCCTTATTAATAGACTTTAAGCTGGGCGTGTTTCCAGCCTCCCTTGTAGCTAAATTCTCACCAAAGGCATATGAAAGGAAGGGATGGGGGCAGCCTCTATTTCACTCACAGGAAAAATGTTTCCCTGAGTATCTTCTTCTCTCCTCTATCTAAGCCAGAGCATAGATATACCAGAGCATAGATATACCTGGGACATAGTTTGACCATGCAGAGTAGGAGGACATGTGGGGGCTGGGGCAGAGCAACAAGATGGAAGGGACCTGGGGCTGCTCTTGTCTTAATACAGTTTGTGAACTAAAAAGAGGACTGAGTGAATGTAATTTGCCTGGGAGGCATGAGCACTGGCAGATGAGTGGAGAGGGGTCAAAGAGAAGGAAAAACAGACGCAGTGTGGATGACAAGAGCTTAATCTCACAGGGAAGCTCTGGGGAATAGTGTGAAACAGCGTGTAGGGCTGGCCAGGGAGTGAGGAAGTGGGAGCAGTTTTACACAGTTTTACCCTGACACCCATCAGACCCTGGCACCTCCAGTCTTCCATGTGCTGTGAACAGAGTGAATGTTGGCAGCCCAAGGGCAAAGATGAAGGTGCTGGCCATGGGCAGCTGAGCCAGCAGGTACAGAAATGATATGGGGCACTGAGGGCATGTAGGCACAGCTCCTACAGCATCAGCCATGCATTGCCAGAAAGAGGAACACTTCCATGCTCTCGAGGATTCACTGTACATTGAGGATTCTCTGCAGTTTAGCTTTCCCCCTAAGTAATTTAATTGACAAGTGCTATGCATATGGAAGGTTTTGTATTTTTTCAGTACTGCCAAGCTCCTGGGCTCTATGTGATACTCATGGAGGTTATGTTGTGATTGAGGAGACAAGGTTAATGCTAAGAAGCCAAAGTTACTCCAAAGAGTATGTAATCAAATGGTTAATGGTGTTTCTGGGGCTCAGGGAGCAAGTGACATAGGCCCTTAGGGAAGGGGCAGATATGTGTGGACCAGCATAGTTAGAGAAGGCTTCCTGGAGGAGGCGGACTGAAGTAGGCCTTTATCTGTTGGAGAGGACTGGGAGTGCTGGGGTGAAGGGCATTCTTGCTGAGACATGGGATAGCTCCTTCTGTCAGGTGTGGGGTAAGTGGGTACGTTGGCTTCTTTGATGGCAGAGTGGACTCAGACCAGTGGCTGCTGGAGGTGCTTGCATGATACATTTAGAGGAGTGGGCTGCAGGGTGTTTCTTAGCTGGGAGTGATCTGGAGGAGAGGGTCTGGCCACAGGGCACATCACCATTGCTCTCTGTGTCCTGAGGTGGGGAGGCTAATGGCAGGTGCCCCTTGTCACACACCTGACATTGCCAGTGTCCAGGTGGCATGTCTGGCTCACTGAGGCCGGGGCCTGCCCAGCAGTCAGGGAGCAGCCGTGAATGTCCTGGAGTGAACTGAGGGCCTGGATGACCAACTCAGGCTGGGCACTCATGCAGGCAATGTGTCCATCAGGCTCAGCAGACAGTAAACACTCACACTGTCTTGGAAGGCAGGGCTGGGAGCTCCTTATGGACCATCTGGTCCAGTTCCCTCATTTTGAGGATGGAAGCATGGACCCCAGAAAAGGGAATGAACTTGCCCAAGGCCAGCAGAGGTAACCAGAATTCAGATTTCATCACTTTCTCAGGCAGCCAGTGCAGCGGACGTAGAGCTAGGTGGGGTCACAGACCTCAGATCTTCTGCCGTTCACTTGTAGGTCATTTGTTTTACCCACTGGCCCCTTTTTTCTTATTCATGGCAGCTCAGAACTCAAGAGAGGGTGAGATCAGGTTCCTCTGCCTCCAGGCCTGTGCGTGTATGTGCGCGTGTGCTTAATCCACGGTAATTAGAATCTCTCCCTTTCCTTCAAATATCCATGGCTCCTCTCTGCCACCTCTGTGCTCTATCCCAACGTAGAACACAGTTCTTGGTGTCTAACTGCAGTCATTCCTGCTTTGCTTTTGGTTTGTTTTGTTTTAGCCTCTAGGCACAGGTTGGGTTTGCTGATGAATGTGAGGATTGAAATGAGCAGATTAACTTCTACCCTCGTTCTGTGTCCAATTTCAGCAGGAAGGAGGGTACAGGAAAGACTCTAGCCCTCCATTCCCTCAACTATGAATTTGTTTTCCACTTGGCAAGTGGAAAAGAATGTGGAAGATCAGCCAGGCTTCCTAAGTTTCCAGCCCTCCGAGCTCTGGAGGGAAAGTGGAGGGCAGTGTCTCTCAGAGGAAGGAGGCTGTACAGCCGTGACCCAAACCCAGGCAAATAAAAACTGCCCTTTGTGGGCTTGTTACAAATCCCATCACTTCTCTCCACTCCTCGTGTCTACAGGTGTGGAACATGCGTTCCCTGTTCTAGATTCTCCCTGCATTTTATTATCTTTGAGAGAATACAAACAGCTTCCTTTGTTCTCTTTGTGGAATTTTTGTCTGGAATGGAGAGAAAGGAGGAAGAAGGGTTCAGTCTTCAGCCCCTGAGAAGGGGAATCCCTTTTGAGCTGGTGCTGAGTGACCATGCCCACTGCAGGTAGAGGAGTAGAGAGGCCTCCACAAGGGACCCAATCTGGGGAATCAGACCTACAAGTCAAGGTACTTATGGCCAATACAAGACATAAGATAAACTAAACTGCGGGAATTGCAGGTCACCTCACATAAACAGGTAGTAAGAAGGGAAAGATCGGCCGGGCGTGGTGGCTCAAGCCTGTAATCCCAGCACTTTGGGAGGCTGAGGTGGGTGGATCATGAGGTCAACAGATCGAGACCATCCTGGTCAACATGGTGAAACCCCATCTTTACTAAAAATACAAAAAATTAGCTGGGCATGGTGGTGCGTGCCTGTAGTCCCAGCTACTCAGGAGGCTGAGGCAGGAGAATTGCCTGAACCCAGGAGGCGGAGGTTGTGGTGAGCCGAGATTGTGCCATTGCACTCCAGCCTGGGTAACAAGAGCGAAACTCCATCTCAAAAAAAAAAAAAAAAAAAAGGGAAAGATCAGTGTGGACTATTGCAGTTAAAGAAGACACTATGGGACAAGAAGCCTGCAGCTGGATGCAGACAGGTGGGACTGGGCAGGATAAGAGGAACAGGAACAGGAGGCTCCGGTGTTCAAGGGTGAAGAGTGAAGAAAGCAGAGTCCCAAGCTGTGAAGGAGTAGAAATAAAACTGGAGTTAGGCTGATTTAAGGGCTGTATGGATGGAGGCTAGGGAAGGAGCAAATCGATAAAGAATCAGGCAGGGTAGGGGAAGGAGGAGCTGCTTCTTCGATGTCAAGGCAGACAAGAGAAAAGTAAGTCAGCACGTGCTCTGATAGCCTAGGAGGGCTTCAGGGGACAGTGACATATCCATATCCATTTTCCAACAGTTTTGGGAGACGGGATGAGTAGGAATGGAGGGATCCAGTGAGGGAGACAGAAAGAGGGAAGATGGGCAGTTTCCTGTGGAGCAGATCTGCCAGGGGTCTCAATTCCCACAAGCCCTGGAGATTTCCTCATTAATTCTACGGACGTACTCATCAGGCACAAGAAGGGACAGGGGCTTGGTGGTGAGGAGCCTAGTCCTGTCAGGTCAAGCTCGTCTCTCCACACCCTCCTCTGAGAAGCCTGGGCTGAGTAAGTTGGCCTTGCCACCTGCTGTGGGGGGCTTACCTGAGAGTAATGGGGGTGCCCTCTCTGACTATGCTGGTCTACACTCATCTGCCCCTTCCCTGAGGGCCTATGTCACTTGCTTCCTGAGCCCCAGAAGCATGATTAACCATTTGATTGCTTGCTCTTTTGAGACACTTCTGCTTCTTAGCATTAACTTTGTCTCCTCAACCACAACATATGAGTATGATATGAAGTCTGGGAGCTTGGAGGCACTGAATCAACCCAAAACCTTTCATATGCACAGCACTTGACTATTAAATTAGGGAGAAAGCTAAGCTGCAGAGAATCCTCAATATACAGTGTCACCAAGAACATGAAAGTCCATTTCCCTTTCTGACAAAGCATGGCTGATGCTGCAGGAGCGGGATCCAGTGCTCTTCCTGCTGGAGTTTTGTTCAGAAACAGAGAATCCTTTATTGCCCATGGGATGAAGTTTCTCCTTCTTTCCCATAGCACTTGAAGCTCTCAATCACTTGGCCTTGGCCTAAAGTCCTGTCCTTATTTCTCACTAGTGTCTTATCATTATCATCACCAAATAAAATTAACTGGCTTTAATTGAGCACCTATCTATGCCAGGAACTGTTCTGAGCATTAGATGTGTAATAACTTTTAATCTTTACAAAAACCCTAGGAGCAGAGACTATTCCTCTTCATTTTATGAAGGAGGAACCTGAGGCACAGAGAAACAAACTTGCCTGAGGCTTTTCAGATAGCATGTGGTGGGACAGCGGCGGCATCTGACCCAGAACTTCTTGCTGTGCCTCAACCACACCATGCTGGCTCAGGACTTGCAGCTTTTAGCCAAGCTGGTCCCCCTTTCTACCTCTCAGCCTCTCACCTACCTGCTGAACAGCTGCATAAGACCTGCCTGCAAGGTCTGTCTTAAAAGTACCTCTTCTGGAAAGTCTTCTCCAGCTCCCCTGGGAAGCCCCTCTCTGGACTCCCCAGCACACCCCAATTCTGATACCCAGCACATCATACTGCCAGCATTCATTCATGTGCCTGTGGCTTCCCTCAAAGGAAGAAACCACCCTTTTTTTATGTTTGCAGTCTTTTAAATAAACATTTAATTGATATGAAGGAACTACATTGTCAACTTCAAGGCTTTTTTCTCCCTGCCTCCAAGGTCTGGTGTGGAGCAAGGATTCCACAAGCATTCACTGAATGGAGTCAACGTTCTGCCCTGGCTTGGCTCCTCTGTGACCACCCTGTCCCCAACTCTTTGCTGACTGGGAGAATCCAGACATCTCGTACAGCTGCGGCTCTGTGTGGCCCACTTTGGCTGGAATTCAAGGAGTGATTACAGAAAAATGAGTATTATTACAAACCGCATCAATCAATGTCGGTCTCCTCAAATGCTCTCACCAGGAAACAGGGATGATCTCAGCCAGACGTTGTCTTGTTTGAGCCCAAGTGTCTTTCTGGTGACCAAGAAATGTGTGCACCTTGGAGGGACACCAGCATTGATTATCTGTAACGGAGTCCGTAGGACGTACTGCTTGTCCAGTTTGAGGCTTGCAGGTCCCTGGAGGCGACAGACCTGAATTCAAATACCATCTGTCACTTTCTCTCTCTGTGGACTTGCACAAGGAGCTTAACTTATCTGATTCTCGTTGTTTTTATAGGTGATGTGGAGACAGTAATACTTCCTGGGAGTGTTGTTGTGATGATTAAATGACATGGCATGACTAAAGTGTCCAAAGATTTCCTAAGTGATTAAAAAAATAAAAGCTTCCTTTTCCTACCACTTCTCAATTAATCATTGTATTCTTTATTCTCCATTGGGGGTATAGTTTCGTAATCACAAGGATTTTGCATCAGCAGCTTGATGCTAAGGCCCAACTTTATCTATGTGCCTCCCAGAGCTCAGAGGAACCAGGACAGAGAAGCTTTCCTGGAGAAACTGGGGCTTGCTCTGGGCATAGGAAGAAGAATCACGTTAAAAATCAGATTTAGGCCGGGTGCGGTGGCTCACGCCGGTAATCCAGCACTTTGGGAGGCTGAGGCGGGTGGAGCATGAGATCAACAGATCGAGACCATCCTGGTCAACATGGTGAAACCCTGTCTCTACTAAAAATACAAAAAAAATTATCTGGGCATGGTGGCGCATGCCTGTAATCCCAGCTACTCAGGAGGCTGAGGCAGGAGAATTGCCTGAACCCAGGAGGCGGAGGTTGTGGTGAGTCGAGATCACGCCATTGCACTCCAGCCTGGGTAACAAGAGCAAAACTCCGTCTCAAGAAAAAAAAAAATTAGATTTAAAGATATTCTGGAGAGTGCTAGGATAACCTGGATAAAAGGAGAAAAGCAACTGGGAAGGAGAGGATCCTCAGCCATGAAACTCCTCCCACTATACAACACCGCTGTGGAAACCATCCACGCTCAGTCTGCAAAGGAAGTTGTCTGTGTGATAAAGCCTGGATGCAGAGCCTGGGAAACATCATGGATGGGGAGGGCAGGACTTTGCTGCTATAAGAAGTCTGGGGAGAAGAACTTCTTGCCCTGGACCACTGGCACATTTAGCAACTTATTTAAAGAAAATTTATAAAACTTGAGACTCAAGTAGCGAAGTGCCTCCATTTGCATGGATGGAGCTTGGGTGTGGTGGATTTTGGATGATTTTTGTCAATCTATTCAATTCAACTTAATGAAATATCCTGATACCCTTTCTGGGTGAGACATAGCACTAGGCGTGGGGAATCCAGGAGAGAAGAAGACAAGCTGGCACTCTGTGTTGCTCATCTTCTAGAATCAAGTAGGGGGAGGAGTGGATTGGAAACATCGGGTGCTGACCCTCGCCTGAGGGCAAAGGGAGGCGCCTTGAGACTAGGAAGATGAGAGTGTCTGCTGCCATTATGCTGTGCCAGGTGGGTCTATTTTCTCCACTTCTTATTTACTTGGTCGCTTATTAGCTGTGCTGCTGTAGGAACATCACTGAATTTTTCTGAGCTTCAGTTTCCTTTTCTGTATAATGGGACTACTGATAAAAACTTCCCATTTGAAATAAGCTTTGTGAAGATTAAGAGAGACAACGAGCATAACATATTTATGCAGTGCCTGTGTAATTACCAGACAGGTGGTGGTGGCAATGATAGTAGAGATTTAACCCTGAGAGGTCCAGGTACTTCCATATTGACCTGGATTCTCCAGTCTGGCAAACTCATCCCCTCATCTGAGGATCTTGAGCTTCACCACCCCACACCCTCCTCCAGGCATGTGTGTTGTAAGGGAGGAGTCACCCATGGTGGCATCTCAGGCACCAGCTGTGAGACAGAAATTCAGATGATGCTCCTCCATGTCTTTCTGTAAATCAAGAAGCATAAGATTATATCTGACAGGGACTGTACTTTTGTGTCTTCTGAGTTCCCTTCAGAATTCCCTGGGCTCAGGACTCTGACAGCTGCAGATGATGCCTCAAACAACTACTCCATCCTGAGTATCTTCTGGGGAAGAGTTTGAATAAACAATGATTTCACAGGATGTTGGTCAGGACATGGAGAAGAATCCAAAGTGATCTTCTCTCTCACATCCCTCCCACAGGCAGGTCCTTAGGACATCAGTGCTGATGGTCAAGAAGTGGTATACAGGGAAGACATTGCACCATCTCTTCCCACAGGATGGTGGGGATGGCTGTCCTGGGGACTTGACCAAACCGGACAGAAGTCGTCGCATAAGAAAATTCTACTACCCATTCCATGCTCTGTGGATCACAGCGTCCCGAAATGCAGTCATCATTAGAGAATGTTCACATTTCTCATTCCCTACTGCCGGCTGCCCTGACCTGCCAGAGGATGAAGTCTCTGTTTCATTCTATAAACAGAGCAGAGGACATGGAAAATCTTTGGTGGTTTTTGGCAGGAAAAGGATCAAAGCAGTATTCAGCAGCCAAACGCACAGTCAAAAAGGCTGAGATCAAAGCGGAAGGATTTGATTTGAGGGTAAGCTCTCCTGTTCCTCATTATAGTCCTCACCAAGGCTGCAATCCTTCCATGTTGAAAGGAACAAGAATGAGGAATTTTGGCTGCTCTTGGCTGCCAAAGCCACGTGCTAACAGACAGACAGTCCCAGCACAGCTGCAATGTAATTGTAAGCCTCAAAATTAAAATGAAACCCATTAATATATAAGAGGAAAAGAGGAACAACATGAGTGGGGTCAGAAAAAAACATTTGCAAGAGCCCTTGGGTTGGCCTAAATCCTACATATAAAACGAGAGGTGTAAGTGTTTGCCATGGAAACCGTCAGAATGAATCTGGGGAAATTCAGGTCTTGGCAGGTGATTCCAGGCCTCCAGTATGGCTGGTGCTCAGTGCACCAGGAAAAAGAAATGATGCCGTGATAAATAGAAAATCTGGAGAGGGCAGAGCCAAGGATTGGATGCATTTTGTAAGAGGAAGGCTTCCTTGTCAGGATGGGGAATTTGCTTCCCTAACTCTATGGTTGGGCAGCTTTGTGTATTTTTTTGCTGAGGGGCTTTATAGTTTGAAGCTTTAAAAACAAAACAAACATTTGTTAATAAGATGCCTACAAGGTATGTGTTTGTTGGCTTTATTTCCCTTCTTTCTGGGAAAGGGCCTGTATTAGTCTGTTTTCATGCTGCTAATAAAGACATACCCAAGACTGAGTAATTTATAAAGAAAAGAGGTTTAATTGACTCACAGTTCCGCATGGCTCGGGAGGCCTCACAATCATGGCAGAAGGAGAATGAGGGGCACATCTTACATGGCAGCAGGCAAGGCAGCATGTCCAGGGGTACCCCGCTCTTTATAAAACCATCAGATCTTGTGATACTTATTCACTATCAGAACAGCATAGGAAAGACCCACCCCCATGATTCAATTACCTCCTACCAGGTCCCTCCCATGACGTGTGGGAATTATGAGCGCTACAATTCAAGATGAGGTTTGGAATTATGGGATCTACAGCCAAACCATGTTAGGACCCTGGCCTAGGTGTGAGAGAGTTGGGCAGCTCTCCCCCTGACTCATGCAAACCCCTTCCTCTTCATGCTTCAGTTTCCCTGTAGCACAATGAGGATGCAGGATGGGATAAGCACTTCCCACATGCACTTTATAAACAAGTTTGAACAAAACCTGAGCAAGTCACTGAGTGGATGAGATTTAAGTGCGCTGGTACTAAAAGGAGTGTGAGTGAGCTGAATACTGTATAAGCTGGCAGGTCCAACTGCCTACCACTCCCTGGCTTTTGGCTGCAGAGTGAGAGCAAGCTCAGCTCTTGTTCCTCACTCTAAATCTGTTTGGCATGCTTGGTTTTTTCCCCCTGGACAATCACCAGGGGCCATCTCAGCCCTGACAAGCAGAGCTTTGCTGTAGGCTGTGGGTCTTCAGCCCCTGGAAGTGGCTACGACATCGTAATTTCATTTTTTCCGGAATACAAGTTCCCCTTCTCTCTTTCAGGCCCTTGCACAAGCTTTATTATGAGATGCCCTGGGCTCATTCTTCTAGGGTGAAAGGCTCCTTGTCCATTGAGGCAAAGCTATTATTCCTCCAGAGGAAAGCTTTGTCATTCCCTATGTGCTCCTTACATGCCTCTTCTGTCTTGATCAATGTGCGTGGGTGTTAATCTTGCTCAGTTCTCTGCAGCTGGCCTCACTTTGCTTGGTTGTTTGGAGATAAGGTTATTTTGTTCCCATTTTCTTTCTTTTTAAGCAGACAGATTTTCTTTTGAATCTGAATGGATATCAACCCAAGTTTGTGATGGGAAACAACTCTCTGGGAAACTTCTCCTGGGGCGGGGCATGAGAGCAGTAAGTGGGAAGGAAGCCATTTCCCGTGGTTGGAGAAATGAGCCTGCTATGGAGGTCAGGCTTCTGTGTTGACAGAGAGGGTCACTAGGGATGAAGAGGGTCTGCATTCAGGTCTGGATCCATACTTGCTGCCCTGTGACCTTGGGAAATCCCTTACCTTCTCTCGGCCACGTGGCTGCCATCTGTGGGTTTGGATTTGATGAATAGCTTGCAAATTTTAAAAATACTTAATAACCATCTCTTCAGTTGAAATCTATTGAAACCCAATATGAGTCATGGGAAACCACTGGGTGTTTTTGTAGGTCAAAATTTTCAAATATAGGCATCATATGTTTAGCCAAGCGTTTCTCAGTCTTAGCACTATTGAGCTTTTGGGCCAGATAATTGTAGGAGGCTGCCCGGTAGGATGTTTGGTGGCACTCCTGGCCTCCACCCCGTGGATATCAGTACCTCCCCACTAGTTGTGACTACCAAATATCTTCAGACATTGCCGAATGTCCCCTGGGGGACAAAAGCACTTTGGTTGGGAACCACCGCTTTAACATAGTAAAACCTACAAGGTGTGATTCTCCTTTGAAGGTGCCTGGAAGGAGTGTTACCTAGATCCATGCTCAGTGGTACCAGAGGTTCTACTGATGAACCAGTGTTGCAGGAGACAGTTTGAAAATGGATAGATTCAGAACCCTGAAGTCTGTCAGCTCAACACTGCCATGTGAATCCAGGATCCTCTTTCCAAGTTGGATTTTTCAGGGGGCCTCTGGAGGGAATTTCGACAGCTTGCTCAGTTTTGCTAGCTCCCGATTCAGAAGGACATGCAGCAGGGCAAGGTGCTTTTCTAGCCATTCTCATTTGGAAACCTTCTCCAGGAAGCCTTCCATCATAATGGCAATGAGAGTACACGCTCTTGACTCCTGTATCTACCCTGAAAGGGACCTGTCCATTCTGTGCTGCCTATCAGAACTGCTCCCCGCTCCCTCTATAGGCTCAGGCATTCAGGACCTTTGAGATGCTAGCATCAGGACCTAGGGCAAGCATTTGAACAGGAGCGTCTCCAGACAGGTAGGCCAGGTGCAAGCTTTGCTGGGGCTTGGTGATAAACAAACCTGTGGTGTATTTGGAGCCATGCTGAGTCATGTTTATGGGGTTTTTAATGCTTACCTTAGCACCTCTGTCTCAGTCTCCCCCAGATATTGCCAGACTAGCTGTAGGAACTTAAGAAAACCTCTCCTTCCTCATCTACAAAATGTAGCCACCAAGACTTCCATTATAGGGTGGTTGAGAAGAGTAAATTTGGCTGCCTATGCAGAGCCAGACACACAGTCTGTGATGATCTCAGGGTTGACAGCACCACGCCCTGGTCTACCTGGTCGGAAGATCTTTCAAGAAGGCCCTCAGCCTCTCCCGTGGTGATAGAGACCTGGATGGACTGGCCAGGACCCCTGGGCCCCGTATGCCTCCTAGGGATGCATCCCTTTATGAGGACAAAACCTTTTTTCCATAATTGGAGATGAGACTTTAAAGCATTTCTCCTCCCTGAGTCTCGGTTTCCTGGTCTGTTGAAATGACCTCATGAGGTTGTTCATTCATTCTACGGATATTTATTGATTGTCTATGATGTGCCATTATACTTCACTTGGAGTCTTCCTTTTTAAAGGTCTCTTCAGGGGTTGTTGGCTTTTATTTTACTTCAATTTATGTTTTTCCTCAAAATAAGCAGAATGAGCCTTTTTTTTTTTCTTTTTCTGATTCTAAACATAGTGCATGCTTATTGTAGGCAAAGTTTCAAACAATGCAGAAAAATATGAAAAAATAAAAATCACTCAGTCTCCTGTCCTGCAGATCTTCCCATCCTAGACACCTGGGGCCACCTTATGGAGTTTCTTGATGCATCTACAGCTGATTTTACATGTATGAACTAGAGAATTACCCACTATTTCTTTGACTTTTTAAAATTGAAGTATAATGCGTAGCATGCGTAGAGAAAAGCACACAAACCCTTAGTGCATAAATCAATTTGTACCAATTTTTACTCTTGTATCCATGTGACACAGATCAAAATTGAGA
This sequence comes from Callithrix jacchus, assembly GCF_049354715.1. Taxonomy (NCBI): domain Eukaryota; kingdom Metazoa; phylum Chordata; class Mammalia; order Primates; family Cebidae; genus Callithrix; species Callithrix jacchus. Next base: position 13,781,046 of record NC_133521.1, on the reverse strand, counting down.
GCATTCCTGGCACCCCTGAAGCCTCGTGGCCATTGTTCATCCCTCCAGGGCAAGCACTATTCTGACTTCTATCACTATAGATGACCTTGACTGTTTTTCAGCGTTACATTCTGGGACTTACTTTTGCACCTGGCTTTTTTAGTTTGACTTTATCTGGGAGATTCATTCATTTCGTGGCATAAAGTAGCAGTTCATTCTTTTTTGTTGCTGTATAGTGTTCCACTATGTGGCTATACCACAATTTATTTATCCTACTACCACATTTCTTTATTCTACCAATGCTGGACATTTGAGTTGGCTTCAGATTTTTACTATTACAAATACTGTGTTATGGATGACAAATTAACTTTGAAAGCCTGGTGGTAAAGACAGGTGTTAACTGTCAGTATTTCTTAAGGAAAATGGAAACATGAAGCTATCTGTCCCACGTGGGATCTTAGTTTCCCCACACTGAGAGCCTTGGAAGAGATGCTGTCTCAGAGTCCTTCCGTCAGGAACATTTGGGTATTCTGGAGGTGTGTCTCTGCATCCAGGCACTTGCGTGGTCCTCTCTAGTCCAAGGCAGGTTTCCATAGGACTGGTCCCTTTGGTTTGGGTGTTGACTGACAAGAAAGGCCAAGTATTTCTCAAGAAAAGCAAGGCAAACCTTCGTCTTGGTCCCCTTCCGGGAGCCTGGGCCATTTAGAATGCCCTAGAACCACTTTTTCCCCCTTCTCCAAGAACTCTTGTCTCCCACCCCTGGGAGCATTTTGGCCTTTTGGTAAGACTAATCAGTAGATCATTCCCTCTGCCCCTCGCTTCCTGCTGGCTCTCCCACTAACCCTGGGCAAGGTGCTTTGTTTCCTATATAGGACAGCAGGGAATGGTTCCCTGGCAGGACAGCAGGTAGTTGTCCCCTGGATTTGGATGCTCTTGGCTTGGGTGTAGCAAGCAGAATACTTAGCAGTCCTTGGAGACACAAGCTGGAGAAGAGAAGAAGGAGAGATTTTTCCACTGGAGTGAGCAGGCCCTGAGGTAGGGGATGGGGGGATGGGGAGATGGGGGTTAGTCTAGGGTTGCAGAAATACTCCTGTGGTTCCCAAATGACAAGAAATCTATATTTGCAAATCCATTCCCTAGGACAAGCACTACTCTCCTCAGGTAGGTAAAGTAGGAGTTAAAGGCATGGACTCCCTTATAAAGTTTTACTTTCAAATGCTGACTCTGCCATTCAGTATTCAGGGCCTTACACAAGATAATAACTTTTCTAAAGCAGTTTTGTGATATTTAAAATGCGGCTAAACCCTCCTTCCAGGATTGTCATGAGGGTTAAATGAGACAATACACGTACCCTGTAGTCTACAGTGCCTGTCAGATTGTGAAGGCCTCCACCCTGGCAGAGAAAAGTGAGAAATCTCTACCATCTATGTACAGAAAGACACTGACCAAGAGTCAGGAACCTGAGTTCTGGCCCCAGCCCTACCCCACCCTAACATGCAGTGTCCCCATCCCTCTGATGATGTCTTAGTCCATTTAGTGTTGCTGTAACAGAATACTTAATGCTGGGCAATTGATAAAGAAAAGAGGTGGCCAGGTCCAGTGGCTCATGCGTGTAATCCCAGCACTTTGGGAGGCTGAGGTGGGCAGATTACCTGAGGTCAGGAGTTCAAGACCAGCCTGACCAATATGGTAAAACCCCGTCTCTACTAAGAATAAAAAAATTAGCTGGGCATGATGGCAGGTGCCTGTAATTCCAGCTACTCAGGAGGCTGAGGAAGGAGAATTGCTTGAATCTGGGAGGTGGAGGTTGCAGTGAGCCGAGATCATGCCACTGCACTCTAGGCTGGGTGACAGAACTCTGCACATGTAACCTAGAACTTAAAGTATATGTAAATAAATAAAATCACCTCTTATTTTCTTATTTTGAGGATATGATAATGCTTTATAATCCCAGACTTTCCATTTGATTTTCTTCAGTGTTCCTCTAGACTGTGTATGGCATAATTACCTCTAATGCTATACCAGAAGGTGCTGAATACATACCTGTTGCATGAAATACCTTGTTGTGTCTTCATAATAGGGATATGTCATTTATTCATTTTCTCATTTATGAGATTAAATGTAATTTTTAATTAAAAAAAGAAAAGAGATTTATTTGGCTCATGATTCTGGTGACTGGAAGGTTCACGATTGAGCAGTGGCATCTGATGAGGACCTCAGGCTGCTTCCACTCAAGGAGAAGGTGGAAAAGGAGCAGGAATGTGCAAAGAGATGACATGGTGAGAGGAAGCAAGAGAGAAAAACTGATATAATTTGGCTGTGTCCCCACCCAAATATTGAATTGTAGCTCCCATATTACCAATATGTCATGGGAAGGGCCTGGTAGGAGGTAATTGAATCATGAGGGTGGGTCTTTCCCATGCTGATCTCATGATAGTGAACAAGTCTCATGAAAGCTAATGGTTTTATAAAGGGGAGTTCCCCTGCACATGCTCTCTCTTGCCTGCCACCATGTAAGACATGACTTTGCTCCTCATTCACTTTCTACCACGATTGTGAGGCCTCCCAAGCTATGTGGAGCTGTGAGTCAATTAAACCTCTTTCCTTTATAAATTACCCAGTCTCAGGTATGTCTTTATTAGCAGCATGAGAACAGACTAATACAGAAACAGAGGAAGCCAGACTCTTGTTGCAAAACATCAGGTTCTCCTCTCTCTCAGGAACTAATCCATTCCCAAGAGAGTGAGGCCTCACTCACCTCTTAGGAAGGCATTCATTTGTTCATAAGAGACCCGTGACCTAAACATCTCCCATCAGGCCCCCCCTTTCCAATGCTCCCAAACTGGGGATCAAATTTCAAAATTAATTTTTTGGGGAAACAAACCACATCCAAACCACAGCGTTCCATTTATGCACCCCCCCAAACTCATGCTCTTCTCACATGTAAAATACAATCATTCTATCCAAATAGTCCTAAATGTCTTAACTTGTTCTAGCACTAATTTTAAAATCCAAAGTCCAGCTATGAGCTTGTAAAATAAAATAAAATAAAATAAAATAAAAACCCAACAATTTGTTTGCTTCCAAGATAACAGTGGTAGAATAGGCACTTCCGAGATATACTTGTAGACATTTCCATTGCAAAAGACTGAGAAAAGAAAGGAGTAACAGACCCATATGAATCAAAAGTTCAGCAGGGCAGACGTTAAATCTAAAAGCTCCAGAATAATGTCCTTTGACTCCATGTGCCACATCCAGAGCACACTGGTGTGAGCACTGGGCTCCCATGCTTTGGGCAGTGCTGCCTCCATGGATTTGCTGGACGCAGCCCATGTAGCTCCTTTCATAGGGTGGAGTTAAATGCCTGCAACTATTCTAGGCTGAGGTTGCATGTTGCTGGTGGCTTTACAATTCTGCGGTCCCCGCAGTAGCTCTGACCCTGCAGTTCTACTGGCCATTATCCTGGTGGGGACTCTCACAGCTGCTTTAACCCCTCATTTCCACTCAGCACTGCTCTAGTAAAAAGTCTCTACAGTGGCTCTGCCTCTGTGACAAGTCTCTGCATGGGCTTGCAGGTCTTTTTATACCTCCTTTTAAATCTCAGTGGAGGAAGCCATGCCTCCATAGCTCTTGCATTTAGTGGGCCTGCAGAATTAACACCATGTGATGGGGGTGTGGACTCTGCCAAGGCCTATGGCCATTTGAGCCACAAGCATCTGGGATGAGAGGAGCAGAGTCCTGAGGCAACAGTGCAGAGCAGCCATGCCCTGGACCCATCCTAAAAACCATCCTGTTCTCCTTGGCCTCTGTGCCTGAAAGGAGAGAGGCAATCTCATATATTTCTGAAATGCCTTCAGGGCCTTTTCCCCATTGTCTCAAGGATTAGCAACTGGTTCCCTTCCATCAGTAACGGTCTCTTTAGCAACAGTCACTGGGCCATACCCTTGGATTCCTGTCTTGAAAATGCTCTCTTATTCTCTACCGCATGATCAGGTTGAGAATTTCTAAAGCTTTACACTCTGCTTCCCTTTTTTCTAGCCGTGAAAAGTAGCTATGCAGCAGTCTGATCACTTTGCTGCTTAGAAACTTCTCTCACTAGATATGCTATTTCATTGCTCTTAAGTTTAACCTTCCACAGAGCCCCAGAGCATGAGCATAATCCAGCCAAACTCTTTGCTACAGTGTGACAAGGATGGCCTTTTCTTTAGTTACCAATACCTTTTTTCTCAGTTTCATCTGAGACCTCATCAGAATGGATAGTAAAGGCATAAGCATGTTAGTCACGAACACTTAACCAATCTCTTACACTTAACCAACACTTAACACTATGAGCATGTTGATCATGAACACTTAACCGATCTCTAAGAAGTTCCAAACCTTCCCTCATATTTTTAACTTCTGACCCTTCACTAGGACCACCCTTAATGCTCCATTTGCTGCAAAAAACCCTTTTTCTAGCCTCCTCCTTCAAATTCTTCTAACTTGTGCCCAGAGCCCAATTCCAAAGATGCTTCCACAGTTTTGGGTATCTTTATAGTAACACCCCATATCTGATACCAGTTTTCTATCTTAGTCCATTTAGTGTTGCTATAACAGAATATCTCAGGCTGAGTAATTTATAAATAAAAAATGTTTATGTGGTTCATGATTCTGGTGGCTGGAAGTTTCAAGATTGGGCAACTGCATCTGGTGAGGGCCTCAGGCTGCTTCCATTCATGGCAGAAAGCAGAAAGGGAAGTGGGTGTGTGCAGAGATGACAAGGTGAGAGAGGACGTGAGAGAGAAACCAAGGAAGCCAGGCTCTTTTTTAACAGCCAGTTCTTCACTCTCTTAGGAACGAATCCACCCTTGAAAGAGTGAGAACCCACTCTCCCTGTCAGGAGGTTGTTATACTTCCCAGTAGGACCCAACTCCTGATGTTGTTACACTGGAAATCACATTTCAACATGAGTTTTGGCAGGGCCAAACCACATCTAAGCCATAGCGGATGAGGCTGGCTTTGGTCATCTCTCTCTCCCTCCTAGTTGGAATTCTCTGGGAATCTGTGTGGCTCCACTTGTTGCCTCCAATGACACATTTGCAATATAGAGAATTGCATAAAAGCTCAGATTTGGAAGCTGAGGAACTAATAATATAGTTTTACTAAGTTTTAATGCTCTCATCTATAGTTTAACATATATATTTTTTTGAGATGGAGTTTTGCTTTTGTACCCAGACTGGAATGCAATGGCACAATCTCAGCTAACTGTTACCTCTGCCTCTTGGGTTCAAGCAATTCTCCTGCTTCAGCCTCCAGAGTAGGTGAGATTACAGGAGGCTGCCACCATGCCTGGCTAATTTTTGTAGTTTTAGTAGAGACAGGGTTTCACCATGTTAACCAGTCTGGTATTAAACTCTTGACTTCAGGTAATCCACCTGCCTTGGCCTCCCAAAGTGCCGGGATTACAGTTATGACCACCGTGCCCGGCCAGTTTTATGTAGTTTTCATGCTCTCATCTATAAAACGGAATAATAACACCTATTTAATACCGTTATAGAAAGATGAAATAATGAATGTAGGGCACTTAGCACAGTGGAAGGCAAGATAAAATAAGAAAAACAGTAAATATTACATAACGGCAGTATAATAGTAATATGACTACTCATAAATAATTTAAATAATTAACTTCCTGTAGTTGAAAGGAGCTGAACTTTTAGAGCTCGACTCCCATGCCAATCACTGAGAGTAAAGGTGTGTATACTACTAGCAGTCTATACTCTGCATCCTTGCCAGTACTTGACACAGCCCATTTAAAAAATTTTTAACTTTTAGCCCTTTTGGTGGGTGTGTAATGGTACTCACTGTGGCTTTAACCACATTGCCCTGATGAACGCCCTTTCATGTATGTATTATCTATTTTGGATAGCATCTTTTGTAGAATGCCTACACAAGTCTTTTGCCCATTTTTCATAGAATTGTCTTTTTCTTATTGAGGCATGGGAGTTTTTATATATTCTAGATATTCCCTTGTCAGATGTGTACTTTGTGAGTGTTTTTTTCCCTGTCTGTGGCTTGCCTTTTCACTTTCTTTTTAAAATTTCTTTGAATTAAATTATTATTTTTTTTAGAGATAGGATCTCGCTATGTTGCCAAGGCTGATCTAGAACTCTTGGCCTCAAGCAATCCTCTCATTTCAGCATCGTGAGTCATTGGGATTACAGGAATTAGCCACCAAATCCAGCTTCTTTCACTGTCTTAATGGTGTCTCTTGGTGAGCAGAAGCTTTTAATTTTGATGAAGTAAAATTTATCAATTTTTTTCTGATTAGTACCTTACCTTTTGTATCCTCTTTCGGAAACCTTTGCTGATTCTGGTATCATGAAAATATTTCCCTTTGTTTTCTTCTAGAAGCTTTATAGTTTAGTTTTCACACTTAGGTAAATAATGCATCTTAAATTAATTTTTGTGTGTGATGAGGTAGGGGTCAAGGTACGGTTATAGTACATTTGATATCTTATAGTATAAGTTCTTCAACATTTTTCAGGGTCCTTTGGCTTTCCATATAATTTCTAGAATTAGCTTTTCAATGTCTGCCAAAAAAAAAACCTTGCTAGAGTTTTTATTTGGATTGAATTTACTCTATAGATCAATTTGAGAGAATTCACATTCTAATAATGAGTCCTCAAATACATGAAGGTGGCTTATCTCTTTATTTGCTTAGGTCTTCTTTAATTTCTCTTGGCAATATTTTATCGTTTGAAGTCAGAAATCCTTCAAATCTTTAATTAAATATATTCTTGAGTACTTGATATTTTCAACATTATTATGCTTAGCATTTTAAAAAGTTATTTTCTGATGTTTTTGCTAATAGAAAAAAGAACATTGATTTTGATATTGAAAATAAACGTATTCTTATAAAGTTAATAAGAGACTGATTGTTTTGTAGCCATGGTAAAGAGCAGCCTCCAGAACTGCTTGTTAAACTTGTTCAATTAATCAATGGCAACTTGCTTCAGTAAACATAATTTTGCAAATCAGCAATTCATTGTTACCTCCTGCTTCTGAAAATCAGCCAATCAGGGACAAACTCACTCCAGTAAACACACTGTGAGTGTCAACTAATCAACAACATTCTCTCTTAAGTAAATATGCTTCTATAGATGATGTCAGCCCACTTACGTTATCTAGAACTCCATCAATGCCCGAACTCCATTACCTAATTTCCCTTGTGACTTTTCTTTCTTGTTGTTGTTGGTACATGGGCAATTCAGAAGTATGTTGCTTAACTTTTGAGAGTTTAAAAAAATGCTAAATTATCTTTATGTTAGTGATTTCCACATTGTGTTCAGAGATTATAATCTGCATAATTTTAATACTTTAGTAATTTGTTAAAACTTGTTTTAGGGCCCAGCACATGGCTATGCTGGTAAATGTTCCATGTGCACTTGAAAAAAAAATATAATCTGCACTTGTTAATGTAGTGTTCTATATATGTTAATTAGATCAAATTGATTAATGTTGTTCAAATCTGTACCTTGGCCAGGCACAGTGGCTCACACCTGTAGCTTCAGCACTTCAGGAGGCTGAGGTGGGTGGATCACCTGAGGTCAGACACTGGAGACCAGCCTGGACATCATAGTGAAACCCCATCTCTACTAAAAATACAAAAATTAGCCGGGCATGGTGGTGGGTGCCTGTAATCCCAGCTACTTGGGAGGCTGAGGCAGAATTGCTTGAATCCAGGAGGTGGAGATTGGCAGTGAGCCGAGATCATGCCGCTGCACTCCAGCCTGGGCAACAGAGCGAGACTGCCTCAAAAAAACAAAAACAAAAACAAATCTGAATCTTTACTAATTTTCTGTTGCTTATTCTATTAATTATATAGCAAGAACTGTTTTGAAACTTTATAATGTTTTCTGTTTCGCTTTTTAGTTTGATTTTTTCTTCATGTATCTTGAGGATATCTTGTTAGCTACATATACTATTAGGATTGTTAAATAGCTTTCTGATCATTTTACTTTCTTTTCATCACCAAAAAGTATCCTTTTAATTTCCAAGAATATTTTTTGTTTTGAAATCTACTTTACTGAATGGGTTGAAAATCTTTGTCTTAAATTACAGTGCTTAGTCTATTTTCATTAAACACGTTACTAATTTGGGTAGGATTAAGTTTAACTATGTTGTTACTGTTTTTGTAATTTTTCTCATTTTTTGTTGTTATTGTTCTTTCTTGTTTTCTTTAAAGTTATTTTCTGTGATTTTTTCACTGCCTTTTTTTGGGTCTACTCTGTTGGTTATTTTAGCTGTATAATATAAGAAACTTAAAAAACCAAATTCTGTTAGAACCTTGTGACACATTTGCATTATATTTGGTTTGACATTTTTTTTTTCACTTAAGAACATTCTAGGTTGGTAGTAATGTTCCCACTTCCATTCCTGTTTTCAGCACTTTGAGCTTTCTCTTTTTTTGTCTTGGTCAGATGGTGACTTTCAAAGGAAAGAATCAATTTTGTTGATCTTTTCAAAGATCAGCTTCTTCTTTAATTCTATTTGTTTTTTATTTTTTGTTTTATTTCCAAGCTATTATTTGTTATTTTCTTTCTTTTACTTGCTTTGGATTTAGTTTGCTTTTCTTTTTCTAATTCCTTAAGGTAGAAGACTAGGTTATCGATTTGAGATCTTATTTAATGTAGGCATTTACTGCTACAAATTTCCATGTGACCACTGTATTCATTGCACTTCATAAGTTGTGGTATGTTGTGTTTTTGTTTTCATTCATCTGGAAGTATTTTCTAATTCCCTGTGATTTCTTTTTTGACTTATTGGTTGTATAAGAGTGTTTTGATTAAATTTCACAAACTTGTGACATTTCTGAAATTCCTTTTGTTGTTAGCTTCTAGTTTCATTTCATGTGGTGGAAGGAAGACACTTTGTATGATTTCAAATTTTAAAAACTTATTGAGACATTTTTGTTGCCTAACATGTAGTTTAGCATGAAGGGTGTTCCATATTCACTTGAGAAGTATGTGGATTCTGCTGTTGTTTGGTAGAGTGTGCTGTACATGCCTGTGAGGTATAGTTGGTTTTTACTATTTTTCAAGTCTTTCATTTCGTTGCCAAATTTCTGTCCAGATGTTTCATTCACTACCGAACGTGGGATATTGAAGTATCTAATTATTATTGTAGAACTGTCTATTTCTTCCTTTAATCTTGAGAATTTCTGCTTCATGTATTTTGGGATTCCGTTGTTAGATACATACATGTATATAATTGTTATATCTTCTTGATGGATGGATTATTTATCAATTTCATTTTTATATATCCTTCTCTGTCTCTTAAAACAATTTTTTTCTTAAAATCTACTTTGATATTGGTATAACCACTTTAGCTTTCCTTTTGTTACTGTTTGCATGAAATATCTTTTTTCATTCTTTCACTTTCAAATTTTTCATGTCTTTGGTTATAAAATGAGTCTTTATAGATAATATGCACTTGGGTTATCTATTTTTATCCATTTTGCCAATCTTTGACTTTTAATTGGACAGTTTAATCCTTTTATATTTAATGTATTAACTGCTAAGTAAGGATTTACTTCTGCCAGTTTACTATTTGTTTTCCATATGTCTTATAGAGTTTTATTCCTCAGTTCCTCCACTACTGACTTCTTTAGTGTTAGATATTTTTTTGACAACCATTTTGTTCCTCCTCATTTCTTTATATATTTTTCCATTTGCTTTTTAGTCCTTCCTTTGAGATTACATTTAATATCTTAATTTATAACAACCTAATTTAGATTCTTAGTTGCAGAAATATACTAAACCTTTCCTTCTATATTGCTTTATTTCCCTTTATGTATGTTGTTATTGTCACAAATTACATTTTAATATATTATGTGCCTATCAATATTAATTATAATTATTGTTTTATGTAGCTGTCTTTTAGATCACATAGAAAAAGAATTAATTAAAAATGCATGAATACTGATTTTTAACTTACCTTTGTAGTTACCTCTGCAGGTGTTTTTATTTCTTCATACAGATTTCAGTAACTGTCTAGTGTCCTTTATTTCAGCCTGAAAGACTCCCTTTATTAATTCTTATAGGACAGGTCTGCTAATGACAAATCGTCTTAGTTTTTGTTTATGCAGGAATGTCTTAATTTCTCACTCATTTTTGAAACACAGTTTTGCTATATATAGAATTATTAGTTGACCATTTTTTCATTCATCATTTCAAATATGTCATCCCACTCTGCCTTCTTAGCACCATGTTTTCTAATGGGAAATGAGCTATTAAGCTTATTGAGGATACCCTGCATGTGACAAGTCATTTCTCTCTGGTTGTTTTCAGAATTGCCTCCTTGTCTTTCAACAATTTGATTATAATATGTCTCAATGTGAATCTTTTTGAATTTGTGTTTCCAGGGATTTGTTGAGTTTCTTGGATGTGTAGATTCATACCTTTTATCAACTTTGGGAATTTTTCAGGTATTATTTCTTCCACTCTTCTGTATGTACCTTTTGCTCTTTCCTTTACTTCCAGGGCTTCTATTGGTTGTATTTGGGATGGTTGATGGTGTCTCACAAGTTTTAGACTTTGTTCTTTCTTCTTCTTTCTTTTTCTTTCTGCTCCTCAGACTGGGTAATCTCAAGTGATGTATATTCCAGTTCATGTATTCTTATTCTACTAAAATCTACTGGATTCCTTTTAAAATTTTTGATATTTTCATTGATATTCTATATTTGGTGAGATATCATTCTTAAGATTTCCCTTAGTTTTTCTTGTACGTAATTTCCTTTAGTTCTTGAGGCATAGTTAAAATAATTAGAGTCTTTGTCTAGTAAATATGACATCTGGATTTTCTCAGTGAGAATTTTTATGAATTTCTTCCCCTTCATCACCCATTTATAGACCACACTTTTTATTTCTATGTATGCCTCATATGTTTTTTTGTTAACTGGAGATTTTGAATAATGTGGCAGCTCTGGAAATCACAGTCATCTCCTCCTTAGGGTTTGTTGTTGCTGCTTATGGTTGGTTTTATTTGTTTGTCGACTTTAATAAATGCATGTTTGGAAAGTTTGTTATTTGTTATTGTGGACATTTAAGTCATTGGTTAGTTTAATAGTCAGGTAGCAATTTGACAGAGATTTCTTTGAATTCTTGGAAAAAATAAAAACAACCAAATTATTCCAATCTTTGCAAATGTATTGTGTGTGTCTTAAGTAAGGCAAGCCTTCAACACTGAGCTGTAAAATTTATAACTCTGCCTTAGCCTTAACTTTCTGCTTGGACAGAGCCTGAAGGTCAGCCAAATGTGAGAGCTTAGGGCCCTTACAGGTCTTTTCTGAGTGTGCTCCCTACTTTTGGCAAGCACATGATCTTCTAGATTGCCAGGAATATGTGAGAGCTTTCAAAGCCCTTATCCTTTAAAGTATCTCACTTCCCATCTTTCCTTCCAAGCTTTTTGGTATGTTTATTGTTTTACAAAAGGATCCACAACAAGGGATGCTTGTTTTCCATTGGGATCTCTACTTTGTCCCAGGTGGCAGTAGCTAATGCATTTCTCTTGCATTGTAGGCTACCGACTTCAAAACTGCCATGGAACTAAAGAGTGGAAGAGGGTGCCAATAGTGCCGCAAAGCTCTTCTGTTGAGATTCAGCAACCTTCTTCTGGAGTAAATGTTTGTTTGGTTGTTGTAAGCTTTCATTAGTTTCCAGTGTTCAGATAAAGTTTATTCTGACATTTTTGCCAGTATATTTTCTGTTTTTGCAAAGAAATGGGGCCTTGGAGTTCCCTGCTCCATAATTTTCTTTGATGTCACCCTACATCTCCCAAAAACATCATTTATTATTTCTTTCAGTGTGGATCTGCTGGTAACACACTCTCTCAGCTTTTTTCTCCTCATATTTTCTTATTTTTGTCTTCATTTTTGAGGAATATTTTCTAAAAATAGTCTTTTTCTAAAATTTTAAACATTTATTTTTCATTCATGATTTTTCATCTTTTTGTTTCTATTATTTCTAACAAAAATAGCACCATTTCTATTGCTTTTTTCTATAATCCAATGTGTCTTTTATTTTTTGGTTTTTGCCAAAACTTTTTTAAGCTTTAGTTTTAGCATTTGGTTATAATATGCTAAGGAGTGATTTTTAAATTTGCATTTACATTTGTATTTATCTTGCTTGAGATATGTTGAGAGATTCTCAGACATGCAAGTTGATGTCTTTTATCCGTTTTTCAGCCAATACTTCATCAAATAATTGTGAAACTTTATTCTCTTTCTCTACCTTTTTGGATTCCAATTATACATATGTTGGATATTTTATATTATACTTTAGGTTATTAATGCTTTCATTTTTCTTCTTTTTTTCACTTTGTGCTTCTGACTATTTGATGTTACCCTCTTTTTGATTTCACCAATAACTTTTTTTTTCTGGCTTTATCTAGTTTGCTGTTAAGCACACTTAAATAATTTTTTCTTTCATGTTTTGTATTTTTTAGCTTTAGAATTTTCATTTGGTTTCTTGTGGAGTTTTCATTTCTCTACGAAATTTTTCATATTTTTATTTATTTGCCCAGTTTCCTATCTATTTTTTCTTTTTTTTTTTTGAGACAGAGTCTCCCACTGTTAACCAGGCTGGAGTGCAATGGCATTCTTGGCTCACTGCAACCTCTGCCTCCTGGGTTCATGCAATTCTCTGACATTAGCCTCCTGAGTAGCTGGGATTACAGGTGCACACCATGACACCCAGCTATTTTTTTGTATTTTCAGTAGAGACAGGCTTTCACTATATTGGCCTGACTAGTCTTCTGATCTTGTGATCCACCATCCTCAGCCTCCAAAAGTGCTAGGATTGCATGCCTGAGCCACCACGCCTGGCCCTTTTTCTCTAATTGTTTTAATGTACTCGTAGTAATTATCTTAATGTTCTTGTCTGTTATAGCAGTGTTTTTGTCATTTATGGGAACTGATTCTGTTGATCTTATTTGTCTTTTGATTATAGGTCACATTTTCTTGTTCCTTTATATTCATTTTTTTTCCTATTTTATGTCAATATTGAAAACAGGGGTTATCCGATCAGCTTAATCAGAAATTAAGCTGAGTGAGGGTTGAGCTTTTGGTTAGTTGTGATTGACTTCTGGTTTCAAATGTGTTGAAGATGTAAAAACAAGTCCTTCACTTCTCTGGGGCTTTGAAAGGTGAGCACTGTGAATATACAAAAGTTCTTTCTGTTTTCAGCACTTCCCTCAGCTTCTCAGTCCACTGCTTACTCAGAAAAATTCCTTTGGAAGAGAATTGGCAGGCAGGGACCACAAGGCTGTGTTTGGCATTTTTCCAGATTTCAACCTGCCAGGCTAAACCACATTTGACTTAAGAAGTTTAAGTGGCTTTTCCTTGTCCCTGAACAACTCCCCTGCCTCTGATAGGCTACTTCTTTTACTTATTTTTGACCCTAACTAGGCAACTTATTCCAAATATATAATTGTACTCATCTATATTCATCTGTACTCATTTAGGAACAACTTGCTCCCTCTGTGGAATTTAGCTCAATTAGGTTTCTCTGTGTCCATAGTTCTTTCATAGTGTTACATATGTAATTTTTAAAAGTCTATCCACTATTTTCTTTTCATTAGAGTGGGAGCTGTAAAAAGCTTCTAAATCCTAACTGGAAGCAAAATTCCATTAGTGCCCTTATAAGCAGACTTACATTTTGAAAAAAAAATTATGATTGCTTAAGTTTTTGGTATTAAGCTAGGCATTTTTTTATGTGGTAAACCACACTCATTGATTTTTCAAATATTAAACAAACATTGCATACCAGTGTTGAAAAAGAGTCAAACTCTGTAAAATATTTGAAGAGATTTATTCTGAGCCAAATATGAGTGGCCATTGCCTATGACACAGACCTCAGGAGATCCAGAGAAGATGTGCCCAAGGTGTTTGGAATGCAGCTTGGTTTTATACATTTTAGGGAGGCATGAGACATCAATCAAATACATTTGAGAAATAGATTGGTTTGGTCCAGAAAGGTGGGACAATATGAAGCAGGGAAGGTGGTGTGAGGGGTGTGGGGGGGCTTCCAGGCTATAGGTAAGTTTAAACATTTTCTGATTGACGATTGATTGAGGTTGTCTAAAGACCTGACATCAATAGAAAGGACATGTTCAGGTTGAGATAAAAGATTGTGGAGACCGAGTTTCTTTTGAAGTCTCATAGTGGCTGCCTTTAGAGACAGTAGATGGCAAAGGTTTTCTGTTCAGACCTTTAAAATATGCTAGACTCTCAGTTAATCTCATCAGGATTGGGAGCACTGGGAAGAAAAACATCTAGCTATGTTAATAGAGGTTCTTTACAGATGCAAATTCCCCCCACAAAGATGGCTTTGCAGGGCCATTTCAAAACGTGGGGTAAAGTATTTTATTTTCTTCTTTGTCACATTATGTTATGCTAGTGTCAGATTAGAAAGGAAGTCATGATATAGAGGGTTAAATAAAACCCACCTGATGAGAATTTATGGTTTGTAGGGTGTGAAAGGGAAATATCATGGGCCCTCAAAATCACTAAGCTAAAGGGAAATTCAAGCTGGGAACTGCTTAGAGCAAACCTGACTCCCATTCCACTTAAAGTCATCCCTTTGCTCATTGAGATACATGCATATCTAATTGCCTTCTTTGGAAAGGCTAATCAGAAACTCGAAAGAAGGCAACTGTTTGTCACCTACCCGTGACCTGGAAGCCCCCTCCCCACTTTGAGTTGTTGTCCCGCTTTTGCTTGGAGTTGTCCTTCATTTCTGGATGGAACCAATGTTCATGTCTCCCTAAAATGTATAAAACCAAGCGGTGTTCAAACCACCTCGGGCACATGTTATCAGGAAATCCTGAGACTGTGTCACAGGTGTGCATCCTCAACCTTGGCAAAATAAACTCTCTAAATTAATGGAGACCTATCTCAGATTTTTAGAGTTCACAAGGACATGACTCCCCAGACTTCTTGGATATTTGGGCAAGATGAGAAAAAAAACAGAGCTTAGTCCTCACCAGGAATAAGCCTCAGTTTGTTGTGATACATGTTTTTATATATCACTAGATTCTTTCACATAAGTTTATTATATGTAAATTTTTGGTGCCGCAAAAGAAGTAGCACTCGAATGTAAATTTCCTCATCAAGGCAATTTACTTCTATAGAAGGGTGTTGCTCCCAGATGGAACAATGGTGAGCACACACCTCAACAAGGGAGGGGAAGGGGTGCTTATTCCTGACAGAGGTGGCCCCTACTGCTGTGTCATTCGTCTATTGGCTAAGGTACAGTCTAAGCTAATTCTCACAGGTTATTTTAAAGAGAGCAGGGGTACAAGCTGGAGTGGTGGAGTGGGCAGTTTGGTGGGAAGGTCAGTTATGAGCAGGTCACAGCAGGTAACCAGGGGTCAAAGCATGTGACCGGAGTGGGTGACAAGAGCATGTGACCTGGATGAGTCAGGATGGAGCAGGGGACTGGGAGAACAGATGTGAACTACTGACTAGAACTGGTGGAAAATGTTGTTTACTTAAACTACAAGGAAGTTAAACTTTCAAATGGAAAATTAAAGAATGAGAGAGCTGAATATACTGACATCCTGATTCTTTGAAGATAAACTTGGAGTTCACTGTATCTAACAAGTTTTTAAGATAGATCAATATTTAACTTTTATTTTTTCATAAGGTCCTTTGTGGGTTTTGGAATCAAGGTTATGCAGGTCTCAATAAAGTAGTTTGGAGGTTTCCCTGCTTTTTTATTCTCTGAAAGAGTTCCTGTAAGATTGTCATTGATTGATCCTAAAATGCTTGCCCAGAATTCTCTTCTATATTTACCTCCAAAAATTCACAAACAGTAAAATTTAAAAAAAAAGTTAATTCAAGCTCCCTCTGTAATATTAAGCTGCCTCAGTCATGTGTGAATATTCATTGAAATTTGAGATTAAGTAACCTGATTTTTTTTTCTAAACTGGGCATATCTTACAGTAAGAAATTTCAGTTTCTTTCATTGTTTTCAGGTTGTCTTGGAATGCTTCTTAAGCTTTCTGCCTTGCTTTTGCTTTTCTCTACCTTCCCATACCTTGTCTTTCGTCTCAGCCTGATGGAAAATATGGGGTCCATTCTTCTTGGATGCTTGTAAGACCTTTACAGTCTCAGTTTATGCTATCAAGGGCACTCAAAATTTCTTTTAGTGAGTGTGACTCTGATCCTTTCCTGGCTGGAAGGTCACTGTGACTTGGTTCTGAAATCCAATTGAGTGAGAGTCTCTAAGAAGCTTCTATTTTAAGACTAGCCCACTGAGATATTGTGAAATACATTTGTGGTTTCATCGTTCATTTCCTCACATAAAGCTTCTAAAACCTCTTATATTTCTAGAGCAGTAAGAGTGTCTTTTGTATTCTAGTGAGATGATTGATGGCTGGGGGCTCCTAGATAGCCTCAGGATGGGAGCTGGTTGCCAAGGGAACCAATCATGTGATTAGAGGGTAGGAGAGAGAGATTGAAAGTTGGGTTAATTATCAATGGCCAATGATATAATCAATCATGCCTACATAACAAAGCTTCCATAAAAAAACAAAAGGACTGGGTTGGGAGAGCTCTGGATAGCTGAACAGTGGAGGTTTGGGGTCAGGGGTGGGGCAGGTGGCGTACCAGGGAGGGCATATGCGCTCCCAGCCCCTTCCCACATACCTTGCTCTCTGCATCTCTTCCACGGGGTTGTTCACTTGTATCTTTTGTAATATCCTTTCCAATAAATGAGTAAACATAAGTGAAGTGTTTCCTTGAGTTCTGTGAGCCACTCTAGCAAAGTAATGGAATCTAAGGAGGGGTCACGAGAACCCCAATTTATAGCCGGTAAGAGTCACAACCTACTACTTGCAACTGGCATCTGAAGTGGGGAGAAGGCTTATGGGACTGACCTCCTAATCTGTGGGATTTGATGCTGTCTCCAGGTAGACAGTGTCAGAATTGAATTGCATTAGAAGATACTTAGCTGGCATTTCTTGGGGAATGTATGGGGAAATACACACATTTGGTGTCAGAAGCGTTGTGTTGAATGGTGTATGGGAATAGAGAGGAAAAAAGACCCTTTTTCTTCCTGTCTCTCAGGGCCACATCCAGTTTGGCCTTTTTAGAGTCCTAGCAGGTTTCAGGGTTGAATATTTTCCTGAGTTTAGGTCACTCTAGGCTACTTTTGAGCAAAGCTCCCCTTTAACTATAAAATTAGAGCGAGAAGCACATTCATAATTTAAAATGTAACATTTATTAAAGTGCTGCTCTCAGGTTCTGAGCTGGTTGCTGAGGGTGCAAAGTGAATCCAAAATGTCCCTGCCCTCATGCAGTTCACACCTTGGTGGGAGAGGCTGAATAGCATGATGGTTAAAGCTAGAGTCAGGCAGAGATCAAGATTTGCAGACCAGCTCTGTGACCTTCACTTCACCTTACTGTGTCTTAATTCTCCTCATCTATAATTAGAATAACAATAGAATCAACTCCATAGCATTTTGTGAAGATTCAATGTGACATGCTTGCAAAATGCTTAGCACAGTGATTGACACAACCAATAAATGAAAATGGAAATTTTAGTCTGGATTCCCCTAAAAGCAGAGCCTGAGACAAAAGACTAAGGTTCAGGTAATTTATTTAGCAGTCAGTCCTGGGAATAAGGGAATAAGAGAACATGAGATAGGGTAGTGGAGGAAAAGTGAATGTAAGGGTCTTTTGTTGAGGTTTTTGCTATTGACAACTTGGGTCTTGGTTCCAGAGACCTATTGGACAATTAATCGAATATCTGCTAGGATTGTTTGCTTGAATAACAGGAAGCTGGAGCCTTTCTCCACTGGCTCTTCCCTCATTGGTTAAAGATTGCTCTTTCCGTGCTAACTTGTGCATGAGCCAGGTAGAATTTCCAACATCAGAAAGAGTCTGGGGACAGTAAGTGGAAAGCTGCGTGGTCTGTGATTGAGGTGGAACTTGTCAATGTGAAGTGAGTCTGTACTCCCATGGGACAGTCTACAACAACTGCAGATGAAATCAGAGGTGGGTGGAGAGGTTGAGATGCGGAACACCAGAGATATCTGTGGAGTCCTAACTAGAAAAAAGGAGTCAGCTGGCAGGACTAAAAGAAAAAAGAAAGCAGATAAGCTACAAGTGTGTCTTTCTTCGTGGTCCAGGAAACAGCCCTTCTGTGCAAATAACCCACAATCTTCCTGTGCCCAGCTATCATCAGACCCTTGGCCGATAGAAAAATGGCAGGTTAGCTCCCTGCAACCTTGTCATTATCAGTACTGCATGCAGCACTCTGCAGCTCAAGAACCATCCTATAAAATTTCCAGTGAGCCTTTGTTTCCTTGCAGTCAGCTCCTTTCTTGCTGATTCTGCCCACTGCTCCCTTGCAACATATTTTCATACTTTCTCTAACAAATCTGCCCTTTTTAACCTACAACTGGTAAATTCTTCTTACCCCCATGCCACTGGCCTCGGATAGTCACTGCCCCAGATAGTCACCATTCACCCATGACAATATCTTTTACAGTCCACTCCTTGCTCCTCTTAGATCTGCTCATATACCACATTAAGTTTACACCATCACATAGTCTTCATGGTGGTGCCAGCTTCAATCTCCATAAAAAACCTAAGGCAGTAGAATTAGAGGAACAAGTTCAGCATCCATTGCTACAACAGGGCCTGAGTCCAAGTCTACCTGGTGAACTGCTCTAGACCCTTATCCCTGACAGATCTAAGACCTTGGTTGACCTGGCGTGCCACATTGAATTTTCTGTAACTGAACATAGAAGCACCTTGTATATAGCAGCAGCCCTAGTTTTTAATGATAATCAGTGTAGTAACTTACTAACTTTTCTTTTTTTGAGATGGAGTCTTGCTCTATTGCCAGGCTAGAGTGCAGTGATGCAATCTCAGCTCACTGCAACCTCTGTCTCCTGCGTTCAAGCGACTCTCCTGCCTTAGCTTTGTGAGTAGCTGAGCCTACAGGCATGCACCAGCAGGCCTAGCTAATTTTTATATTTTTAGTGGAGATGGGCTTTCACCATGTTGGCCAGGATGGTCTTGATCTTTTGACCTCATGATCTGCCTGCCTCGGCCTTCCAAAGTACTGGAATTACAGGCATGAGCCACCGTACCAGACCTTTTTTTTTCTTTTTTCCTCTGATCCACTGGTAACAAGAGTCTGAAGTAATCAGGCCGCAGCTCTCGTTTCAAGTTTAGCGGACTCTTTGCTGGGTCGACCAGTCAACTGTTGACCAGTGGAAGCATCCCTCCACCCCCAGAAAACAGGACCTGATATTCCACAAAGCCTAGGCTCTGGATAACATGAAGCACAAATTCTGCAAGTGAGTCACTGGGAGTGATGGTGACAGGGGTCAATATTTCTTTCACCTCTTGGTTCTCAGACTGGTCAGTTCTAGCCTTTGAGGAACAGCAGCACATTCCAAGTATTGTAGAGCTTGTAATGCATCCTGAAGTACATTCCTACTCTGCAGTGTGTTGATACCAAGTTGATTCCTTAGCAGATCTCCTAATAGACCTTCCATGGTTCTATTACGCTGTTTCCAGTGGATGCAGCATATGGTAGTGTAACCAGGGGACAGGAGCAGGGCTGCGGGGCATTCCAATGACACTTACTGTTCCCTGATCAGACGTGTTTTTTCCAGGACCTTGGGATCTCACTCACCCAAGAATGGGGAGGAGACCCAGGCAGCGTGGTGATATTGTTCAAGTAAATATTGGACCCAAAGAGCTTTGCAGAAAAGCAATTTATTAGACAGAGAGAGAGAGAGAGAGCTCCCCATGCTGTTGTTGGAGGGGATCCAGAGATGGAGTCTGTATAGGTAAGGGAGTAGGGGGGATTTTAACCCTGGAGTTACTCCCGCCACCTTTAAGTTCTTGTCCAGCAAGAGGGGCTTTTCCAAATTTTCCCTTGAGTGACTCATCTTTGACTCTGATGCTGGATTGGCTGCCTGGCTCACAAAGAGCCCCTCCTTGCAAGGCTTTTGGCAGGCTTTCTAAACAAAGGAAGCTCACCTGGGCAGTCTACCTATCCCGCACATGCGAAAGTAAGACAAGGAACTCTAGTCCCCAGGTGGGGATGTGAATGAAGGCAGGGCAGGCATGTCACTGGGAAGTTCTTGCCTTTAAAATCACGCCTCTGGTGGACCCAGGAAGGGAAGTTAACACAGTTCCTCAATAGGACCAGTGGGTCCTGTGGCCATTTGTTTACAGTCCCATCCTTAACCACAAAATAGGTCCCTTCTGTTGATGTAATGTTACATGGGATAGGTCCCGTCTGTCGATGTAATGTTACATGGGATAGGTCCCGTCTGTCGATGTAATGTTACATGGGATAGGTCCCGTCTGTCGATGTAATGTTACATGGGATAGGTCCCGTCTGTTGATGTAATGTTACATGGGATAGGTCCCGTCTGTTGATGATGTAATGTTACATGGGATAGGTCCCGTCTGTCGATGTAATGTTACATGGGATAGGTCCCGTCTGTCGATGTAATGTTACATGGGATAGGTCCCGTCTGTCGATGTAATGTTACATGGGATAGGTCCCGTCTGTCGATGTAATGTTACATGGGATAGGTCCCGTCTGTTGATGTAATGTTACATGGGATAGGTCCCGTCTGTTGATGTAATGTTACATGGGATAGGTCCCGTCTGTTGATGTAATGTTACATGGGATAGGTCCCGTCTGTCGATGTAATGTTACATGGGATCCCATGACACAGATTAGGCAACAGCCCTCAGATAGTGGTGTTGACAAAGGTACTGTGGGCAGGGAAGGCAAATCCATAAATCCATACCCTAAGTAGGTATCAATTCTGGTAAGGATGAGTCATCATATCTCCCCATGTCCCAGAGTTAGGAGTCTAACATAACTAACTTGTTGCCAAAGAGAGTTTGATTCCCAGTTATGACAGCGCTATATTGAGGGCTCATATTAGTTTCTGCTGCTGGTCAGTGGGCATTCAGCAGCAGTATTGCTGAGATGAGCCTTGGTGAATCAGAGCCCATGCATAGCCACCATAGCTATTCTGTTCACTGGTTCTTTTGTGCAAGCACTGCATGGCTGAGGAGGGAGGCTGGTCGGCACACCTTGGATGAGTTTTGTCCCTCTGTTTGCAGAGTTCCTCATTGGGCATTAACATGAAACACAAAGATCTATACACTGTCCCACTCCCATATATGAATGAATCCTCATGATTCTTTCTCACACCTCTTTTCACTAATTTAGGATCCTACCTGTCACTTCCCAGGCCCGTGGGCAACCGGCCAAGCCTTTCACCACTGTTGAGAAGTCATGCATGTCTTTCCCTCAGCTCACTTTTGTGAATATTTAAAGCAGTAACCAAGTGTATTGCTTAAAACTGGACACCAGGAGGGTTTTTTTTCTCACCACTCTCTTTTGAGGTTATGCCTCAGAGTGGCTGGTTGTGTAACAGTTGAATTTTAGCCCATTTTCTTAGAGCAGCCCATATGTAAACCAGGCCTGTTTGCCTCTGCCACCAGCAAGCTGTAGGAAACCCGCCACAAGGCAGTGGATGGATGTGATTGAGGGGAAGCTTTGGTGCAGTAGAGGGAGGTGGCATGGGGTCAGCCACGTGTATGTAACTTTCTTGTGCTAGCCAGACTTGCTCAGTCACAATTTCTAATGTACCAAATGTGCTTACCTCATCTTGTTGCTGGATCTGAAAATACTGATCTCATAATGGGCAGCTCTGGGTGCCTACTCCTCACCTGATATCCCACAGTAGGTAGTGGTCATGAGAATGAACCTTTCAGGCTTCCATCTATGGCTTCCAGTCATTGAACCAGGGCACCAGCTACTTGCTGCTAAAATCTGTCACAACATACACAGTAAGGTCATGCCTCCCACAGCCTGCTTCCAGCTAATGCCTGAGTGTAGCAGACCCATTTCTGGGAGACTCGACTCCTCTGGTGATTGACGTAGGCTCACAGACTTCCTGACACACCTGCTGGACTTTCTTTAGTCTTCATGGCTGCCTAGGATGCTTTTACCCAACCTTCTTGTTATCTCTCCTTTGCAGATTCTGACACAGTGTGGAAGCTCTCCTGGACTTCCCTGGCTCCCTCCCCACTTCCCATCCATAGGCATCTCCCCTAATAAATTTTTTGCATGTTTAACCCTCTCTTGGTGTCTGCTCCTTTGCATGTTTAATCCTTCTCAGACTAATGAAAGTGGTCTCAGAAGACAGGTGGTAAGATGGGGGTCTGGGGACTGGATCACCTAGCAGGAGTTGAGGATATCATCTTGGGTGCTTGATGAGGCACAAGGTGATGGCTCAATTGCTAGATTCTGCTGGCGGTGATCTGGAAAATGTCCCACATTGGGGAGAATGCTGTTGGAGGTGCAATGATGTATTTGAAAAATACACAGAGAACAAAGCCCACGAAGGCAGTAGAGTAGGCCAGGTATGGCTGAGCTGTACACTGCAGAAGGACAACGAGAGACAGAGAGCTGTTAACGAGCAGATAATGGCTAAATGTGAGATCAAGGCGGCCTTGGGGAGAGCTTAAGAGAAGGCTCACATCTGTAATTCCAGCACTTTGGGAGGCTGAGGGGGGTGAATCTCGAGGTTAAGAGATCCAGACCAGCCTGGCCAACATAGTGAAACCCCATCTCTACTAAAAATCCAAAAATTAGCTGGGTGTGGTGGTGTGTGCCTGTAATCCCAGCTACTTGGGAGGCTGAGGCAGAAGGATTGCTTGAACCCCTGGAGGCGGAGGTTGCAATGAGATGAGATTCTGTCACTGCACTCCATGCTGGTGACAGAGAGAGACTCTGTCTCAAAAAAAAAAAAGAAAGAAAGAAAGAAAGAAAGAAAAAAAGGCTCTAAGGCTCTTATCAGCAGTAGTGGAAGGGAGGGCAGACACAGTTGGACTACAGGCTGAAGACTTCACCACAAATGTGCTGGTAAAAGGACTACCAGTATCACTAAGAAGTTTAGTGGTAAGGCTGGGCACAGTGGCTCCTGCCTGTAATCCCAGCACTTTTGAAGGCCTAGTTGGGCGGATCACTTAGGCTGAGGAGTTCAAGAACAACCTGGGCAACATAAGGAGGCCCCTTTCTACAAAAAATTTAAAAATTAGCCAGGCATGTTGGCACATGCCTGTAGTCAAAGCTACATGGGGAGGCTGAGGCAGGAGAATCACTTGAGCATAGGAGATTGAGGCTGCAGTGAACTGTGATCGCACTACTGCACTCCAATCTGGGCAACAGAGCAAGATCCTGTCTCAAAAAACAGAAGAAAATTTAAAATAAATAAAAGGAAGCAGCTTAGTGGTGGTGGTGGGGTGGCCTCCTCTGCAAGCCAGGGGCCATGGCAGGAGAGGTGGCCATAGAGCTGGGTTCATTAACATTGATGGGGAAGACGGAGTCTCAAAGTCACTCACCCTGAGGCTGGGTAGTGGCACTTAACTGCCAGAAGGCAGGAGGCTGCAATTGCTTTAATGGTCACCAAGGCCTGAGGATCGAATAAGGGGGCCTGACCTGTAAGGAGCGGTGGGGATGGTTAAAGGAGCATGGTGTCTGTAGGGGAACACAGACTATCAACAGAGGTGCTGCTTCACGTCCATGATAAAGGAAGAAGCAAGAATGGAGGAGCAGCACCAGGCTACGAGGGGGGCTGCCTCAGCAAAACAACAGAAATCTTTGCTCTGTTCCCAGATCTGAGCCAATTGTCAGACCTGGGAACCACTGAATAAAAAAGATGGCCAGTTCCTTAGAAAGAAGGATTCTGTACAATTGCCGCAAGCATAAACCATGATAATTTTCCTAGCTCTTTTCCGAAGGGACTTATGGTTGTTTATTTGGGTGACTGTGTACTGAGCAAATATTTCCAGTACCAATGGACACAGAGTCTGAAGTGACATTGCTATGCAGAGACCTAATGTGTCACCATGACCCCTCTGTTAGAGTGGGGACTTATGAGAGCCAAGTAGTGAATGGAGCGTTAGCTAAAGACTGGCTCACAGAGACCTCAGGGTGTCAACAGACCCCACCTAGTGGTCATTCCCCCAGTGCCCAGGAGTGATATACTTGAAGTAACCCCCCATAAGGACTCCATGGTCTATGAGGTAAGCGCTATCACAGTGTGGAAGCCCAAATGGAAACCTCTGAAACTTCCAGAAGTCAATAGGCTCCCACTTCATGGCCAAGGTAGTAAAGCAAAAACAATATTGTATCCTCAGGGAGGGGTATAACAGAAATTAGCACCGCTGTTAAGGACCTTACAGATTGAACAGCCGTGGTCCCTCTCACAACTCCATTCAACAGTCTGGCTGCTGCAGAAGTTGAATGGCCCCTGGAGAATGACTGTAGACTACCATACATTCAACCAAGCAGTAACTCTGATCGTAACTGCTGTGCTAGGTGTGGCATCCCCACTTGAGCAGGTGAATAGGCTTCTGCTATAACGTATGCTGCAGCTATAGATTTGGTGAATTCCATCTTTTCCATTAAATGAGAACAATTTGCATCTACATGGGATGAAAAATATTCAGTTACAGGGATAGCTGCCTGTTACAATAAAGTCCAAAGACATCTGCACTGCCTGGATGTCCCAAGAACATTGCACTCACGTGTTACATTTACAACTTCATGCTCAATGGACAGGACGAGCAAGAGGTAGCCAGCCCTTTGGAGGTTTTGTGCTCCAGAGGGTGGGAGATAAACCCTATGGAAACTCAAAGGAAAGGACACTTCAGTGAAGGTTTTAGAAATCCCATTGGTAGGATTTCTCCATTACAGTCAAAGAAAAATCTAATTACCTTGCAATTCTTGCCAAAAAGAAGAAGGTGAAGTCTCCTTGGCAGGTGAATGCAGGTAAGCCATACCTAGACATATGGCTTCAGCCCAAATTTTAGATGACATGAAAGACCACCAGGTTTGAGTGGGGGTAGGGTCTGGAGAGAAAATGGCGTTGGCAAGTCCAGGCTGTGGATCAATCAGTCCTGTTGCCTGGGTGATATGACCTGGCAGGCCTGTGATGGTGGAAATGCAGGGATGGGAGAAGGTGCAGGTGGAGCTCATGGCAAGCTCCAGTGGGAGGATCATGATCCGGTCCCTGCATTTCTGGTATAAGGTCGTGCCCACCACAGTAGGGAATTAAACCCCTTTGAGAATTGCCTTGGTTCATTAGTGGGTCCTGGCATCAAAGAAATGCTAGACCATGGGCACCAAGTGACCATGCATCCAGAACTTTCCATTAGGAGATAAGTCCTGGCTATAAATCTCTCTTGGGAAGGATTGGGGGTATGTTTATAGTTATATATCTATAGTGACATTGCATAATTATCTTTCGAAGGACCCAGACTCCTTCAAACAATGAGCTCAGTGAGTTTGAGAAGTGGTTTAGATCTGGAAAGCTCTAGTAAGGGATGGGGATTTTTCATTGTTATGGCCGACATACACTTCTGCTCATCAGCTCTTGACTTTCTCTGATTTTACAAGTTAAACAACATTCAAGTTGGCTGCCTGCCTACTTTACTTCTAGAAGTACCATGACCTATTAGACATTGTCATAGATCTCTGTGGGACAAGGCGTCCTGGTTGCCACTCTGTCTTCTTTTGCCCATTAAGGTAATTATTTCCACCTTACCTCTGGTTATGCAGCACTCTCTGGCCTCTGCTATTCCAGACTCATTCACATTGATACTAGGAAGCCCAATTCTAGGGTAGCTTACAAGGATTCTCACCACTGAGCTTCTCAAAGAATTCCTTTCTGCCTAGCAAATTCCTCACTGCCCTAGTGAAGGGATACCTTATCACTCTCAGGAAACATTATCAAGTGGGGATCCCTCATTCTAGCAGATGTATTTATTTTCACAGTTCCACATCAGTAGGAAAATAGTTTTCTCCTGGGGAAGGGACTCATTTTCTTGTTTAAGCTATGCTTAAGCCTGGCCCTCGTTACTGGCCTGGGACAATAAGTGGATTGGGTGATCTTGATGAGGAAAAGCTTTATCTTGGGAGGTATCTATCACAGGTCGAGTTTATGCATTGTTATCAGAGTACAAGTGTCTGGTGTCCCCTAAAAAGGAGAGGCCTGCTTCTGCCAGGCTGGAGAGTTTAGGAGAATCTGGGTATTCTCAAATGCATCTACCCAGATGTCCCTATTCCGTGTCTCAGGGTCTCAATCATTCTGTTTGTGCCCTAACTTTATCTGAGGAGATTTTTCAAGGCCATCTCAACTTTACCCTTATGGATAAACTCTGGGTCTAATTTTCAGCATAGTCTAACTATGGTTCAAGGGACACAGCTGTCTTTCAAAGCTGCCAGGAGACCTGATGTTCACTGTGTACTCTGTGTTGATAGCTGATTAATGGAGGCTGTCATCTTCTTCAAGGTTTCCAAGGCAGTTAACAAAAGGCAGCCAGTGCTGCAGTACCTGTAATTACCCTTGCCTCTATACCTAAAGGTGCTGGTATTAACGCGCCCCTCAGCGCTGCCCGCCCCTCTGAACCACATCCTGCCACTGACAGTCTTAGTAATGCGATGCTGTCTGACTGCGGGGAGATCCAGCTTCAGAACCCCACTGAGGCTCTGCTCTTTAGGTCTCCTTTCTTAACACTGACTTGGCTTGGGTGCCTGAAAGCAGAGCCTAAGGCAGGGATTTGGGTAAAAAGGTGGATTACTCAGGAGCAAGGGTGGAGGGGAGAAGGGAACATGAGACAAGTGGGTATTCCTGAGACTGCTACTCTGAGCAATGGGAGCCCCACTTCCTAGGACTTGCACACAGCACATAGAATGGCTCAGAGCTCCCTCAGCTCTCATGGCCCTTCTGTTGAGGGTTCCTCCTGAGGGACTCCATCTGTCTTGTAATTCTGGTCTCAACTGAGAAAAGACAAAAGAGACCTTTGTGATGAGAGAAAGGCCCTGGGGCAGAAAACAGAAAGCCAGGGGCCGACCCACGTTTCAGGTGGTATGTGTTCAGTGCAAGGTTGGGGCTGGGTCTACACACTATGGTCCACTGCAGCCATGGCTTAAATCTGAGGTGGGCTGAAGTTTTGTGACCTTCAGGAGAGATCACATGGCCCTCGTCATCGTCATCATCATCATTATCATTGACTATACCAACTATAGAACAAGGGCAGGGTATTGTAAATAATAGAGTCATCTAAAAGTACATGGGCGGGAAGAGGAGAATGATTCTAGCATTTGGGAATCAGGAGGTCTGCATGGAAGAAGTGGTTTTTCATGGAATCTTGCAAGACAAGTAGGATTTCATTGGGTAAAGAAGTCACTTGAGTGTGGTGGCCCATGCCTGGCCATCCCCTGTATTCCCAGTGCTTTGGGAGGCAGAGGCAGGAGGATCACTTGAGACCAGGAGTTGGAGACCAGCCTGGGAAACATAGTAAGGCTGTCTCTACAAAAAAATAAAAAAATGAGTCAGGTGTGGTGATGTGCACCCATGGTCCTAGCCACTTGGGAGACTGAGGAGGGAGGAGCACTTGAGCCCAAGAGTTTGTCATGCCACTGCACTCAAGCCTGGGTGACAGAGAGACACTGTCTCAAAAAAAAAAAAAAAAAAAAAAAAAACCTAAGGCAAAACATTCCAGGAGAGGAAAATAGAACAAACAAATATTGGATATAGTGAGGGGGGTGCAGTGATGAGATGCAGGAGTGGAGGTACAGTGATGGGTTGCAGTGACGAGGTGACGTAGAGATGGGATGCAGTGATAGGGTGCAGTCATGGGCTTGCAGTGGTGGGGGACAGTGACAAAGTATATTGGTGAAGGTTCAGTGGTGGGGTACAGTGATGTGGTACAATAGTGGGTTGCAGTGATAGAGTGTAGTGATGGGGTGCAGTGGTGGGGTGCAGTGCTAGGGTGCAATCATGGGGTGCAGTGGTGGAGTAATGGTTGAAGTGCAGTGGTGGGGTGTAGTGATGGGGCACAGTGGTGGGGGTGCAGTGGTGGAGTGTAGTAATGGGGTACAGCAGTGGGGGTGCAGTGATGGGTGCAGTGGTGGGATAGTGGTGGGGTGCAGTGATAGGGTAATGGTGGCGGTGCAGTGATGGGGTAACAGTGGAGTTTCAGTGAGGCGTTAGTTTGGAATAGGAGAATGGAGCCAGATGAGAAAAGATTTGAAAGTCAGGTTAAAGTGTTTGGGTTTAGTATGAATATGTGAGGGGTTTGGAGAAACAGGTTATGTCACGGAATCGCTAAGGCTTCCCAGCTGTGGGTTCATGTGTGGTGAGTGGTGCATTGCCCAGTGACCTGATTCTAGCACCAGAGCACCCCTCTTTGTTTTGTCCACCTACAGGCTGGTTTCCACCCTGAGGCAGCTGCCATTGCTCTCACACCTTCAAGTTCCTTTAGCCTCTCTTTATGAGAATCCAAAAGTGGGCTTTGATCTTTACCACTTATCAGCAGGGGCAGATTAATCTATGTTTTAAGCTAAGTTGCTTAAAGAACAAGACCTTAGCCCTCATCATGGTTTTCTCCCTCAGGGTTTCAGCAGAGCAATCTGAGAGAACAGGATGAGCCTTTCAAAGGTCTGTATCTTCCAGGGGCCACTCAGGCCACTGGTCTGTGCTACTGATGGGGACATCAAGGTGCAAGGAGATGATGTCAAGTTGTTATTCAGCTTTCCAGAAGATTAAGTAATTTGTCATGGCCCAAGAGCTGCAGAAGCCAGCCCATCCTCCCACATCTTTCTATTGCCTTTCCTTTCCCACTCCCTCCTCCCAAATTGCAAAGCCTGCAGCTCGAGGACAGGAAACCTGGGCTCTAGTCCCAGTAGTGCTGCTTCTCAGCCTTGTGATATTGGACCAGCAATCCTAACTTGCAAAACCTCAGTTTTCTCATCTACAAAATGAGACCAATGACATTAAAGTAGGTAACAGATGCAAAGAAAGCATTTAGCTCAGGATCCGGTACCTACAAGGCATTCTCTAAATGAAGGATAGTGCTATTGATTTCTGACATTATTAGTGTTTCTCAGAGAGTAGGTCCTGTGCATTAGGCCTGTGACAATCAGAGGTGGTACCTAGAGAGAACAGCAAATAGAAGACATTTTATTAGGAAACCATTTCCTCCACAGTTCTGTTTGCATTCTGATTTTGTGGAAGAGAAAGACTCAGTTTGGTGGTATTATAGCATCACACACACACACACACACACACACACACACACACACACATAATGCTTGCTAATTTCCATTTTTAGCAAGGAGAATTCTTCGCCCCTCTGTTAATGATAGATAATTACATCTAACTCAATCTGGTAAAGTCCTATTCAGTAATTTAAATAGTCTCTTTAGATAGCATAATCACTTCAAATAAATCCGTGGCCTCTCAGATTTGCTCCCCACCGCACCCGCACTCCTTGCCAAGATGGTATGTGGCTGTGTGAGTTATGGGATGCTAATAGGACCACATGAGTGGGAGGGCGGAGGGAGCTTGGACCCACTTGCAGAGGTCCTTGCATTGTTGTGGTCTCCACGCCCCGCTGCCCGGGCTCCTGGGAGGAGGATGAACTCTCAAGTGGAGAGCTCATGGTCTGTCCTCTCATCTTGATCAAAGCTCACTGATCCTCCCTGGCCAACTCGGTGCCCCACTTCACCCTGCCCAGTGCTCAACGCTGTGTTCCAGCACCTGCCAGGCTGTGGTTTCACTCTGTTCTCGAGCCCAGGAAGTGCCTGTGTAGCCCCCTGCCCTCCTCCTCCTTTAGCTCTCAGCCAGATTGGTAGTCACCTCTGAGTTTTCTTTAAAGCCACATGGTGATAGCTGGATCAATTTCAAGGAATTGGGGACCCAAGGGAAGTGGGAGCACCCCCTGAGATCTCTCTTGGCCCAACCACTTCTGCTCTGCTGGGTCGGCCCAAGTTGGTTGAGATGTAGAACCTGGGGTCAGTGTTCTCCTGGAGATCGCTTAACTGCTGAGCACAAACTCCATCCCTGTACCCCGTTGCTATACCCCTTTAGGACCTATGTCTAAGAGGGGGAGTCATTGCACTTTATATCACATCTGCTTTTCCTACCTCTGTTCCCTTCTCCTTTCCAAAATCCACTGGACAGAAAGGGCAGATTTTCCTCTTTGTCTTATTTTCGGGATCTTCTCCACCATATATCACCTCTTTGTAATGGTTGCTAGAGGCAAATGGAATGGTTTTGTGGTGTAGAAATGCAAGATACATTGGCTTGCACTTCTCAAAACACTGTCCTTAGCGTGCTAGGTAGATACAATTTTCTTTCATAACAGCTTCTTAAAAATGTCAATTTAAAGAAAAAAATCAAGTAAATTGATAGTGAATTTGGTAGTGGGAATGATACGAATTGTGAAGATAGAAGGTCCAAGGCTGAGCTTTGGGAAGCCACAGGCACATGTAAGGAGCTGTGATGAGTATGTCCACGGAAAAGTCCCAAGTGTACGCTAAGGGGGAAGAGGGTCAGGACTACAACTAATTACAGAATAAGAGGTTGGAAAAGCAATGTACTAAGAAGTTCAGAAGAATCAGGGGAAGGTTCTTGGAAAAGGTGGCAGTTAAATTGGGTTTTAAAGGAGAAGAAGCTGGAGAAGAAAGACATCCAAAATCGGGGTGGTGGTGTTGGCAACAAGAGAGTTTACATGAAGTGCTTTAAGGCGGTTGAGTGAGCAGTGGTGTACCGAATTAATAATGTTTCTGGTGGGATGAAGGGACAGATTTGAAGGCCAGGGAGAATCTTTTTGGTGGCAACTAGGAAGGACCAGAGGGGAAATAATACAGTCTAAGAAGCCTCAAGGTTGCCAAGGAGGCTGTAGACAAAATGGCTAGCAAGACTCTGGTTGGCAGGGCCAGCTGGGGTGCCAGTCTGAGTTGGCAGTGTTTGTGCCTTCAGAGCCACTTGCTTGCCCCAGCAGCAACCTTCTTCCTCTTCTCAGAAACTTCTAGGCTTCTCCAGCCTGCACTGTGTCCTTCTGGAGTCACAGGTAGGTCTGGAAACCTCATTCATCCTTGGGTCTCTGGAACATGTAATGCTAAAATTTCTTGCCTGGTATGGAATGTCTTTTCTATTTATCCCATCTCAGAAGTCCAAAGCCTGTCAAATTATCTTTCTCTAGCTCAAGAGTTAATCATCAGCTTCTTCTTAGGTAAATCAGAACAGGAAGGTCTTGCTCTGTCAATTCCTCTGAAAATAGTGTTCTGATGCTGTTCTTCAGTAACTCTGCTCCCTCTGCCTGCCTATTCAGCGTTTGCCTGTTAGCAGGAAGTTCATTCTGGCTCCTGACTGAAGCTCCCTGAGGCCAGAAGCCACTGTGGATGTTCACGGAGTTTAGGCAGCAGCCAAATGAATGGGAATCGGGTGCACCCAGGCCAGATCCTAATTTGGGCTATCTGGGTCCCTGCAGCCACTACCAAGGGTGAGATATCCAGTGGGAGAGGAGGGCTCTCAGAAGATGGGGTGGGGGGAGGATTTTCCACTGGTAGAAATGAAGTCATTTGTCAGAGGTGTCTGAGGGTCCGTGGAGAGCTATGTGATACTTTGATGGCACCAATGTCCTGGTGTTGCTGAGAAGCCAGAGCTTCCTTCTTGGAGTGGTTAGTGCACAGAAGACCCAGGTTCTGCCCTTGGGTTGCTCATGTCCTGCAAGGCGCTTAGAGGGGCTCTATCCTGAGTACTGGGGAGGCGTGAGGAACAGAGCCTGTGCTTCTGCACTCCTGGCTGCAGCGACTGGATTTTCAGTAATGAAATGACATTAGAAACAGTGCCAAGACACCCGGGTCCTGCTAAGTAAGTAGCTGGGCAGTTTCCTTCTTAAGGCTCCACGTTCTGTGTGGAAACTGAGACACTGGCATGCCCAGTCTCCCAAAGTGCCATCTTCATGTTCCTGGAAGTATATGGTTGATTTCAGGTAGCATCTGCGTGAGAATTTTAAGTTTTCACCCATGAATATTCATATGTATTCAAAAGTAGATACGTAACTCACCAAAACCACAATTCCATAGATGTGATTACTTGGAAGTCTTCTAGGTAAAATTTTAAAAGAAATTTATTGAAATTAAATTTTAGGAAAGAAATTAAAAGCCAGTAATCATGCAGGTGCTGCACAGATGTGCCAGCAGTGGTGCTGGAGGGTGTGGAAGGGACAGAAGTGTAGGAATCCCTGGGAAGATGAGTTTTTGGCACCCCAGGATCTACAGAGTTTGGCGTGTGTCCATCCTGTGGAAAGAAAGAGCTCTCAGCAGAAGGGAGATGGGTTCCTGAGTGAATAGGAAAATTCTGTGGCTCGGTTGTGCTGGGCTCTAGGGGAAAGAAAGTCAGTGCTTTCATAAGGTTGACTTCTACAGCAATCTTGGAAGAAGCCGCAGACATCGATTCATGGAGAGGGAACCTGGATACTGCCGGCTGCTCAGCCTCCAGGTGAAGGAAGTGTGTCCCCACTGGGGAGCTCCAGGCTGGGTCCCCAGCCTGCTCCTGACGCCTCCCAGGTGTTCTCTCAGGGCCTTCTGCTGAAGGGTCACAGAGGAACACCAGACTGGGATGGATTCAGGGCAAGCAAGTCACTGTGCTGGGAAGCCCGTGCCTGTGAATGTGTTCCTCGGAGTCCCCTTTGCAGCTCCTCCGCTGGGACCCCTGTGTTTTACAAATCCACAGCCTGCATCACCCTGGGATAATCTGTGAGAAGCCACCTCCTACCCTAATTCGTAAGACCAGGTTTGGGCCCATGGGTGGGTTGTGACTCTGGGAGTTGTGGGAATGCAAGTCATGCAGCCCAGTGGGAAAGAAGAGGGGTTGGCGTGGGTCCAGGAGGAGGGAGAGAGAGGGCTGGAGACTCAGGCAAGTGGTTCAGTAATCCCCTGACTCCCAAACTCGCTGATGGCCAGGTCGTTGGAGGCATCTTTAAAAATATGCGGATTCCCTGGGCTCCCTTCTGAACTTCCTGAATCGGAATATCCCAAGCTGAGCTCAGGAAACTATATCTGCACACTCTCTAGAGACTCTGATCAACAGCCAGGTTTTTTGGAAGTGCTGAGATGGGCTTACTGAGTCCTTTGGTCAGAAGGGGCTGTCCCAATGTATTCTTGTGAACTCTCACCCAAGCCTGGCCTCTAGGTCAGACTGAGTGAGAATTTTATTGGGAAGAAACACATTAGAAGGGTGTCAGCTCCAGCAGTCCAACCTGGCCCGTGGTGAACTCCATAAATACCTGTGGAATGAATGTATGGGTGTGTCTCTGTGACACAGGCACTCTGGGAGGTAGGGAGCTCCTGATCAAGCTCGAGTAGGTAACCCATTACCAAGTTAATTGGGGAGGAACGAGGTGAGACTAATGGGTGGGCAGTGAGACTTGAAAATCTCACGTTGGGACACATGGGTTCCTGGCAGAAGAAATTCTGGTGCCAGGACATTCCCTGAGCCACAGAAGATGACCCCATGTGGACCAAAGACTGAGGACATTAAGCTGAAACTCATTTGTTCGTGCATTCATTCATTCATCCAACTAATATTCATTGACAACCAACTTGATAGCTGGCTCTCCATTAGGCCTGGGGACATGGCCGGGGATGAGTCACAGCTGTCCTCAGGGGGTATGCAAATGAGTGATGGTGGCAGGAATGAAAACAATAATTGACGGTTAAAGTATAAGATGGCAAGGGAAATCATGAGTGTATCAGAGAAGGGTGCTGAGGGGAAACAGAGACTCAGCAGCCTAGCTTTGATGGGAGGTCAGAGATGGCTTTGCTGAAAGTGCTGAGGCCTGATCAGCAACATACAAAGGGGCAAGGATGCAAAAAAGCCTGTCAGGAGAAGATGTGCAGAGATATTGCACATTATTCTATTAACAAAGCAACTAGCATTGATTGTACATGGGGTATGGTAGAAGCATTCACATTCACAGCCTTGCTTAATCTTACGGTGTATCACGCTCTGTGCTGGTGCTCTGAGGTACAGAGGTGACTTAATACAGAGTCCCAGGATTTTAGCTGCCCACAATCAAACTGGGGGTGATGATAACTCACATTCACAAGCCTAGGACACATTCTGGGAAAGAACGCAAAATAGGTAAGTATTTCCAAAGAAGAGCTATGGTTGAACTGGAGAAATCTCAGAAGGCTTCTGGGAGGAGGTGGCAAGTTGGAATGAAGCTAAAACAAAGGGAAGAATGTGAGCATACAGATATGGGGAGTAAGCAGTCCAGGCAGAGGGCCTGACTTGAGCAAAGCCTGGATGCAGGAGTCTCCCTGCCAGTCTATCTTGGTTGGTTCCAGGTAGAGAGGCCTGGAAATGTTTCCTTGCTCTTCTGGGGACAGAAGAGGGAGCCACAGGGGCAAAGCCCTTGATATTCCACTGTGTCTTGCCCTCTACGGTTTGGGGAATTGTTGGGCCAGCTCAGGTCGTTATGTGCGTCTCTATTGAGGTGGTGGGTGTAGGCATGGGAGGGTGGTGGGGGTAATGGTACCGTTACTCTACACAGTGTTCTTTCCTACCCAGGAACCAGATCAAAGAGAATTTGCTTGCTTGTTTGTTTTGGAAACCATGGGGATTTGGGCATGATTGGACTTTGTACCAGTAGCTGCCTCTTCTGCTCAGGCAGAGATGTCCAGGCCTCCCCACTGTCACAAGAACTGGCCCTTCGCAGGCGAGTTTGCTGATAACTTTTTCTGAGGGTTTTCTCCTTTCCTGGAGGTGCCTCCAGAAGTCAGAGTGGCTGCTCTTAGATCAACACATGCTCAAGGTGCGTGACCCCAAATTTGAAGTGTCAGAAGACGGCCCGTACCTTAACTTCTATGCGCCGGTCCACGCCGATGCAGGCTCCAAGCTCCTCATAAGGCTGCCTGCTGTGTGTTTGGGGCTCCAGCTTGCAAGACCTTGGCCTGGGATCCAGGCAGGGCAGCTGCCTGTCTGGAATTGGACCTACCCTGTTGCCTAAAAGGGAAATGTAATCACATCAACAATTTTAAAAGATCATTCTCCTGCTAGATTTGAGTGATCGGTTTTTCTGCCTGATTCTTTGTTGGCAGTGACTTGACGTTTGATTTTTATCTTGCTTGTTTTTCCTCTCTGTTGCATATTTAGTGACCTGTAAACTTTCAGAAAAGACACTGCTTAAAAGGAGTCTGACTTTTTTTAAATTTGGGGAATCCTTTTTCAAAGACGATAATTTTATCTTCCAACTTTTCTGTTTATAATGAAGACAGGTAATCATGTTAAGTGTTTCCTTTAAGAATATAAAACATCCCTGTGTCAGTGAGCGGGGGAAAGGCATATTCTATTTTTCAGCCACACCCTCACACCCTCCTCTCTTCCTGTGCTTCTGCCAGGGGCAAATTGGCTCTCTTGTATCCTAACAGCAACGTCTATTAAGTGCTTGCTGTGTGCCAGCCACAGTACATCATCTCATTTAACTCCCACACTAACTCAGTGGGTAAGGAGGATTTGGACCCATTCCACAGATGGAGAAGATGAGGCACAGGAAGGGCATAGCTGACTTGCTCCATGTTGTACACACAGTTGGCGCTAGAACCTGGCACCAAAGCCAGCGCTTTGTCCACCTCCCCTTTCCTCAGAGGTGTTCCTCTCTTTACCCGTCCCGAAGACTGTAATATCTAATATGACCTTAAGAAAGAGAATGATCTGTTATTAAATATATAAATAGAGGTAATGCCATTTAAATAATGTTTTATGTCCCCTGGTCCCAATTTTTCTAATCAATAAAGTTTGTACTCTTCCCTTATTTATTTCTGAGACAGCGTCTCAGTCTGTCGCCCAGGCTGGAGTGCAGTAGTGTAACCTTGGCTCACTGCAACCTTTGCTACCCGGGCTCAAGCGATTCTTGTGCCTCAGCCTCTCGAGTAGCTGGGATTACAGGTGCCTGCCACCACGCCCAGCTAATTTTTTGTTTACTAGAGACAGGGTTTCACCATGTTGCCCAGAGTGGTCTCAAACTCCTGAGCTCAGGCAATCCACCTGCCTCAGCCTCCCAAATTGCTGGATTACAGGTGTGAGCCACTGAACCTGACTCTTCTTTCTCTTCTTTTTCTTCCTTTCTTGATCTTTCATCCTTCTTCTCCTCCTCTTCCTCCTTCCTCCCTCTTCTCCCTTCCTCCTCCTCTTTCTTCTTCTCTTTCTCCTCTTTTTCTCCCCCTCCCCTCTCCGAAACCCTTCCTCTCCTCTCCTCTTCTCTCTCTGAAAGTAGAGAGCTTTTCTGTGTTTGCTCTTACACATGGCTTACAATGTTTTCCATCTTCCTGTAGGTCACAGGCTCACTGGTATTTACTGAACAATTTCTGAGCACTTGAAACTTGAAATGTGCTATCACTCACTATTCTATGAGCTTTAAATGCCGAATTCTGTTTAAACCTCATGATAACTTCGTAAGTGAGATGCTTTCCTTCATCACATCTTACAGATAGAAAAATGAGCCTTAGGTTAAGTAATCTGGCCAAGGTCACACAGATAGTCAGTGGCAGACTTGGGAGTCAAACCCAGGCACTCAGGTGCCAGAGCCTACATGCTTCACCCTGGGCCTTCTTCAAATGACAGGCCTTTCACCCTGCTTAGCAAGTGGGACATTCATATTTCACCTGAAGAACGTATGTCCCAAACTGCATGAGGAGGGGCGGTGGGGCCTGGTGGGCTGACTGGATGTTCCTCTCCCCTCTTCAGGTCTTGGTATGGTTCCCAGGGGGTGCCTTTCAGACTGGCTCAGCCTCCATCTTTGATAGGTCCTCCCTGGCTGCCTCCAAGGACGTGCTGGTTGTGATCGCCCAGTACTGGCTGGGAATATTGGCTTCTTCACGTGAGTCTCTCCCAGCGATCGACACCCCAGATCCCAAAGGGGCAGCTGTGCAGTAGTCATAGACAGAGCTTAGCAACCCGAGAAGGGGTGAGCCTTCCGTGACATTGAACAAAGCTGGCCCTAATTACTTTGGTAATTTTTGCAGCTGTAGCAGATAAATCCCCAAATTTTGGTGGCTTAAAACAATAAAAATCTCTTTCTCACTTGAGTAAAGTTTAATTGAGCATCCCTGATTGACAGACATCCTTCCCATGGTCAACCAGGGATCTTGAGCTCTGATGTGGATTCTCTAGGGCCCCGGATTGTCTGCATTTGGTGGGTGGATGGAGAGAACATGGAGGAACATGCAAGGGAGGGTCTCCCGGCCCAGCGTGCAGGCGGCACTCACCATTTTTGCTCACTCATCACTGGCAGAACTCAGTCATGTGGCCACATCCAGCTGTAAGCAAGCTGAGGCAATGTAGCCCCGCTGTGTGCCCTGGAAGACGAGGGCACTGTTTGTGTGAGCAGTTGGTGGTGTCTACCTGAGCCTCACCCCCAGCATCCTCGAATGCTCACCTGAGAATATCACTCCATCACAGTGGCTTCCCTCCTCCAATCACGCCTAACACGTGCTGAGCACTCACTGAACCAGACGTGGTGCTGTACACTTGCCATGCATTATTTCAACTCACCAGCAAAATACTTCTTGAAGGAAGTTCTATGCTGTTATTCTCATTTCACAGCTGGAAAATGGAGGCCCAGAGAGGTCAAGCAACTTCCCAGGGTCACAAAACAGAGCTAGGTCTCTTGACCACTTCTATTATCCTGCCTGAAACATGGCAGGAGAAGTCATGAACAGGGTCCAATGAAAGTAAAGAGGAGTAGTGAGAGGCGAGGCCAGGATCATGCCTGGGGGTCACAGTCACATACTATGGGAAAAGCAGCAATGATTCTAATATGAATCCTGCCCTACAGAGGCTCCTGACTATGGGGGACATAATGCAGGGAAAAAAATATCCACTTTCCAAGCAGGACATGGTTAATTCTCCAAGAGTGAGATGCCATGGGGCTGTGGAAACAGAGGAATGAGCTGCAAGGAATTGGGGAGGCTTTGAGAGAGGGGTGGCATTGGAGCTGCACTGGAAGGATGTGGTTGGGTTTGAGGAGAAGGGGTTGAGAGAGCATGTGCTTGACAAAGGCGATACGTGTGCAAAGACTGGGAAGTTGGAAGGGAGGTAGAGGCACATGGGGTTGAAGCAATACTTTTGCAAAGCGCACTGAGACTGTAGCCCTGGGATGTGGCTCTGGGAGTGTTGGGCAGGCAGGACAGGCTGACGGGTGCCCTGACCAGGACAATTACACTTCTGGCTGCTCTATACATTAGGATTCTGCATAAGATTCCTTTGGTAGAAAAGTTTTCAACAATTGTTTATTGTATCTGGTTTTGAGCATAGGTTGGGAAAGCCGCAGCAGGAGAAGGATGTGGAAAGGCAAGGACAGGCATGATAAGGAAAGGCCTTGAATGCCAGGCTGTACATAGAGTTTGGGCTTTATCCAACACAGATTGAGGGACCAGTAGTACCTTTCTCAGAGTAGTGTACCAGAAACCTCACTCCAGAGCAGAGCGGAGGCTGAGCCAGGGATGCCCAGCTGCATGTGGGGAGCCCCACTGGGAGGCACTGTCTTGATGCAGGCCATGGGGTGGTTAAACCACAAAAGCATTAGCTGCATTGTGTATG
The DNA here is from genome assembly GCF_049354715.1 of Callithrix jacchus. Classification (NCBI taxonomy): domain Eukaryota; kingdom Metazoa; phylum Chordata; class Mammalia; order Primates; family Cebidae; genus Callithrix; species Callithrix jacchus. The sequence continues at coordinate 13,742,574 of NC_133521.1, read as the reverse complement.
ACATGCTTATTGTCTGCCTGGCACTATCAAGCTTCGCAATCATGTGGAGTGGGCACTATCATCCCCATTTTATATGTGAGAATCATTGAGGCAAAGCAGGTTAAGTGGCTTGTCCAAGGCCACCCAGATAATAAGTTCCAGGCTGTGAATCCTGTGCTAGAAGCTGAGATAGTAACCACTAAGGTATAATGCTTCTCAGGATAAACAGAGATGGAGAAACGGGGACCAGGGTGGGAGCCATGTAGAATGGAACATAGGTAGATGAAGGTAAAATTGGCAGGGCTTGACTCTTGATCAGATGCAGGGGCCTGGGGGAGAGAAGGTGGGGTCAGAGCCAGCTCAGTGGTCATGGACAGAGGAAGGGACCCGGGGGAGGAGCAGTTTGGGGGACTGGGAAATGGAGGAGAGTAGAATGTGCCCCAGGATGACGTGCATACATGGTGTGCACTGCATGCATGTTTCTGGTCTAGACATTTCTTTGGTTCTCTGGCATTTCCACTTACTTCATTTGTTCTCCCATTGATTCCATCCTGGGAAACATGCAATTGTGCAGGGGCAGCAGCATGGGAACATGGGATCCCAAATCTGCAGCTTTGTAGCTCTTGGGTAAGGGGGTTTAACCTCTCTGTGTCTGAATGAAAGAGTTGATATGCACATTGGTCTCCTGAGAGCATGCTCACAGGTTTAGTGGCAGAGAGTTGGCATGAGCTGCTGCTATGGAGAAATGCAGTCTCTGCCCAAGCACTTGCCAGCAGAGAGGGAGCATGGGGTGGTGGGATAAACTTCCCAGTCTCTCTCTAGCCCACCCTCAAGGCACACAGGTGAGGCCTGAGTGATGTCATTCCCAGAGGCCAGCTTTTGGGGGGCAAGGCAGAGAAGGGTGGAGAGGACCCAAAGAAGCGAAGGGAGAAAACCCAGCACCACCTACCTCATATGTGTGAGGATTGTAGGAGTATTAGCCTTAAAGTCATTAGAACAGTGTCTGGCACATGTTGTAGCTGTTATTATTGTTACTATATTATTAATTTAGTGGAAAATCCTGTGCTCAGGAAACTCTTGCTTTCTTGTACAGACCAACTCTCGGGAACGGATTCATGGATTCCAGACCAGCCCGGGCAACGTAGGATTCTTAGATTCTGAGGAGCCTATGAATACTTGAAATTGCACCTACAATATTGTATGTGCATTTTTCTTGGGTGCGTAACTTTCATCAAATTCTCAAAGAAATTCAAATCCCAGCAAAGTGTGAGAACGAGCCTGGTTTTCCCAGCTCCTCCAGTCCTCTGACTCTGAGTTCCCTTCCCCACTGACACCTGCCCACAGCCTCTGCTGAGAACTTCTGGGGCCGTGGGAAACACACCATGGTTGACTGAGAATACTCACCCTGCCTCTTGTCCTCAGCACATGGGATCAGCATGCTCCGGGGAACTGGGCCTTCAAGGACCAGGTGGCTGCTCTCTCCTGGGTCCAGAAGAACATCGAGTTCTTTGGTGGGGACCATCTTTGGCGAGTCTGCGGGAGCCATAAGTGTTTCTGGCCTTGTGAGTTCTCTGCTTTGTGATTTGAATGAATCTCAGTATGGGAGGTTCCAGCAATGGTGATGATGAGTCACTAACATTTGATTGGTGCCTTCATGTTGAACAAACACTTTAATACACATTGTCTCCTACAAGCCACACAAACACATTGTGAGTCAGGGGCTCAGTCTCATCTCATGGACAAGACAGCCGCCACTGGGAAAGTTTAGATAAATCACCTAAGGTCACATAGTGAGTAATAATTTGAGGAAAAAAATCCCTTATATTTGTAGAGAAGAAGCCCTAGTATTCAATTACCAGAGTAGCAATCACTTGTTTAATAGAAAATTCAGCTAAAGCATGAAATACCACAAGATGCATATAAATATTTTATTTTAATTTAAACCATAAAATGTACATTCCCTCACCAACAGTTTGATATAGGGCCTTGTGTTTGCAAGTTGGTCTGCTGGCTCGAGTTCCAACATGGGTTATCTTGCATAAACCACCTACAAAATTCACTGTCCTCAAATTGCAGTTTCAATTTCTTTGCAGTGGCACAAACTTAAAGATGCCTGCAAAGTAGTCTGACTTTAGCTCATTTGGAGTTTTGTACTTTTCCTTTTACTTCTTTCTTGTCGACACACAATTTGACAGCGATATATTCTTTTTTGAGACAAGGTCTCATTCTGTTGCCCAGCCTGGCATGCAGTGGGATGATCATACTTTACTGCAGCTCGAACTCCTGGGCACAAGCAGTCATCCTGCCTCAGCCTCTCAGGGAGCTAGGACTACAGGCATGTGCCACCACGCCCAGCTAATTTTTATTTTTTTGTAAAAATGGGATCTTGCTATATTGCCCAGGCTGGTCTTGAAATGTTGAGCTCAAGTGATCCTCTTGCTTTGGTTTCCCAAAGTGCTGGGATTATAGGCATGAGCCACTATGCCTAGCCAAACAGCAATATTTTTTAGCCACCCTTTATCAAGAAATTTTTTCCAGACATAATTCGATTTTCTTTTTACACACACAGTACATTTGTTCTCATGATATTTCATTGATTATGTAATTACAATAACAAGCGCAACTGACAAAACATGTTTGGAAGCAAACACACCTGATTTTTGACAAGAAACTGATGAGAAACTGGCTAGAAAATGGTCCATTGGCTCAGAGTGGTCAGCATTTCCTTGGCATCAGTTGGGAGGTTAATTGCAGAAATCAGTGACATGCTGATGAGTTAAGAGAGCTTCTGCTATATAGCACTTGACAATATATGTGGTCTTTTAGCATCTTCAAAATTACCTTCTAAGGTGGATTATATTAACCTAACTTTTCATATATTATAACAGCCACTGTTTCATGAGCGAAATTTGGCCAGACCCTCTGTGAAGACTTCTATGTCTATTACTTGTCCTGCTCCTCACAACGGTTCTGTGATACGGGCTTGATCTTTACTCCAGTTTTACAGGGGAGTGAACTGATGCTTAGAAATATTAAGCAGCTTGTCTGAGGTTATCCAGCTAGGAAGTGAAGGAGCTAGAAATCATATGCCTGAATATTTGACATAAAAGTTCATGAAGAGCCGGGGGCTCAGAGAGGTTAAGTAAGTTCACAGCTAGTCCTTTAATCCCCCAAACCAGGGCTCTTTTCTCCTCTAAGCTTAGAGCTTTTAAGGAGGGTTCCTGGGAAGGTTTCTTTGAAGAGGGAAGAAAGGTATGTGTGATCGGTGGTGAGTCCTCTGCTAACCTTTCCTGAATCTTCTGTGTTCTCTCTCCAGATGCTGTCTCCCATGGCTGAAGGCTTATTCCACAAAGCCATCATGGAGAGTGGGGTGGCCATCATCCCTTACCTGAATGCCCAAGATTGAGACGAGTGAGGAAGTATGTAAACTGTGAACACCTTTCCAGCTTCCTCTTCTCAGTTAGGAGAGAATGTGGTTGGGCACCTTCTCACCATGTGCTTGGCTTTCCTTAGTGACCATGCCCAAGGAACCTCATGCTGGCCCAAGTGAACCTTGTTCCTCCATGAAAGGCCAGGTTCAACAGGAAATGTGTCTAGCTACACAAGGACACACCCCTGGGGTGCACGAGTGTGTGTTTGGTTCTTACGTCTTACCCATTATGCTTTGCTTGTGGTATATAACTCAGTCCCCTGTATTCTATACAGCTCTTCTCCTGTACCTACTCTACTCCACTGGGAATGGATACCCAGGGCACTACATTAAGAAAGATTCAGAGGCTGTTTCCAGCTCAGTGGGAAATAATACTGTGACTGATTAATGTTGTCTGGCATGGGACTATAAGGGGCATCTATCCCATGATATTTGTCATCTGCTCTTGTCTTAATTATCTACTAGATAGTGAGGCCCTAGAGACAAGGAGCTCTCTGCCCTTCAGGCACCCCAGCATAATACCTGGTATATATCAGGCAGCCATAAATGTTCCGGATGAATGAGTTAACGAATGAGCGATTTCATTCAATGCATATTAATTAAGCACAGGGCTGTGGAGCCATCTCTTGAGTATTAATCATTTTAGTGGTAAATTTTCTTAAACATCTTATAGAAAGTAACAGTTTATACCAAGAGCAGAAACAGAGTTATAAAATTATTAAAAAGAACCTTCAACACATGGAAACATTGATTTCTGTTACGTTCTCCATAAAGCTGCCTTCAGTTTGGACATATATTTATCCATTTGATGTATGTCACTGAGTGCCATTTTCCCTGCTCTGTTAGAACTTTGAGGTTTATCAGCGGAGAAAGCATATGCTAAACTTGAGGGTAATGTAATCTTTTTATCACCTGTCTATGGAGAAGATTAAATCCTGGAATCCATGGATAGGTTTTGGAGGTGGTCCCACAATGGTACCAGCCTCTACATGCTTGTGCATTTTCCCAGGGAGAGGGTCTGTAACTTTGATTGGATTCTCAAACAGTTATGACTCCCAGAAGATTAAGGACCACCACTTTCAGTGGATGAGTTCTACAAATATGGACGGTTCAGTGGCAAGGAAATCAGGTGTTCAGCAATGGGCTAGGCTTGGAAGGTGGAGAACATTGAGCTGATAGGAAATTAGATGAGGAAGGGGTTTCTGGGGGCTGCGATACCCTGAAAGGACATTGTGGAGGGCAGGACTTGGGCCTTAAAGAATGAGAAGGATTGGTATAGAGACAGGAAAAAAGACAGGCAGGACATTCCAGGCTGTGAATGGTTCTGGGGCTTGGGCAGAGCTGACAAGCTGAGAATCTGCTCTGGAGCCTGGCCTCTGCTGACAGTGGAGGAGCTTGCGAAGCTGCTCCTTGCTCTTGGTGTTTCTGTCTTCATTTAGCACCTCAAGGTTGGGCTTCTAGGCTCCAGAAGGGCCAACTGGCAATGCAGCCCAGCTCACAGGACTGATCTCTTTGTGACCAGGATTCTTGATTCCATTCCATGGCCACAGACGGACAAACTCCCATCTCAGCTGTGGTGTTTGTTAAAGATGACAGGGAGGCCAGGCAAGAGAGTGAGGGTGATGCGGTGCCAGCCTGTCAGTCATGTGCACCTTCCATTACAGGGGCGTGGGGCTAGGCAGGGGTAGCAGGAGGGACTCATATATGGAGGACCGGCCTGTGGCTGACTGGAGGGCATTTTCCAGCTTTCATTTTCCTAGATACTTTCAATATCATGCTCTAACCTGGTCCACCTCTGGAAGTAGCTGCAAGTGGTGGCGTGCTTCTGTGGGTACAATGCCTCAGACTCTGAGGCCCTGCTGAGGTGCCTGAGGACAAAATCCTCCAAGGAGCTGCTGACCCACAGCCAGGTGAGGACAGAGGGGGTCGTTTGGGGGGGGCAGCGTTGCCCTTTGAATGGAGAGGTGGACAAATCCTACCCTTTTGTTATTTATTTGGATTTGGAACATGGAAAAGAGGAGGATTGGGGATACTTGATAACAGCTGTAAAAAAATACATGGGGGTATGGAACCCTTGTAGATAATTTAAGAAAATTGTTGGGGCAGGGATGCAACTTAGCCTGGAGAAGCTTCAGCAAAGTATAAGCTTGTCTGTAAGTCCCTGAAGGCATCTCACGGGAGGGAGGGACCACACTTATTACGTATGCTTCCAGAAGCTGAAGTCAAGATCAGGAGCTGGAAGTTCTAAGAAGTCATTTTACTTTTGTGTAACTGAAAACTTTTCAAGACCTCCTTCAGAAGATGGTGAGATGCCCATCTCTCTGGGTATTCGAGCAAAATCTAGCTGACTACTGACAAACGTTCAGTCACTGACAGTTAATTTGACTGGGTGATCTTTTATGTCCCTTCCAATCTTGAGAGCCTTTAATGACAGTCTTTGAACAAACAAAATCATAATCTTTCAGATTTCAACATTTGCTAGTTATGTGGTGTGTACTGAGTGTCCACTGTGGGCCCTGCTAGACTCAGTGAAATGGATAAGTCCTAGACCTGATGTGTGGAACTCTTTCATGTGCTCTTTTCTACCCAAATCCCAAAACAGAATCCTAAAGAAACCATGATTAGAGACGAGTTTTGCTTTCTGAGACTCAAAAAACATCCAGCCATGTTCAAGGCATTGTGTCTCAGGGAGACATCAGAGGAAGGTGTTCACACCAACTCTTACATTCCTGGCCACTCTGTCTACCCTCATTTTTCCCTTTGCATTTGGCCAGTGGTTCTCAAACTTGAACATGCATCAGGACATGGAGGACCGGCCGAAAGAAAGTTCATGGGCTACACCCCACCCCAGAGTTTCTTAAAGAGGAGCCTGAAGTGGGCCTGAGAATGTGCATTTCTAACAAATTCCCAGATGCTGATGCTGCTGGTCTAGGAACCACACTTTGAAAATCTCTGAGCTAGGTGGTATTAGTTTCCTCTTGTGCTGCTAATAAAGACATACATGAGACTGCGTTGTTTATAAAGGAAAGAGGTTTGATAAACTCACAGTTCCACACGGCTGGGGAGGTCTCACAATCACGGTGGAAAGCAAAGGAAGATCAAAGCACATCTTACATGGTGGTGGCCAAAAAAAAAAAAAAAAAAAGCTCAGGGAGCGCCCCTTTATAAAACCATCACACCTTGGGAGATTTATTTATTCACTATCATGCAAATAGCACAGGAAAGACCTGCCCCCATGATTCAATTACCTCCCACCGGGTCCCTCCACAACATGTGGGAATTATGAGAGCTACAATTTGAGATCTGGGTGGGGACACAGGCAAACCATATCAGAAGTCATTGCTTTTCTTAGGTAGATATTATTATCATTCCCATTTAGCAGATGAGAAAATAAGGCACAGACAAATTTAGCCCCCTTGCCTAAGTAGGTGGCAGAGCTGCCAGGGACTGATATCTTGAGCTGGGCCCATAGTGTTTGTTTTTACGTTTTAAGGGCATTTAAGCCAGTGTTAGACTGGGTTGGCTTTGCTTGGCCAGGATTTGGGACAGCAGATTTTGTGAATGGGATAGCAGATTTTGTGAACAGAAATAGCTGCTGATTTTTTTTTCTTCCTTATTACAGAAAACAAAGTCTTTTACTCGGGTGGTTGATGGTGCTTTCTTTCCTAACGAGCCTCTAGTTCTATTGTCTCAGAAAGCATTTAAAGCAATTCCTTCCATCATCAGAGTCAATAACCACGAGTGTGGCTTCCTGCTGCCTCTGGTAAGAATCCTGGCTGGCCATACTGCCCCTCCCTCAACCATGATACAGCTCTTGGTTTCAACAGCTGAGCATTTCTAAAGATGTCACCAGGAGTTGTAAGCGCTGGAGCCCACCAGTGTTTGCCTGTCTCGGAAAGAGAGGAAGTGAGGACCGGGCCAGTCACAGCAAATATCTGCCTTGCTCCTCGTGTGATGAGGTTTAGGGTGGAAGAAACAACTATATAAAAAGGAAAGAGGAGATGGGTCCATTTGGTCTTTGTTAAAAAAATATTATGAATGATTGTTTCCAAAAAATGCAGTTACTGTTTCAGAGCTGACATTCAAATAGGTTTGAAAAACTTCAGTCCTTTAAACTTTTCACATCTAACCTTGGTTCTGGCATTTCGACAGCCAAGAATGCTAAGGTTGTATAAGTTGCAAAATTGTTAAATCATTTTATTTATTCAACAAGTATGTATTACAGGCTTATAAAAACAGACCAGTTGGCAGCGAGCATGGTGCCAGCTTACACTTTAGTGAGGAGAGAGAGAGAGACGAGACACGAAGTTGAAAAGATGATTTTGGAGAGTGACAGACGATATGAAGGACACGAGTGGAGAGAGAAGGTATCTTTAGGAAGGATAACAGGTGATGCAGAAAGGCTCCTTTGGGGAGAGATTGTTGAGCTGAGGCCTGGGTGCTGGGAAAGACCCATGATTTTTTGATTCCGTGGTTTCGAAAGACTCTCTTCATTGGAAATAAACTTTTCATTTGTCCTCAGAAGAGTAGAGGCTTCAAATTCCTAAAACTGTTGAAGCTCATTTATTTAGACTGACCTCCTCATTTTAAGCTGGAGGAAATGGGGTTAAGAAATAAAGAGGTTTGCCAAATTATAAAGCTAGCTGATGGTTGCTAGAACCAGAATCCTGAGTTCACTGGGTTGTGAAAGCAAGTTCTGCCATTATGAATTTGACCTCCAGGGCAATGTTTTGAGGTGGGATTAGGGATTTTTGTCCTCATGTTGCAGATAAGGCCACTGAATCACAGTTCATGCCTTAAGTAAGCCTTTCAGTGATTTCTGGGTGTGTGTTAGAAAGAAGAAGGCAGGTGCCAGTGACAACAACCACCACTGTAACTGCCACAACCAGTTCCCCGGTGTCTTCCAGGGCCAAACACAGGCGATCCAAGCAACGACTTGAAACAGGCATGATTAATGATTATTCCTATTTGAAAGAAACTGAGGCTCAGAGCAGCTGAAGTGGCTTTCTAACATCTCCCAGCTTGTCAGGAGACAGTGGTGTATAATTTTTATTCATTTAGGCTCTGCCTTTTATTTTATTTTGTTTTTGAGTGGTCGTCTTGCTCTGTTGCTCAGGCTGGAGTGCAGTGGCATGACCTGGGCTCACTGCAACCTCTATCTCCTGGGTTCAAGTGTTTCTCCTGCCTCAGCCTCGGGAATAACTGGGATTACAGGAGCCTGCCACCACACCCAGCTAATCCTGTTTTGTATTTTTAGTAGAGACAGGGTTTCACCATGTTGATCAGGCTGGTTTTGAACTCCTGACCTCAAATGACCCACCTGCCTTGGCCTCACAAAGTGCTGGGATTACAGTTGTGAGCCTGTGCTCAGCCTGGGCTCTGTCTTTAAATGCTGAGCTCTCTACTTACCTGCTGTGTGACATTAGGTGAGTTGTCTACCCTCTCTGACCCTCCATTTTTTTCAACGGTGAAATAGGGCTAATCTTAGCACCTGCCTTGCAGGAATACATCAAACAGTCTGGCATAGAGTCAGTGCTCAGTAAATGCTATTATGTTGGAATTATTCGAGTGACAGAATCTGCAGAGCTCAAAAGCCTGTGTGGATGCTGAAATTCCATGTGAATTTGCAGTTAAACCCATTGCTAGCTGTTAGGGACCACAAGAAATGCCCCAGAAACAAATCCCAGCTCCTTAACGTACAGAGAAGGTTTTTAGTAGTTAAAATATGCTTACAGGTAACTTGAATGACTCTGAGGGTTCCCTGCGATTCCAGGAGACAGGTATGTTTAAGTATCAGCCCCAGTAATGCATTATCCCAAGATTTTCAGCAGAAAACCTACCAAGAAAATTCATTTGTCAGGTGGATAGTATTTCTGCTGCCTCATGTTTTAAAACTGTAATTTTGCCAGAAAAGGGTAATTTAACAAATAATCACGTGCATTGCTTACTATGTACCAAGCACCATTGTAAGAGCTTTACAAACATCAACTCGCTCAGTTCTTGTCACCGCCCCGGCAGGGGGTACCTGTTGCAAACTTCATCTTACAGACCAGGAGCCTGAGGCAGGAGGAGTTGAGTCCCTTGCCAAGTTCACAGCTGGCAAGGGCAGCGCAGGGAGCCTGTGTTCTCAGCCACCAGCCTCACTGCCACTGTCCCACCCACTGTGGCTTCTCAGAGGCCTCACCTGCAAAGGTCTCTAGGAGAACAACAAACACCAGTTTTGAGATTTTCTCGCTTCTGTTTGAACTTGGAATCAAAGCCAAGTTGGAGCCTCTTAGGCAGTTAGGGCTGCCATAAGAAAATAGCATAGACTGGGTGGCTTAAAAGACAGACATTCTTGTTCTCACAGTTCTGGGGCTGGAAGTCCAAGATCAAGGTGTTGGTATCACTTTGTGTGTCTAAACGGTCCTTTCTCATAAGGACATCAGCCGGATTGGATTAGGGCCACTCTAACAGCCTCTTTTTAACATAATCACGCCTTTAAAAGTACTATTTCCAAATGGTTCCATTCTGAAGTACAGGGGTTAAGGCTTCCATGTGTGAATTTTGAGGGGACCACAATTTAGCCCGTAATGGGAGCCTTTCAACAAGGTGGCCACTTGGACCCCACAAGGCTGCAGGTGGAACGACAGGGAAAAGCTGCCTTTTATCAAAAGTGAAAAGAAGAAATTAACTACCTGACTGGCACACGGAAGCCACTTCCACACATGGCTGCCTAGGCTTGAGGGCTCCTGTGCTTCTCAGCTTCCCCTGTGAAAGTCGGGTGCCCAGGCCCTTGGGGAGACGGGTTTAACCTTCTGATGACCAGATAGCTCATGGAGGTCACTGCTTCTCTCCACAGAGGGAGGCTCCTGAGGTCCTCAGCGGCTCCAACAAGTCCCTTGCCCTCTCTATGATATACAACATCCTGGTGAGTAGCTTGAGAGGCTGCAGTACTCCAGAGACACATGCACTTAGCAGATAGCCCTGGGTCACATTCAGTGGGAGGAGCTGGGGGCACAGACACTCCTCACTCACTCAGTCACGCAACAGACCTTTATTTTATAGGTGTATTAGTCCACTCTTGCACAGCTATTGAGAAATACCTGAGACTGGGTAATTGATAAAGAAAAGAGACTTAATTGGCACATGGTTATGCAGGCTGTACAGGGAGCATGACGCTGGCATCAGCTCAGCTTCTGGGAAGGACTCAGGAAACTTACAAACATGATAGAAGGCAAAGAAGAAGAAGGCACATCTTACATGGCCAGAGCAGGAAGAAGATAGAGACGGACGAGGTGCCACACACGTTTAAACAACCAAATCTCATGAGAACTCTATTATGAGAACAGCAGCACCAAAGGGATGGTGCTGACTATTCATGAGAAACCACCCCTATGACCCAATCACCTCCTACCAGGCCCCACCTCCTCCATTAGGGATTGCAGTCCAACATGAGATTTGGTGAGAGACAGAGATTCAAACTATATCACTAGGCCCACAATCCCTAATCCACAACCCCCAACCTGGAAGAGCTCCAAAAATCCAGAGGCTTTTTGTAACCCACCCAGCAGCCGAACTGGACCTTGACTGATTTGTGGCTCTCAGTCTTTTTGTTCCCACACATTCATTTATTTTATTTATACCACTGTTCATATGTTTCTCTGTGGATGCATCAATATGGGTGTTGGGTGTTGCCCCCACCCTGAGCTGCCTCATAACTCGCAGCATGGTGCTATGTTATCTACCTACAGTTTGAAGGGCTCTGAATGCTGAAACACACGCGGACTGGGGACCCGGATTCACTACGCACCAGCCAGGCATTGGGTTATCTACCTACACTTTGAAGGGCTCTGAATGCTGAAACACACGCGGACTGGGGACCTGGATTCACTACGCACCAGCCAGGCATTGGGTTATCTACCTACACTTTGAAGGGCTCTGAATGCTGAAACACACGCGGACTGGGGACCTGGATTCACTACGCACCAGCCAGGCATTGGGTTATCTACCTACAGTTTGAAGGGCTCTGAATGCTGAAACACACGCGGACTGGGGACCTGGATTCACTACGCACCAGCCAGGCATTGGGTTATCTACCTACAGTTTGAAGGGCTCTGAATGCTGAAACACACGCGGACTGGGGACCTGGATTCACTACGCACCAGCCAGGCATTGGCCCAAGTTCTGGGAAGACCGGTCATTTATCATTCACTCATTTATTGTTTCATCACTAATTCATTCATTCACTGCACAAACCTATCAGTATCTGGTCTCACTCTAGACACTAGGATATGGAGATGGATTGCTTTGCTTCCTTTCTTTTCTCCTTTTGACATCTTCTTTTCCATAAACGTTTATTCAGTGTGGACTCAGTGCCAATGTTCTATTCACTTGTCCATGAAACATATGTTTAGTGAGAGTCCACATGCCCCTGAACTTCCCTGGGCACTGGGGTGCAATGTGGGGCGGACGGAGATGATTAGACCACTTCAGTATGGTACACATAAAGCCAAGGAATGACCAAGGCCCTGTGGTGCCCACAGGAGGGGACAGGTGGCTCCCTTGGGGAGAAGGGTTTGGAGGATTGATGGAGCTTGTCGGGTGATGAAAGGGGTGAGTGAGGAAACTGAAAAGAACCAAGAGGACCAACTGGGAGCAGAGGGGTGTGAAGAGATCAGCTGAGGGTTGGCTGCAGCAGGAGAGAATGCTGTCGGCTGTTATAAGCTCTGTGATGAGCATAGGCTTCATTCTAAAGACTGAAAGCAGAAGGAAGAAGGACCTTATTTGATTTCTGTTTTAGAAAAAGCCATCTGAAACGGGGCATGGTGGCTTGCACCTGCAATCCAAACACTTTGGGAGGCCCCGGCAGGAAGACTGAGCTCAGGAGTTCGAAACCAGCCTGGGAAACATAGGGAGAGCTTGTCTCTACAAAAAATAACAAATTAGCCAGGCGTGGTGGTGTGCATCTGTGGTGCTAGCTACTTGGGAGGCCAAGGCAGGAGGGTTGTTGAGCCTGGGAGTTTGAGGCTGCAGTGAGTCATGATCTTGCCACTGTATTCCAGCCCAGGCAATAGAGCAGGAGACTCTGTCTCAAAAACAAAAACAAAAAAAAAAAAAAAGAAAGAAGGAAAACAGAAAGAAACACTATAGGAAGGGATCCCTCATGCCCCCTTGGAGGGATGTTTGATGAGTTGCAGCTGTCTGATGATGAATTGGGACTAAAATTTTGATGTAAGTCACACAGTGGAATTCTCAGGTGGATTGGAGATGGCCTCATGGAGAACATGGTCATTGATCTGAGGCTTAGGGGAGTGGGGAACAACGGAGCAGGAGGACATTTCAAGTAGAGTGGAAGTAGGTTGCGCAGGAAGATGCAAGACGAATGGAAGGGCATGCGTCTCTCCCAGGCACGGTAGCATGCTAGGGGCTGCTTTTCAAACAGTAAGTAGTTCTCTGATACAGAAGGCATAGCCTTGCTCTAGAACCCTAGGGCTTTTTCCTCTGACTGTCCTATGGGGGCTCACCTGAGCATCTATACCCACCTTGGACACTTCCGGCACCATGGGGTCTGCTGGTCATATGATCAAAGAGACCGGGCCCTTACACCATGGACTGGACCTGCTGTAGAGGCCTCCCTTGCTCTGGCCTGATTAAAAACCACCAGTCTCCTGAGCACCCGATAAACTAGTCCGAGCAGCACTCCCCAATGTGGTGTACACTGCCTCACCTCCAAATTCCAAAGAAACTTACCAAGGGTTGTGCTGCTGTCTTAGTGGTAGGGGTTTGAGCTGCAACACTTTTCCAGCATTTCCCAGAGCACCAGATCCCTGAATCTTCATGAAATTTACCGTGCACTCTCTGCCATTTGTGCTTGGGGAAAGTTGAGAGGGAGAAGTCTAGGAGGCAGGCTAATGCCAGATCAGAGAAGCGTTGAATGTCCTATTAAGGCACTTAGCAATGGGGCTTGGGGAACCAACAGGACTGAAGACCTGCTCTGGGCCAAGCAGCTTGCTTTTCTCTTCACATCTTGCATAATCCTCTACATCCCTACAGATGAGGAAACTGAGGCTGCAAGAGACCAACTAGCTAGGTAAGAGAATAGCTAAGGGCTGGAGGCAGGAACAGGGCTGGTTTCACGCATGTGCTGCCTGTGTAGTCACAGAGGACCTTGTTGATCAGAGGGGTCCTACATTTGGTTTAATGGTCTGCTGCCACCATTTTGAAATTCTTAATGATTTCTGAGCAAGGAGTCTATGTTTTTACTTTGTGCTGAGCTCCACAGATGATGCAGCTGGTTCTGCCCAGGAGTGACTCATTCTGAGACGTGAAAGACAGCCTGTGGTCAGGAGCATGGGATCTGGCTACAAATACACTTGTGAAAGAATCATGGTTCTTCCAGTTGGGCCCAACCACTTCACCTGTCTAAGCCTCAGTTTCTTAATCTGGGAGATGGGGCTAGTTTTGATACTTGCCCCATCATAGGGTTGCTGTGTGGGCTGAATGAAGCAATGTGGGTAAAGCACTCAGAATCATACCTGTACAGGTGAGTGTTCAACGTGTTGGCTATTGCGGTTGATCTGGATCTCCTAAGACTACGATTTTTTAATAGCACGTCCCACCCCAGTATTTGCACCTTGTGGTTAATGAGTACTTCCATGACAAGCACTCCCTGACTGAAATCCGAGAGAGTCTTCTGGACTTGCTTGGAGATGTGTTCTTTGTGGTCCCTGGGCTGATCACAGCTCGGTATCACCGACGTGAGTCTCTGAGCATCCCGCTCCAGGAACACAGCCCAGCAAAGCTGGTGGACACGGAGATCCATGTTGTCTACTGACTGGCTGCCTCCTCTGCCTCTGCTCCCTCGTGGGGAGGGCTTTCCCAGGTGTGTCTCGATGGAACCGTGCTATGGTGACCTGCACCATTCACCTGCCTTTCCGAGTTTGGGAATGTTGATCAGTTGTTGTTTCTGTTCCTTCCCCTTCTTCAGGACCATGTAGAAAATATCTCCCTATAATTTTCTGGGGGCCATTCCCCCCAATTTTTTCTTTTTAGAAATGACTTCTCCAACATCTTAGCCATACATAGTAATGGAACAAACATCTTAGCTATAAGGAGTCATGGAACTCCTAAAGTAATATACTTTAAGTCAACAATTTTAAAGGCAGCCAAATACTCCATCTAATGTATAATATTAGATTCCACATTGTTCTCAAGTGCACATGCAACATCTTTCAGAATAAATCATATGTTAGGTCACCAAACAAATCCCAATAAATGTAAAAGGATGGAAATCACACAGAGTATCTTCTTCAACCACAAGGGAATGAAATTAGAAATAACAAAAGGAAATCTGGAAAATTCATAAATATTTATAAATAAAATGGCATACTCTATGTTAAATTTTAAAAGTTATGGTTAAATATGCTTAATAAAATATTTGCCAGTTGAGCCATTTTAAGTGTATAGCTCAGTGCCATCAAGTACATTCATATTGTTGTACAACCATCACCACGATACAGCTTCAGAACTTTTTTATCATCCCGAACTGAAACTCGGAACCTGTTAAAAACAACTCCCCACCCCTCCTTCCCCCAGACCCCAATAGCCACCATTCTGCTTGCTGTCTCTATGACTGGCTTTTTAGTTACTTAGTGATTTTAGTTACTCAATGTAAATAAAATCACATGATATCTGTCCTTTTGTATGGCTTATTTCAGGCAGCATAAGATCTCAGGGTTTCTATATGTTGTACCATACATCAGAATTGCCTCCTTTTTCAAGCCTGAATAATGTTCCATTGTACGTCTGTATCACATTTTGTTTATCCATTTATTCATTAATGTACATTCAGGTTGTTTCTACCTTTCGGCTATTGCTCAATGAACAGTTGGTTGTTGGCCACAGCTGGCTATTGACTATAATGCGGCAATGAGCACAGTTGTAGAAATAATCTGTTCGAGCCCCTGCTTTCAGTTATTTGGGGTATGTGCCAGAGGTAGAATTGCTGGATTATATGTAACTCTATGTTTAACTTTTGGAAGAACTGTCATGTTGCTCTCCATTGTTCTGCGCCATTTCACATTTCTACCAGCAATGCACGGGGATTGTAATTTTTTTGACATCTTCACCAACATTTGCTATTTCCTGTTTTTGTTGTTTTTAAATAACAACTATTCTAATGGGTTTGAAGTAGTATCTCATTATGGTTTTGATTTGCATTTTCCTAATTATTAGGGATATTGAGCATCTTTTCATGTGTTCATTGGACAACTCTATATATGCTTTTGGAGAAATGTGTATTCAAGACCCTTGCCCATTTTTTAGTTGAGTTTTTTGTTGTTGAGTTTTAAGAGTTCCTTATATATTGTAGAATATTAATCCCTTATGAGATATATGACTTGCAAATATTTCCTCCTATCTGTGGGTGGCCTTCTTACTTTGTTGATAATGTACAAAAATTGCTCAACAGTTTCAAATTTTGATGAAATATAATTTATCCACCTTTTTGTTGATTGTGCTTTTGGTGTCATAGCTAAGAATCTATTGCCAAATTCAAGGCTATGGAAATTTATCAGCATATTTTCTTATAAGAGGTTTACAGTTTTAGTCTTACATTTAGGTCTTTGATCCATTTTGAGTTGATTTTTCTATATAGTATGAGGGAAGAATCTATCTTTATTATTTTGCCTATGCTATATACTAGGTGGCTATAATATTTTTTAAAAGAAAAGGAATAAGAACAAGTGTGAAGGGTCTAGAGAAACCAAAACCTTCATACACTGCTGTTGGGAACATAAGACAGTGCAGCCACTGTGGGAAACAGTTGTGGCTGCTCCTCAAAAGGTTAAACATAGAGTTTCCATATAAACTAGCAAATCCAGTCCTAGGGGTGTACTCAAGATAACTGAAAACAGATGTTCAAACAAAAATTATATGTGAATGTTCATAACACCTTGTTCATAATAGGCCAAAATGGTAACAACCTAAGTGTTCATCCACTGATGAATCGACAAACAAAATTCTGTATATACTTAACAATGGATTATCATTTTGCCATAAAAAGAAATGAAATACGGATGCATGCTACAACACAGATGAGCCCTATAAACATTATGCTAAGTGAAAGAAGTCAGGCACAAAGGGCCACATGTTGTATGATCCCATTTCTATGAAATGTCTAGATTAGGCAAATCCATAGAGACAGAAAGTAGAATTGTGTTTTCCAGAGGCAGAGAAGAGGGGTCAGTGGGGGTGACTGTTTAATGGGTCTGGGGTTTCTGTTTGGGATTATGAAAATGTTCTGGACTTAAATAGTGGTGACGGCTGCACAATGTACTAAAGATCACTGAGTTATATACTTTAAAATAAAGTGGCAGATTTCACTTAGGTACATTTTGCCTTAAAAACTTGAAAATGAGAAGGCAAACCACAGACTGGAAGAAAATATTCATACTACAAGTATTTCGTAAAATAATCATATCCAGAATAGAAGAGCTCTTACAGTTCAGTAATGAAAAGAAAGTATTTTCCAATAATGGGTAGAAGACTTGAACTTGAAAAGACACCTCACAAAAAAAGTTTCAAAGTCCATGAAAAGGTACCCAGTCATCAAAGAAATGGAAAATAAACTAAAATGAGGGAACCATTTCTATCTAGTGAAATGGCTAAAATAAAAATACAAACCATACCAAGATGAATTGCCAAGAATGTGGAATCTTCAGAATATGGAACGTTCTCATGTACTTCTCGTGGAAAAGTAAAATGGTGCAACTCTAGAAAGCTGGTAGTTTATTGAAAGCCAAACATACACCTATGTTGTTAATCATTCTGCTCGTAAGCATTCACTGAAGACAGGTTAAGGTGTATGTCCTTACAAAAGACTTGTATAGACTAGGCATGGTGGCTCATGCCTGTAATCCCCGCACTTTGAGAGGTCAAGGTGGGTGGATCAATTGGGGCCAGGAGTTTGAGACTAGCCTGGGCAACACGGTGAAACCCGTTCTCTACAAAAAACATACAAAAATTAGCCAGGTGTGATGGTGGGCATCTGTAGTCCCAGCTACTCGAGGGTGGGGACTGAAATGGGAGGATTGCTTGAGCCTGGGAGGTTGAGACTGCAGTGAGCTGTGATTGCACCGCTGCATTCCAGCCTGGGTGACAGAGTGAGACCCTATCTCAAAACAACAACAACAACAACAACAACAACAAAAAACAAACAAAGAAAAAAGACTTGTACATACATATTCACAGCAGCTTTAATAATAGTGCCATATTGGAAACAACCCAAATGTCTATCATAGACACCAGAGAAATAAACTGTGGTAAAATCTTGCACTAGCATACTCGGTGATAAAAAGGCATGAACTGTTGATCCACCTGATAACATAGATGAATCTCAAAAACATTAGGTTGAGCAGAAGAAGCTGTAGAGTACACAACAGAGTACATATTGTATTATTCCATTTGTGTGGAGTTCGAGGATCGGTGAAATGAATCGATGGTGATAGGAATGAGTATGGCTTTTTCTTGGGAGAGTGATTAGAAAGGGACCTCTCTGGGTGAAGGAAATTCTCTGTATCCTGACTGACTGGGTTGCTGGTTACATAAACACATTTGTAAAAACTCCTCAAACTCTACGCTTAAGATCTGTGCTTTGTGCTGTCCGTAAGCGGTACTTCAATTAAAGGAGAGAGAATAAGGGGAGAGGAAGTGGAGACAGTGTAAGTATAGGGCAACTGTATTTTGAGGTCTTCCTGGGAGGAATGCAGAGAAATGAGCCAAGTAATTAGAAGCAAAATTGAAACTGCGTGTGTGTGTGTGCACCTGTGTGTGCTCATGCATGTGTTCCCATGTCTGCATGTGTACATGCCCATGTGTGTTGGAAATTACAGAGCAAAGACCTTCAGTAGAAGACAAGTGAAAGAATGTAAGATAAATATACATGGATTGTCTTGAAACCAGAAATTAGCCTTTTTTTGTTGGTCTCCAGACGATTGAACCAGGGTCAATGAGAGAAAGTCCCAACAAGGTACATCTTGGCTGAATAGAGAGGACTTCTTTTGAGAAGTAGAACTATTGTCTTCTCAGACATGAGCTATTCATCACTAGGGATGTGAGCACTGCTGTAGCAGAAAATTCCAGCCTCGAGTGAGGAAGGGGGAAGTGAGGCTGGCTTAGGTAGCCTCTTGTCTCTGAGCTGTCCCACCCCTGGATCTATACATCCAAGACTAGATAGGTGGGGATGCAGTGGCCGCTCCCTGCTCCACGCTGCATGCATGCCTGACCCTCCCTGACCCTCTGTCAGATGCTGGAGCACCTGTCTACTTCTACGAGGTTTGGCACCGGCCCCAGTGCTTTGAAGACACGAAGCTAGCTTTTGTCAAAGCCGACCACGCTGATGAAGTCCGTTTTGTGTTTAGTGGTGCCCTCCTGAGGGGAGACATTGTTGTGTTCGGTAAGGGACTGGCCACTCCCCACAGTTCACATGAAGCCCTCTGCTTACCCCACCTCTGTGCAAGAGCCCGGAGGATTTTAGGGTTGGCATTTAATCACCTCTCTGGTTTACAGGCAGACATAACCTTTCTCTGGAAAATGCACTCACTTCTATTTTTAGAAGCCAAGATGAAAAAGCGCTGTGGCAGTTGCTTGATGAGGGCTTCTCTTTGTACCGAAACCCGAAGGTGTGGCCACTTCAGGGCACTCGAGCAATCTAAATAATTAAAATATATATATGTTAGAACCATTTTCTCCCTTTTCTTTGACCACTGGTCTTACCCTCCCTCCCCTTCCCAGAAATCCCATGAGGCCACAACCTGGGGCTTTAGGAGGCAAGGACCATGTTTTTCATAATTCCAGCTCAAAGTGGTCTGCACCCAGATGAGTGCGTGTAAATGCTTGTGCACTGTTACTTGTGATGTTAGCTCATTTATTCTTAAATTTATAACATACCTGGTGCCTAAAATAAACCAATCAGATGAGGTTATCAGTAGAAAAAAATTACAGGGAAAATTACACACAGGAGCAATCACTAAAATATTTAGTTTAAAACATTACAAAAACAGGCTCTTAACTTATTCACACTGGCCTCTTGACCACAAGGCCAGAATGTTCTATACAGAGTGTGTTTGTGCACTCTGGTTTATTCATTATTTCAGTTTTTCATTCTCATCCTACAACACAGATAATAATAGAATTTCCTTCCTCTTAGGTTGTCAGAAGGATTAAATGAAATAAGCCCCATAAAGTATAGAGGGAATACCTAATAAATGCCACTGTTATTACTCATCAGCCATTCCCGAGGCCATTCTATGTAATGGTACATGGACTCCCTAAATTGGAAAAAGTGAACAACATATGTATCAAAGGGTTAAATTCCTTGATGTCTAAAGAGCTCGTAAAATTAATAAGAAAAGAATAACCTAATTGAATACTGGGTAACAGATATGAACAGTTTATGGAAAAAGAAACACAACCTCTCTCATAACAAGGGAACTGCAGACCGACCTTAGCTGAGGAATTATGTTTCAAGAATCAAGGTCGGAAAAAACAAAGCACTTAAAATAATGTATGCAAGCAGGCATGAGAAACAATTTTATACATTAATAGAGAAGTCTGTTGACATTTAAAATGCACGTAAGGCTGGGCATGGTGGCTCACACCTGTAATCCCAGCACTTTGGGAGTCCGAGGTGGGAGGATTGCTTGAGTCCAGGAGTTCCAGAGCAGGTTAGGCAATGTAGTGAGGCCCCCTCTCCACAAAAAATTAAATAAATAAACAAATGAGCCAGGCATGGTGGAACATACCTGTAGTCCCAGCTACTCAGGAGGCCGAGGTGGGAGGATCACCTCAGCCCAAGAGTTTGAGGCTGCAGTGAGCTGTGATCATGCCCCTGCACTCCAGTCTGGGCAACAGAGTGAGACCCTGTCTCAAAAATTGTTTTTATTTTCATAAAATAAAAAAATGCATGTAGTCTTAGCCAGGCATGGTGGCTCATGCCTATGAAGCCAGACCTTTGGGAGGCTGAGGCAGGAAGAATTGCTTGAGCCCAGGATTTGGAGGTGGCTGTGAGCTCTAATCATGACACTGCACTTCAGCATGGGTGACAGAGTGAGACTCCATCTTTATAGAAATAAATAATCTAGAATAAAATGTATGTAGTTTTTAGCCTTGCAATTCTATTTCGAGAGTTTTTGTGTAATTATACTTCCACATGTGCAAAAGTATACGTGCATACTAAAATATTGCTTTTACTACCAAAAGATTGGAAACATGACACATAAATTATGATTATATATAATTGCATATAAATATATATTTATATAGTACGTGTTCATAAAACAACAAATGGCAGTTTAATAGGTGACAAGTCCTATACATGAGATAATTTTAATAGAAAGAACAATATGTAGAATATGTATTCAGTCTCCTGCCGGATGTGTAGAAAGGTGTCTGCGTACACCTTGGTACCTGCAGAGCCTGTCTCTGGGAGGGTGCCTCTGAGGCTCATCACTGGGTGTCTGGAGGGAAGAGATGAAAGGGAAACATTTTCATTGTGTATTAGATGCCTTTTCTGCATTTTGGACTTTGCACTTTTTAAAGAAAGAAATACAGAAAATAATTGTAAAAATGTGTGCGGGAGGAGGGAGGCAGAGGGAGAGAGAAAAGGAAAAGAGAGGAAAGAGAGAGAGAAGGATGAGAGAGAGAAAAAAGAGAAGGGAGAGAGAGGGAGAGAGGAGAAAAAGAGCGGGAAGAGAGATGGAAGAGAGAGATGGGGAGAGAGAAAAGAGAGAAGGAGGGAGAGCAAAAGAGAAGGAAGAGAGAGGGAAGGAAGAGAAAGAGGGAAGAAGAGAGGAGAGAGAGGGAGAGAGAGAAGAAAAGCGAAAGGGAAGAGAGAAGAGAGAGATGGGGAGAGAGAAGGAAGAGAGGAAGGAGAGAGAGGGAGAGGAAGAGAGAAGGAAATGAGAGGGAAGACAGAGAGAGGGAGAGAGAGAAAGAATGGAGATAGAAGTAGAGGAAAAAGAGAGAAGGGGGGAAAACAAAGAGACAGAGAGAGGGAGCAAGCTGCTCTGTGTCCCCAGGGAAACTGCGGCCTCATGGGACTGTCTGCAGGAACACGGGGTGGCCAGGGAAGATGTGTGTTCAGCTTCCACCATTTGGAAGCCACGGTTCCTTGGGAAGGTACCAGTTGCTCTGAGCCTCCCTTGGTATCTGCATGTATAAAATAGGTACAGCGTCTTAGTAGGTTTGTAAGGATCCAATGGGAGAAGGGGCGTGAAAGAGATTCATCAAATACAAGGCACTCAGGGCTTCCCAGCCTCACTGAGAGCCTCAGTGTTTTGTGATTATCTTCTTCAGGAGGAGCCACAGAGGAGGAGAAGTTGCTGAGCCAGAAGGTGATGAAATACTGGGCTAACTTTGCTCGAACCGGGTAAGTAAACCTCCCAGTCTCCCCCACACCAGGGCCTGGGGTGTGAAGAGGAAAATCTCACCCCTGTTTCTGCTCTCCCTTCCAGGAATCCTAATGGGGATGACCCGCCCCTGTGGCCGGCCTATAATCTGACAGAGCAGCACCTGCAGCTGGACTTGAACAAGAGCCTCAGACAGAGGCTCAAAGAGCAGCGGGTGCAGTTTTGGACGAGCACCATCCCCCGATCCCGTCTGCCTCTGACATGCTCCACGGTCCTCTTTCCTCCTTAACCTTCCTCTCTCTCCTCCAGCCTTTCTTTTTCTCTTGTGCTCCTTGAGAAGTTATCTTTTTGTGATTTTGGTT
The DNA here is from genome assembly GCF_049354715.1 of Callithrix jacchus. Lineage (NCBI taxonomy): Eukaryota > Metazoa > Chordata > Mammalia > Primates > Cebidae > Callithrix > Callithrix jacchus. The sequence continues at coordinate 13,720,414 of NC_133521.1, read as the reverse complement.
TTCCTTCTCCTCCTGCAGTTTTTCCCGCGACCATTAGCTTCTTTCCGAGTTCAGCTGCTTTCTATGGGGATCTTTGCAGAACAAGCTGCTTTCGCTGATATTTTATGGACTTAGGAATGATCTTTATGGAATTCTTTTCAACATCAAAAAATGCCATTTGTCTTAGAAGGCAACAAGATTTCTTCACTAAATTTTGAGGAGGGCTGGCCTATTAGTTGTCATAATAATGGTCTTGTAACTCATATGAACTAAAATCAGAATGTAAAATATGTATAAGGGGGCAGAATTTAATTCTCTGTGGATAACTCTTCCCCCACCCCCAGAACTCACTTTCTATCAGAGAAGGTGTCTGTGTATTTGCCCAAACTGTGAGTCCTCCAACCCCAACCCACAGGGGCTTCAGTCACAAGCCTAGTATGGATGTCTTGGACATCACGGGTTTGAGCTGAATCTCTTCTCTGGCTCAATGAGATGTGTGGGTGACAGAGTATCCTTAGCCATGGAAAGCTGACATCATCCAAAATAAAAAATTTAGAAGTGAAATTCCAGGTGTCAAGGATCAGATCAGCAACGCCCAGAAGAAATGAAGCTTCCCTGATGGGGTCAAGATAAAGCTACCATTCCATCAATCTACACTGGCTGGACGTGGTGTCTCACACCTATAATCCCAGAATTTTGGGAGGGTGAGGCAAGTGGATCACCTGAGGTCAGGAGTTCAAGACCAGCCTCGTCAACATGGTGAAACCCTGTCTCTACTAAAAAAGAAATACAAAAATTAGCCAGGCGTGGTGGTGTGTGCCTGTAGTCCCAGCTATTCAGGAGGCCGAGGTGGGAGAATTACTTGAACTCAAGAGGTGGAGATTGCAGTGAGCAGAGGTTGTACCACTGTACTCCAGCCCGGACAGAACGAGAATCTGTCTAAAAAAAAAAAAAAGATAAGATAATAAATAAAAAACAAATCTGCACTGAGCACCTGATGTATACCAGGCATGTCTTCACCGGGGATACGACAGTGAGAAAAGTTTGGCTGCTGCCAAAGAGTGAGCAAACGGACATTCAGCAAACATTCACAGAAGTGGGTATCTCATACTGTAAATTTGATAGGTGTGACTCAGGAGAATCAGCTGTTTTAAGAAAGTGTAACAGAGAAAGCCTAAGTTAGATTACCGTCGTAGGAGACTCTCTCTGGAGAAGTAGCATTTACATTAAGAAAGGACAAATCAAAGTTAGTCACAGGGTAGAGAGAATGTTAAATGCCATCTTTCGAAGGATGCCCTCTTACTTTGTATAGCCATGTAATCCATATTATATCCACATAATTCACCAGGGTAATTAGTTTTTCTTCGTGATGGCTTCAAGATTACATGAGATGCGTTGAATAGAAGGGTTTCTGAGATGCCAGTAACTCATCCGGATGAGAGATCTCCAACTCGGAGCCTGAATCTGACTCCCTGAAGTGTTTGTTTGGCCCACACAACGTGAAACGTGTTTGGAATTTGTTGCAGCAAATTTTAAATTAGGAAAATCTCACATTAAATGGCATATTTCTAGCTTCTTCAGGTAAAAATAATAACAAGAAAACCCAGAAGATATTATTACAGAGCTGCACTCCCACCTGATACCCAGGGCTTCTCGCGGTCCACACGGCACCTTTTATGCAAATTAGAAGGTGCCCTTTCCTTAAAACCGTCTACAGACATCTTCCAGGAAAGCACCATGGATAGATATCTGCATCTATGATGCAAATGACACCTCTTCTAAAGTGTTACTCTTCCGCAGTGCAACTGTCTCAGCAAAGACAGAGAAATCAGCAGGAACTGAGTGGTGGCTATCTCATTTACAGAGGCATACGTTCTCAACTTGCCACAGTCTGCACCGTTCTTTGTGCTCTGCCTGGTCCATTTTACTCATTGATATTACCCAACCTCTGAAGGTGTTTAGGTTTGGGCCCTTGACCTCTCATTTCATACTGAACCTCAGAGAGGTCAAAAGATTCAACTGAGATCACTCAGCCAGTGTGCAGTGTCAGCAAGTTAGCAGTAAGTCAAAACTAGGCACTTAAGGCTCTTGTCACTTCAGGGAAGGACTCTTACTGCCGTACAGCTACCTCTCCCACCAGATGGTCCAAGGCCTTCGGTTGTCTCTGGCTCAGGTGGTTGTGGGAGGGGTGGATCAGAGATGCTTTGGGCCACTTTACGGCTCTAGGCCACATGCAAGCAAGCTGGAAACTGAATTGCCTCTGCAGCTGCAGAAGACTAATTTCTATATTGATATTTGGAAAAGCTAACAGCTAGAAAACACCACTCAACTCATTTTTAAAAATACGATCATATTAAATGACATTACACACATCATTTATATATTGCTCCCAGTGCCAGAATCCTCGAATACGGTTCTAATTTTGGTAGCTCTCTTGCTAAGGGGAGCACATTTTTACATTATCCAGATATAGGGCCCTCTTTCCTTCTCCTTCTGTCCACATGCAATCAGATGCTTTGTGGAGTTGAAGTTGACATTTATTTAAATGCCACTTGGTGCCTGGTTTTTCCCCCTTTAATTTAGGGTTTCCTATCTGGGGTGTAAGTAAAAGAATCACTTGGAGGGCTTTTCCAAAGTGCCAATGGCCAGGCCACTAGCCAGTTAACTGGAAGCAAAATCTCCTTGGATGGGACCTAGAAGTCTTTTCAGTTTTCAGGCATTTTAATGGTACTCCTGATTGAGAACCACCAGGTCTTCAAAGTGTGGCATATGTATTTTTCAAGCTCCTAGAGGCTCTCCAAAGCAAACAGAAATCTGCTGTACTCTGCCTGGTGTTGATGTGTCACAGTCTTTTTAGCCATTAGTCTGATCCTGGATATTTATGGAAATAATTTGATGAGCAATGTTGGGAATGAATACTTCTTTTTTTTCTTCTTTGAGACAGAGTCTTACTCTGTCACCCAGGCTAGAGTGCAGTTGTGCCATCTCTGTTCAACTGCAACCTCCACCCCAATACTTTTATTTTAAAATATTATTTATGGCACCCAGGTTTGCATAAGATGGACTGGGTCAATGGCCATGCCCTTTATAAATCACCATTCTTAAGTTCTACAAATTCACTTTCCTAAAGAGCCAAATCACATCCTACTCACAGGCAATGAGGGTACACATCATTTTCTTTCTTTTCTTTTCTTTTCTTTTCTTTTCTTTTCTTTTTTTTAAATGAGATGGAGTATCCCTCCATTGCCCTGGCTGAAGTGCAATGGCACAATCTTGGCTCACTGTGACCTCTGCCTCCTGGGTTCAAGTGATCTTCTGCCTCAGCCACCTGAGCAGCTGGGATTACAGGCGCATACTATCATGCCTGGCTAATTTTTGTATTTTTAGTAGAGACAGGGTTTCACCACGTTGATAAGGCTGGTCTCGAACTCCTGACCTTGTGATCCACCTGCCTTGGCCTCCCAAAGTGCTGGGATTACAGGCATGAGCCACTGTGCCCCAGTCATCATTTTCACAATCACTTCTAATTTTCCACCATTGCAAAAACATAAAATATTTCATCACTTTCCTATTGTAAAACAAACAATTTATTTTTCCAGAACCCACTGACTCCCTCCCCTACCCCACTTTTTTTTTCCCCAAACAATCTTGGACCCTATCCATTAAATCAAATCAAAGCAAAACTTTAGGTTCAAACCTGTCTTCACCTGTGAATTTCCTAATGTCCAGCAGAGGGCACCATTATCACAAAGGAAAAATGCTTCTCCCTACTCTGAGGCTCCTGGGATGCTGGTGGTGGTGTGACATGGCCGAACTTGGACTGAAAATAACACCATGCAAAATAGTTAAATTATATGCAAACCAATACAAAATAGTGTTATCTTCTTCCTCTGTAACATTTGGAAAGAGGAAAAGGTACAATTTACATCTTGAAAAGTCTGACTGAAAAGACAACTCACTAGCAGAACAGGAGGTGGGGCCAAAAATTTTTCCTTTTTCTACTTCTTGAATTTTCCCATTAAGTCTCCAGGAGCCTGCCTCAGAGGGACATCAGGGATTTCCTCTCCTTGGACCAACTTGGTCCATATTCCCCCTGGGCAGGGTTGCAGGGGAGGGAGTGTGGGAAATGCACTCAGGCCCAGTACCTGGGCAGCTGCCTCACCTGGTTTTGCCCCAGGTAAAGCAACTACAAGACGAGCCTCCCTTCCCCCAGCAGGAACAGATCCCACTCAGTCCTGCCTTGTGTGCTCTGCTAAAAGTTTGCACCAAGAGTGTGCCTCATTATTCCCTGGGACAGGAAGGGCTGGGGAGAGAAAAACCTACCTTGCCACTTGATTGTGTCAAAATACGAGGGAATTCATTGCAAAGAGCTTGCTGTGCTCCATAAATGGGGTGGAGCTCAAGCCTGAAAGTATAGGATGGGTAGGAAGGGGGATGGCCAGCCACAGCGTGACCCTGAGCAGTGGCGGTAAGGGGGCCAGCCCACAGGCAGCAGGGCTGGTGTTGGCAAGGTTGCTGGAGCACACCTTGGGTGCCTGGGGGATAGCTTTTCTACCTTGACCTGTGGCAAACAGACTTCTCTCTTTACAGGAAGATAATGCCGTAAAATGTGAATCAATCTATCTTCTATCTAATTTGTGCTCTATTTACCTCCTGAACTTCTCACGTGTGAGACCACATTTATTGAATATATGCTTCAGGTAAGTTGCATTTGAATTTCTCTTAGTACATATGACAAAGTCCTGATTAAAATCATTGCTGCATTTGATCATTTACATTCTGTCCTGTAACTATAATTTATATGACCACCAGTAATTTTATCTGTATCAATCTTGTCTCCTGTATTAGATAATAAGTTCTTAAGGCCTGGTATAAATATTTAAGTTTTTAAATTGAATATAACATACATATAATAAAATATATATGTATACATACATACATCCACACAAATACACACATGCAATGTATATATTATGACTTGATAATTTCACTAAGGTGACTGTGTAATTAGGACCCAGATCAAGACACAATGTTAGCAGCATCCTAGAAGCCATATGGAGCTCAATTCCAGGCCCTGCTCCCTGCTCCCTCATTGCCTATCTACCCAAGATTGTCACCACTGCTTAATCAACTGAAAGTCGCGTTTGTATAGTTCTCGAGGCTAGAAGCTCCAGATCAAGGTGCCAGCTGACTCATTTCCTGGTGAGGGCTCTCTTCCTGGCTTGTAGACAGCTGCCTTCTCACTGTATCTTACGTAGCCTTTCTTCTGTGCATGAGCAGAGAGACAGAGAGAGAGAGAGGAAGAGAGAGAGAGCGAGCGAGAGGAATTTTGGGGGGAACATAATTCAGTCTATAATAGATAGTCTCTAGTTTTAGATTATTATAGTGTTGTTATGAAGAATATTCTAAGACATATCTTTTAGTGACCACATGAGTGCATTTCTCTTGGATATATACCTTAGAGTGGCTTTGCTGGGTCAGAAAAGCTTCAGGTATCAGCTTTAGTAGTTGCTCCTGAAAGTGTTTTAGAGTCGTTGTACCGGGTTGCACTCCTGCCAGCAGACTAAGAGATGTACCATATTGTTGTTAATGCTTGATGTGGTGGTTAATTTTAGGTGTCAACTAGACTGGATTGAGGGGTGCCTAGATGGCTGTGACACATTGTCTCAGGTGTATCTATGAGGATGTTTCTAGAGGGGACTCATGTATGAGTCAGTTGATCTTGGTGCAGTCCAGCTTTCTGGAGAAGCTTACATGATTTATGCTTGCTGAGTCCTGTGTAATCCCAAAGCTAAGCTTTCACAAGCATAGGACGTAGGCACCTTTGAAAAGGGGTTTACCTTTGACCCTCCTGATGAGAGTGTAGGAGGCTCCCCTTGAGATTACCCATGTGTCCCTTCAGATGGCTTGGCTGCTTCTGCCAGGCTCCACTTTCTGAAATGCTCTTTCATCGTGTCAGTCCCAGGATTAAAGCCTTTCGGAGTCTCCCCATTATCCAGGGATGAAGCCTCTGCCCTCCATTCACGCTTCCAGTCCAACTGCCCTCCCCAAGAAGCCCCTGTACCAATGCTCGTTTCTTCTCTGCCTCACCAAATTTTGCCCATCTCTCAATAACCAGTACCATTAAGAGATATCACAGTTTTAGGCATTAACATATATAAACATTGATAGTTCTCAGAGCAAGAAAATGCACAGAACGTGCCTCCCTATGGGAGGCCACTCTATTCATCTGGATGTTTATATCATCTGTAGTTTGAATTTACAAGGCTCTTTCCAGATTATAATTCAATCTTAACTTTTCTGAGTCTAAATTTTTACATTACTTTCTGAATCATCTTTTTCCCCATTTTATTCTTAACAGGCTAAAGGAAGCCTTAATAGGGTAGCTCTAATGAGTAGGATCTGGGTTTATAATTAGGCTTTTGTGATTTGAATCAAAGAAATACAAAAACTTACTGTTTGTCAGAGTGTAGTGCACGTATTTTCGGAGTTAGGCCAGATTACTTTAGATGGCGTACAAACTGTAAGGCACGTATATAAAGGTTGTATATTTATATTGCTGTGTATTAGGAAAAAAAAAACCTTACTATCAAGTCCATGGTTTAACGGATGTTACCTGTGGCAAGGATTGCTGGCAGTCTATTAAACTCTGTCCCACCTTCCTTGGTACATAGCCAGATTACATTTTCCAGCCTTGGTGGCAATTAGATTGATCATGTGAATAAGTTGTCACCAATAGACGCTGAGTGGGAGGCAAGAGTGCCCCAGCCAGACCTGGCCCATAAAATGCACCACGGTCACACTTCTGCTCCTTCCTCTTCCAGGTGACAGGGAATTGACACCTATGGCAATTTTAGAAACCATGAGTTAAGGATTGCAAAGCGACCATAGTCTAGACCAGGAGTGAGTAAACTGCAGCCTACGGGCCAAATCTGACCCACCGTCTTTTTAAAAATAAAGTTTTATTGAAGCATAGCCATGCTCATTTGCATAGATATTATTTACAGGCTGCCTTTGCTACCACAGCAGTTGCCACAGACAGCCCATGACTTGCAAAGCCCAAAGTACTACCTATTTGGCCCTTTATAGAGAAAGTTTGCCAACACCCTAAGATCTTTGAGTGACCATATGGAAGACAGCCACCTTGTTGACCTGAACGACACTCTAGTCCTTTACCTAAGTGAAAAATAAGCCACTGAAATTCTGAGGCTGTTTGCTACCCTAGTTTCCCCTAATCTCACTAATAATTCTTGCTTAGCAGTCACAGGGTGATTGCCTGATGAATGTACATGGCCTGATTTCCAGTTGTTTGAGCCACCGACAGTGACTAGTTATGCCCACAGCCTCACCCATCACAATCTGCAAGATCATGAGCCAGAAATGGGTTTCAGAGGCTTCAGCCAGACCAGGACAAAACCTAGGAGTTCTTTCCTCTACGATCCACCGCCAGGCCAGAATTTCCTCCAGATGATCTGACCAGTCAACCAGGACCTGATTGACCCCAGGGAATCTGACCCCCTAGTTATAACACAACACCACAAGCCTGGGAAGGTGTAAACATAATACAATTCCTGCCAAACGAACTGAATGATAACAGGGAGACATTGCCTGAGGCTCAAGAAAATGAATTTGGTGACGACGAACCTTGCCAAAGCCAATTCCTTGTCACCTACCTGGTGGTCACGATGGCGAAGGCTGTCCCTGCTTTCATGTAACTAACTGCCATTCAATGGTTCACTTTTCCCATTGAGAGCTTTTTTTTTCAGTTATACACTTTTGTAAACTAGCAGTGTTTTTACTGGCATTCCTTTATGTACTTTTTTAGTTTTACCATCATTTTAATTTTAAAAAATACAGACGCACATTTCCCATGTATTCCTCTAATTCATGGCAGATTAAACTGGTCTTGCCCTTACGGAAATGGTATAAAGTCTCCTTTTGCAGTGAGCATGTGGAAGTAAAAAGAGTTACTTCATTTAAAGAAAACTGCCCATAGAAGTGCAGATGATCTGCTGATAAGGCATAAACCATGATATTAGTATGGGAATAACTGAGGCTCCAGAAACACTGCATATCCCTAAGCTGCAGAGGAGGATGTCATAGAATCCTGGATTCATAGAGCGCAGAGCCACAGTGAAGGGTGCATGAAAGGGCACCTCCCCCAGAGCCACCCCGTCTTTCCATAAAGAATCCCCAGTGTCACTCAGTGGACTCTCAGACTTCTGTCTCCCAGTTCAGAGTTCTCCATCACAAAATCTATACCCGATCAATCCCATGGTTCACAGACAAAGCTGAGTGAGGGTCCCAGTGGGACGTGGGCTTGCTGCGGCCCAATGCTGGCTCTAATACGTGCTTTCCATACATCTGCTGAGTATACTGATGGAGGTGAAAAGGTTTGGGGGATTCATTTGAAGCCTCCAGATATGCCCACCCTCCCAAGTCCTACCCAACAGCTTAGAAATTAAGGCCAGTTCCCAGGATTTTACTTTTCGCATCATAGAGTTCCACATGGGAAAACAGAGGGCATTCCTCAGGGAAAAACAATAACTCCAACCAACTGCCACAATAACAGACATATTGCTTACAGCTGAAGTGATGCAGGGGAATTGTATTTATTAAGCAAAAATGAGATCTGTTGTGAGGCTTGGTAGGCTCCAGCCTCACCCATCACAATTTGCAAGGTCATGATGAACCAACACGGGCTTTAGAGGCTTTAGCCAGACCCAGGCAAAACCTAGGAGTGGCCAAAAAATTCTCTGTTTGCAGAATTGGCTAGTGTCACAAGCAGCCATGTGATTGAGCAGTGGATCAGGAGAAGAATTAATCCTTACCTCTTTTATTTTGCATACACAGCACCATCAAGTTTTCACAGGCCAAGAGCCAGGGCTGTTACCCAGGTTGCAAAAGCCAACTGGCTAGGGCAAAAGGCAGGATGGTTAACAGGCATGTGGGTATGTGCTGTGCCGAGTGAGTGGGACTAGCCTTGCTTTCTACTTAGAAGGACCACCCAGATGGTCTCTTGTGGATAGAGATAGGAATGCTTTTTATTAGCGTGGTGTTTATCAACCAGGTTTCTGTCCTGGATAAAAGTAAGGGAGGAACCTTAAAGCTCAGGTCAACCTTTGTAGAATCAAATAGCTCTGGAAACTGATTCTCATGCTGTCACAGCATCCTCATTCCCATCACGGAATGCCCCTCACCAGCCTGCACGTAGCTAGAATGAGTGCTAATGAGCATCCCTTTTTGAATTTGGGGTTCCAGAAGCTTCACTTCAACTACATCCTATGGCCTTGGACAAGAACCCATCAGCAGCTCTGGAACTGTCGCATGCTTTATGGCTACTCGTTACCCAAACTTTTCTTGATGCCAATTATGATCTGGCCTGGACGAGGGCAGGCTTGCCAAGTGACTGGGAAAATACAACATGGCTCCCCAACTACCTGGCTCCCCTCCTTCCCTCCCTCCCTGCCTCCCTCCCTCCCTCCCTCCCTCCCTCCCTCCCTTCCTTCCTTCTTTCCTTTCTTCCTTCTTCTTTCTTTCTTCTTCTTCCATCTTTCTTTTTCCTTCTCCATCTCCTCCTCCTCCTACTTCTTCTTTTTCTTCATTTTCTTCCTCTCCTCCTCCTCTTTCTCTTTTTTCCTCCTTCTCCTCCTTCTCCTTCTTTTTTTCTCTTTCTCTTCCTTTTCCTCTTCTTCTTCAGATGGGGTCTTACTAGAACTCCTCTCTCAAGCAATTCTCCCAACTTGGCCACCCAAAGTGCTAGGATTACAGAGGGGGTGGGGGTTGCCACTGTGCCCAGCCTCCCTGGCCATCTCTAACACTTCAGCCCTACCATTCTCAGCCTGGGTCAGTGAACTGACAAGGCAACTTGCCTTAGATAAGGCTACCAACTAGAACATCTCCCTGATGTATTAAAGCAACAGAAATGGCTGCCAGCCACACTATGCGGGAAGTCAGAAGCCTTGAGTTCTGGTCCTGACTTTGCCACTCAGTTACGGTGTGACCTTAGGCAGTCCCTCCCCGTCTCTGGGCCTTAGATTCTGTTGGGAATGAAGAGTGGAATTGGATTGAGCCTATGTATTAGTCTACTCAGGCTGCCAGAACAAAATGTCACAGACTGGGTGGCTTAAACAACAGAAATGAATGTAAGATGGTGAGATAGCATTAATCTCACAGGGTTATTTTGAGAACTGAGATCCTGCATTCAAAACTCTCAGCACAGCGTTTGCCACACCATAAGGTCTCAGTAAATATTTATCCAATGTATGAAGAAATAAAAGTGGAAAATACAATTAAGTAAAAACACTGACAAGATTACAGCCAGGAAATGGTGGTTGTAATTCTAATTAGATGTATAGTCTTCCAGTATTTTCCTATGCAAATAAAGACATATGACACTAGTAAAATGGGACCATATTATACCCATCTAGATTTTCAAAAACATCTCATATTTTATTGAAATATAAGTCACATACCATAAAGTTCACCTTTTAAAACTGTACAATCTGGTGGTTTTTAGTATATTCCCAAAGTTGTGCTAACATCATCACTATTTAATCCCAGAATATTTTTACCACCCCCAAAGTAAACCTCGTGCCTGTTAATAGTCACTCCTCATTCCCGTCTCTTTCCCCTTCCAAAGGCCCTGGCAACCACTTTCTGTCTCCGTGGATTTGACTATTCTGGAAATTTCATACGAAAAGGATCATACGGCATGTGTCCTTTTGTGCCTGGCTTCTTTGCTTTACCGTGACGTTTTCCAGCTTCACCCGTGCTGCAGTATGTTGTTCCTACGGCTGGATGATATGCCTCTGCACGCATAGACGACACTATTCCCACATTCACCAGGTCATGGACATGTGGGTCGTGTCCACGTTCTGGTACACATTGCTCTTTGTGTACAAGTTTTTGTACAAACCTGCTTTCAGTTCTCTTGGGCAGACACCTAAAAGAGGAATTGCTGGGTCATATGGAAACTTTATGTTCAACTTTTTGAGGAACTGCCTACTCGGCACAACAGCTTATAACCTGTCATTTTCTCCCTTCACAACAGACTCTGGCTGTCTTCGGTGTTAATGAATAGATGTGCACATACTATATTTTGAGTGAATACATCATATTTCCTTAGCCAGCTGAACCAGAGTGTGCATAGTGAATTCCCTATTGTTGGACATTTAATGATCCCATGAAAGAGGCTTTAAGTGACTTCCTTGTGTCCCCAGCAGCTTGTAAATGACAGCTTTCCAGGTGTGCCCAGAGTACGCTGTATCCTCCTGATTTGGTGATTTCACATTGCTTTGACCTTGCCTCTGCTGCTCCTCCGCGCCATCTGTCTTGGCTACCAATGGTGACCCCTTGAGAAGCTGAACCATATCTTTAATTGGCCTTTGTATCCATTATATGTGGCCAGGTGCCAGGCATTTTGGTAAATGTTCACAGAATGGATGGGTACATGGATGGATGGATGATTAGAGCCAGGGGCTTTGGAGAGATGGAATTCATTTTTACATTCTGTCTTAAAATCTCTGCTTTGGAAAGCAGTGAGTTCTCTGACACTGGAGGTGTGCGACAGGAGGCCAGATCAGTGGGCAAGATATTGTGAAGGTATTTCAGGACTCAGAAAGGAGAGTGGATGAAATTTAAGATCGCTTCCAAACTTGAGAGTCTAGAACGCTGTAAAACACAAGCCCTGGGAGCTGAAATGTGTTGCTAAGTTACCCAGCTGAGCTGCGGGGCTGTGAGTAGCTCTAGGACTTTCAAGCTTTTTCTTAGGACCTCAGACCGAAGCTTTTCTTTGCCTAAAAGCATCTGCCTCCTAGCACAGCTTTGGGGGCCGTCACAGCGCACAGAGGTTAGAGTCCTGCAAGGGAGAAACCCTTACGTAACAAGCAGTTGGGCGAGTTTGTAGCTCTCTGTAACCTGAGAGCATAGTCCAGCCTGCTTTGATGAAAGAGGGTAAACTGTGGGTGGGCGTGGCGTGGAGGTCCCAATAGAAGCCCAGGGAGATCTGGGGAAAAGGAGGGCGTTTCTGATATCTGACGATGAGGCAATGTGCAGCACAGGGCAGGGCTGGGCTCTGGGGCTGAACAGCACAGTCCCTCTGAGTTGCACGGAGACCTCGCAGGCCCCGGGAGCTGTCGCCCTTCCAGGATGTGGCTCTGTGCTCTTGTCCTGGCCACCCTCGCCGGTTCCACGACTTGGGGTAGGTCCTTCTGAAATAGAAACATGCGGGACACGTTTGGGAATCCTTGTTCTGGGCGGACGTGGGCTTAGATGCATAGGCACAACAGGTCCGGCTCAGCGGGGTGCGCGCCCTCCGGACTTGGACTTGAACTTGGAGCAGCTGAGCCCGGGCAGCCAGGGCCGTGCGGAGACTCAGGGAGGATGGACACCCTGAGACCGCCCTGCACTGCTCGCCCCCACGCAGGACGGCTACCGGCCAACCTCACACCACACACAGGAGGAATTTAGGCAGCTCAGTTTACTGTCCCCTAATGAGTCAGCCATGGCTGGGTCACGGAGAGCGGCTTAGCAGAATACTAAGAGCATCGAGACCCTGAGCCAGAGTGCGTGGGTTTGAGTGCAGGCTGGGCGCTTCCTCGCTGTGTGTCCTTAGGCAAGGGACTTAGGGTTTTTGTGCTTGGGTAGCCCCCTCTCTGAATTAGAGGTGGCAGTGTTACCAACCTCACTGGACTCTTGTGAGGAGGAATGGGTCGTTGTTTCTAAAGCACTGTGGACAGTGCCTGGTGTGGAGAAAGCACAGAAAAAGAAGTGGACAAATAAAGGTCGTTGTTAAAAAAAAGTAGTGTATGGATAGAAAATATGAGCTGTGGTCAGGCCACTATATCAGGACCTCTTGCCATTAAAAAGACAATTTCTTACGAATGTTCCCAAAAGGAGGGGACACCAGTGAGGTGGGGGATGAGGCACAAGGGAAAGCAGCAGAGCAGGGGGAGGGGGCAGGGGCAGATCTGAGGCCAAGGGGCTTTTACTGTGGCTTCCATTAGAAAGAAGAGGCAAGGCAGGGCAGGCAGGCTGAGGACTGGTGAATTGCGATAAGTCAGGGGGCTCTGGGGCACAGGGGCTGTCCCTAGTTGTCTGGTACCTGGCCCTGGCGTGATTAGGGCAGGTGGGTAGTGGCCAGAGCATGGCAACTGGATCACAGAGGTGGTTGGGGTGTGGGCTCTGGGTTGGCGGGACCCTGGGAGGGACAGTTCATCCAAGGTCAGCAAGGCCTCGGATGTCAGAGCATCAGAATACAGAAAGCAAAACGCATGGTACATTCAGGGGTGCAGGGAGGGGCCTCTTAATACCCCCAGGGCCATTTTATAGACGGAGAAACTGAAACTCACACAGGGAAATGTACTTGCCTAAGGTCAACTGGGAAATCCTGCCTGGGTCTGTCTCTGGGTCGTAATCCTGACAGCCCAGGCCCCGTCTGCACCCTGTCCTCCTTCTGGCAGCCTGACACTGGGAGAGCCCTGAACTGTGTGTAATGGCAGAGGAAGAGAGGAACCCTATTTGGAGCTGAATATTCCTTTACCTCTGGTTACTCCTGGCCATGCCATCCATTTCCTTCCTTAGGAAGTTCATACCGGCTGCTTCCACTTCCCCGATTTCCTCCTCTGTAAAATGGGAATATTGATGCCTACCCAGCAAGGCTTTTTTAAAGATGCATTTAAACAAACTGGAATGCATGCCTGGCACGGAGTAGGCGCCCGCAGGTTCATGTTTCATATCGCATCAGCAGCAACTGCTCTTGTTCCCATTCTTGTTTCTGCCTCCCCTCATTCACCCACTTTTTCACCCTTGGCAATCTGGCTGCCATCTATACAATGTTGTTGAAGGGAATCCTGAGCTGAGAAAGGCCAGCCCAGTGGTTTCCACTCAGCCTTGTCCCTTCTCCACCTCTCTGAAGCCCTCAGCACTTGTAGCTGGCACCTCGCCCTTTTCCTCCCTGGGCTTCCAGGACACCAGGAGGTTCTGTTGTTCCCACTCTGATGGATCTTCTTTCTTGGCTGTAGTGGTCCCTGTGTTTGATCATTGGTTTTTTTTTCCTTACCTCTCTCTCACACTGGCATCTTTGATGAAGCCATACGCATCCATGGTGTGTGCCATCACCGTCTAGGAGAAGATCCTTCCTTGCTTCTTCTCCAGGCTTCCTTCCAGTCTTCCAGTGTGCTCGTCCTGTGGCACTATCTTGCCAGGATATCTCACTGACATCTCCACTGAGCCGGTCTAAACCGGGACCCAGCATCACAAGTCAGCTCTTTGGTCTTCTTTCCCTTCCTTGCCCTCTGCATCTGGTCAGGGACCGAGTCTTTTTTTTTTTGGACGGAATCTAGCTTTGTCACCCAGGCTGGAGTGCAGTGGTGCGATCTTGGCTCACTGCAACTGCCGCCTCCCAGGTTCAAGCGATTCTCCTGCCTCAGCCTCCCAAGGAGCCAGGATTACAGGCACACTCTACTACGCAGGCTAATGTTTGTATTTTTAGTAGAGGGGTTTCACCATGTTGGCCAAGCTTGTCTTGAACTCCTGACTTCAAGTGATCTGCCTGCCTTGGCCTCCCAAAGTGCTGGGATTACAGGGGTGAGCAACTGTGTCTAGTCTCCAAGTCTTTCAAAATACCTTTAGACATCATCATATTTTTTCATATATCTTTTCTTTTTTTATTTAAAAGTTTAAAGTAATTAACATGTGGTGGGGAGGATTTCAGATGAAGACCAGAAATTCCATACAGTGCAGATCACGTGGAAATCATCAAGGTAACAGGTCACCTCTAATGCCACCACCCAATGCTATGTCAATAAATATGCTTCATCTCACAGTTATTTGTAATTAGTAACAACAATAAAAGAAAACAAGCTAAATACTGGCATTATGCGGTTGGCTGTTAATAAGATGAGACATGGATGCTGTTGTGTAACTGGGCTTTGCATAAGGAGTTTCCCCTGTGATTGAACATTCCCTGTAGTACCAAATCTGAATTGTTCTGTCCTATTCTAGCCTCACACTTTGAGGAGGTGTTGACGTCTTGTCTGCATCCAAAACAGAGCAGCTGGGAGGACAAGAGGCTGGGAATTATTTCCTAGGAGGCAAGCTTAGAAAAATTGAGATCACTGGAGCCAGATAGGACCAGAGGGGTGGGTGGCACGATCAAGTGTCTGAAAGGCCACAGGCCACAGATGAGATCAGGCCACCACAGTCCCATGGCAGGTAGAACCAGGACTGATGCAGAGGCTGTGGGAAATGAATTTCAGCTCAATGAGGAAGCACTGTCTGCGCTGCAAGAATGGATCAGACCTGCCCAGGGCCACCAGAAGAATCTTCCTTGAGCTGATCATGGCCTTTATCTGGAATGGTTCCTGCTGTTTATTTGTCCACTAAATAAAACTCAAGTGCTTAAACTGGTATTCTAGGCCCTCCCTGATGTGTGTTCTCTCATTCCAGGAATATTTTCCACTCCCCTCAGACTCCACCTGTTGCACTTGGGCCATGCCCCCTCCCCCAGGCAAGCTCTGCATTCTGCTGCCTCTGAGCCTCAGCACATTCCCTTCCTTCTCTCTGCTCTGTACCACTCCCTGCTCCTCATCTTCCCTTATTCAATCCTCCCCTACTGCAAGTTCCAGCTTCTCCATGATACCCACAGTCAGAAGGCCTTGCCCTCTCTTCTAGTTCCTGGACTGCCTTACGGATACCTCTTCCAGGACACGGCCACTTCCTTCCGGCTGCAGGGTCAGGTGTATACGTGACCCTTCCCTACCAGAGTCAGTGCTTCTGAGAGTACAGGGCAACTCTTGTTCATCCTCTCAGCCAGCTCGCGGCTCAGTGCCAGGATTCTAATGGATAAATGTTTCCAGAAGCTTCTAAGGTGAAAGCTAAATGTCTTATTCTTTCCTAGTAGCTCTCCTTCTTGCGTTGATTTTTGGCTGAATGTTTTCATGCCTCCAATTCTAATTTGCTCTTTAAACCAGCTCAATGAGTTAGGAAGGACAGTGATCCTCATCCCTATTTTACATCAGGAGAAACTGAGGCCTAGAGGGTTTAGGTGACTTATTCAAGGTCACACACCTACAAAGTGGCAGACCCCACCTGGAACCCTGGTCCAGCATTTCGCCTCTGATGCATTCTGATTTCTTCTCCATGTCCAGCAGGGCACCCATCTTCGCCGCCTGTGGTGGACACCGTGCATGGTAAAGTCCTGGGGAAGTTCATCAGCTTACGAGGATTTGCACAGCCTGTGGCCGTTTTCCTGGGAATCCCTTTTGCCAAGCCCCCTCTTGGACCCCTGAGGTTTTCTCCACCACAACCTCCAGAGCCGTGGAGCTTCGTGAAGAATGCCACCTCTTACCCTCCTATGTAAGCTGGGGGTGGATTTGGCATGTTTCAGTGGAATATTCGCCTCAATGTGATAAGGAAGGAGTCAAGGCAGTCC